>NC_136061.1:1160270581-1160595581 GCF_964261635.1 Lissotriton helveticus
CAGCGCCACAGCATCACTCAGCGCCACAGCATCACTCAGCGCCACAGCATCACTCAGCGCCACAGCATCACTCAGCGCCACAGCATCACTCAGCGCCACAGCATCACTCAGCGCCACAGCATCACTCAGCACCACAGCATCACTCAGCACCACTGAAGGCCACAGCACCACTGAAGGCCACAGCACCACTGAAGGCCACAGCATCACTGAAGGCCACAGCATCACTCAGCACCACTGAACGCCACAGCATCACTCTGTGCAACCATTCAACAACAACTGGTTCCGATATGTTCTCTCAATGTTTCACGATTTATTACAAATGTCACAAAAAAGATGTTAATATTTCACTTCTGTTCTTGGATTTTCATCACAATAAAATACACTGAACATAATATTCCCAAAAGTTATTTACAAAAGTTTAAGCTATTGCCATTATAAATTACAATAACTTTTATTTAAGTATTAATTATTAAAAAAAATAAAAGCCATTGTTATTTGTAATATTAATACATCTAAGTCATGCAAATACAACACATATTGCATTAGAAATGCTATAGGTGTCATGTTTGTGAAAGTTAAAACAATTGGTATTGTAAATGACAAAGCTATTAATTTCGCTATTTTCAAAACCAACACATATATAAAATATTTGTCATTTACAATACCAATACCTCAAACTTTCCTAATGCGAGACCTATTGCATTGCAAATGCTTGTTTAAAGTATGGAAGGAAAACTTGGGGATGAGGTCCCCAATCGTGTATTTGCTACCTCCTTCTGCTGAGGAGGTCGGCAATTTGATTGTTGACTTCTGGAAGGTGTTCTGCCAGAAGATGAATTCTGTGATGAATTGCCCTGCTCCATTTAGTCAGAGAGGCATGACAGCTGGAGAGTGTGTGCACCCCCCCACCCCATGTTTTTGTACATAGTACATGGCTGTCATGTTATCCGTGCGAAATACTGCTAAAAGCTATCGATAGTTGATTTAGAGACATGTGTGCTTGTTCTCCCAGAGACCCTGAATTGTGTAATTGTGGGGATGGGCACCCTAACCTGTGAGAGATGCGTCTGCTGTTAGTACGATCTGTGGAAGACGGTCTGTGAAGGGCCGCCCTTGGGATACGTTTTGTAGGTTCCATCACTGCAGCCAGCGATGGATGCGGCTGTCTACCAACACTAGATCTGTTAATTGACCCTGTGACTGATTCCACTGACGTGCTAAGCATTCTTAGCAGTTGCATAAAAGGTTTAGCTGGTAAGGTTTGATTGGCTTCAAACTGCAATAACAGAGTTTGAATATTGCAAATTACGACAGTACTGGGAGAGGCTAGAGCAGTGCAAATGTTGAGTCGCTCCCAGATAAGATTGTACCTGTAAAGGTTGTAGATGAGACTTTTGCCTTCTGACCATGAAGCCCAATCGGTGGAGTAAGCTTAGCGTGGTCTGAGCGTGTTTTAGACACTTCTGGGGTGTGTTGGCTTTGATGAGCCAGTCGTCTAAGTGAGGGAAGGTGTGAATTTGTTTTCTTCAGAGATGAGCTGCCACTACTGCTCGACATTTGGTAAACACTCTGGGAGCAGTAGTTACTACGAATGGGAGTACTTTGAACTGATAGTGTGTGCCTGCTATTAAAAATCTGAGATATGTGGGATGAGCTGTATAGATCAGAATATGAAAGAATGACTCTTATGTCTAGTGTGGACATAAAATCCCCTTGCTGTATCCTCCAAGACAAAGACTTCAAGAAAGTGGTAGGGAAGGAACTCGAACAGAATTTTCTTTTACCAATGAGGGTTCAGTGTCCTCCCCGGGTATCCTGTGGGAGGCTGGGAAGGTGACCATACGAGGCATCGCAAAGGGCAGCTTAAGAAACAGAGACAGGCGCAGTTGCTGGATATTATCCTGAGGGAAGCACAGGCGCTTCGCTTGGAGCAATCACTCTCCCTGTCTGAGGACGCCGCCCATGGCCGACAACTCGCTCACCTCCGGGCCGAGATTAGGCAGCTATCCCTAGATCCGGCCAAACTCCTGTGGAGGTCGTCGGTAGCGAGAGTATATGGTTGGGGATAGAAAAACTGTACGATTTTGCATAGGCTAACCACTTATGCCAGGGCGAATCGTATAATTCCAGAGGTGGTAGACGATCAGGGCACGGTGCACAGTGCCCCACTCGCGATGGCCAGCAGATTCGCTGTTTATTATCGGCATTCATACGCAGCGCAAACCACCGGCCTACCACTTCACGTTCTCCTTGAACAAGGTAATGTACGTCTCCCTCGGTTGGAGATGGCTGCCCAGAAAGACCTGGACCGCCCCATCTCTAGGAAAGAAATTGAGGAAGCAATTTCCCTAACATCATTGGGTAAGACTCCAGGACCAGACGGCCCTCCCCAAGAATATTATGCGTTGTACTGCAACACTCTTGTGCCCCATCTGGCTGGCCAATTTCGAGAAGCTTTGGAAAAAGGCTCCTTTACGGCTGAGACGGATATTGCCACTATCGTGGTCCTCCGGAAATCCCAGCCCCCCTCCAGTCACTGTGCGGATTATCGTCCCATATCCCTCCTCAATACGGAGATCAAGTTGTACGCCACCTTCCTGGCCCAGCGCCTGATGCCTTACTTGCCCTTGCTGGTCCACCCCGATCAATGCAGCTTTATGCCAGAGCGTGTGACCCAACAAGGTCTTCGGAGGTTGCAGCTGGTTCTGGCCCATTAACACTTACTTAACCCTGATCTAGCTCTTCTCCTCATAGATTTAAAAAAAGTTTTTGACTCGGTGGACTAGGCATATCTACAAGACGTATTGGCCGAGATGGGGTTTGGACTCCAGTCATTGGCTCTGGTACGTGTACTCTATGCACAGCCGTGCACACGTGTGCTGGTCAATGGAGTACTGTCCGAAGCCTTTCCCGTTGCTAGGGGTACAAGACAGGGATGTCCCCTCTCACCCTTGCTTTTCGCCCTGGCGATGGAGCCCTTGGGGTCCCTGGTGCGGGCGGAGGACCGTATCAGGAGCTGGGAATGACCAAATAATGTAACAGACAAGATCGAGTTATACGCAGATGCTGTCTTGCTCTTTTCTAGCCAAACCCGCCTCCTCAGGACCACATTGCCTCTGAATTTTACGGGTGTTTGGGCAAGCCTCAGGTCTTCATTTGAACCCAGGGAAATCTGTGTTGGTCCCACTCCACTTATAGAGAGAATGTTATGACTGTCAGTCCAAAATACCGCTTTGGAGCAACTCTTAAGTATTTGGGGATATGGGTTACCCTGCTTCCAGGGTTGGGCTTGTCCCTCTAGGTCACCCCACTGGTTAAAAAGGCCAAAGAAGACCTCCAAAAATTGAAGACGTTACCCCTAAACCCTCTGGGTAGGGTTGCTTTATTTAAAATGATGATCCACCCCAGGTTTCTTTACGTCTTTCAAAATACTCCCTTCTGCTTCCCTAGGACCTGGTTTAGGGAACTGGACAGCTTAGCCACCAAATTTCTCTGGGGCGGGGTGAGGGCACGCCTGGCCCTGTCCACATGCCGGATCCCCTCCTTTGATGGGGGCATGGGGTTGACGCATCTGTACCCAGCGCATCTACTGGTGGTCCATGACTGGTTCAATGGGGGTTGGTCTGATCCGGCCTACCGGCTGGCATTGAGCATGCTGAGACTATCCAAAGTCCCGGTCATGATGTACGGGGGGCCTATTCCGTCCCAACTACCAGATGTGACTCGGTCCGTGCTGCTGGCCTGGCGGGCATTACTACGACACACTGGCTGGTCATGTAAATTGACTTAATGCACATCCCTCTGGCATGGGGCTTGGCTCCAGGAAGTTAGTGGTCTGCGGGAGTTCAAAACTTGGGATCATATCGGCATCACGCAACTTGGGGACCTATGTGCTAGAGGCTATATGCTCTCCTTCCAGAACATGCGATCCCGTTATTCCCTACATCCCTCCCATTTTTATAAGTATTTACAACTATGACATGCCCTCCAGGCACATATCACCAACGACACTCGGCTCCCGGAATACAGCCCTACTGAGGCTCAAACTCTGTTGGGAGATCTGGGTAGGGGGGTCATCTCCTGCATTTACCGCACCTTAGTTAATAACACTCCCACCTCACTGGACAAGTTGAGGGATCTATGGGTAGAGTGGGTGGGTCCTCTGGACGACCGAGACTGGCGTGATGCCCTCATGGCACCAAAGACAATCACCGCCTCCGCCAAACTTAGGCTAATCCAACTATACTATCTACATGCAGCCTACCTCAGGCCACTGCTTCTCCATCGAGCGGGCTTACGCCCTGACTCGTCATGCGGAAGGTGCGGCCAGACCGAGGCAGATTTTTTTCATGTGGTCTGGTCCTGTACTAAACTGGAGAGATTTTGGGGGGCTATTGAGGAAGAGCTTACCCTGGTCCTAGGATGGGTGGTTCCCCATGACCCACGTCACTCACTATTAGGGATCATGCATAGGCTGGATAGGTCCAGAAATGACAAGACAATTTTTAACACAGCCATGGCTGTAGCCAAGCGCGACATAGTGGCGCCATGGAAATGTCCTGATCCGACGGACCCGGGGAAGTGGCGTAAGGGAGTGAACTGGTGTACGACCCAAGAAAAAGCTTTGTACATGGCACGAGGTTGCCCTAAGAAATATCGTAGGGTGTGGGGTAAATGGCTGGGCACTGTGGAAGATACTGAGTGATTTGTTAAACCATTTTGCCGATGTGTATCTCACAGGGTGTGGAACGGTGGGAGGTAATGTCCTCAGATAAGTAACAGATCTATTGTCCTCCTTGTTAATGCTGATTTGCTTTTATGTTCTAAAACCAATAAATTTGATTATCAAAAGAAAAAAACGCTTTGCTGTAGAAGTGGAAGCACCTGTTGAAGCATTACCATATGGAAATGTTCTGACAGTATATACTGGTTTAAAACTCTGAGATCCAAAATTGGTCTCAAGGAGCAGTTCTTTTTGGGGATTAGAAAGTAGAGAGTAAACCCCTGAACCTTGGTACTGTAATGGAACAGGTTCTATGGCTCCCTTTTCTAAGAGATATTGCTCCTCCTGTTTGAGTAACTGACAAAAGTTTGTGAAAGCCAGGTGGAATTTTTTAAGGATTGGTGGTAAGCTCCAGGCAATAACCATATCAGATAAGATCGATCACACATTTGTCGGATGTTATTGATTGCCCAATGGGGAAAAGCTGTTGTAGTCTTACCCCGAAAACATCATGGGGGAATTTGGGCAAGTCAATGTTTTTGAGGAGAAGGGGAGATACGCGAAGTGTCTCCTCTACCCTTACCTTTGGAATTGTTTCCTCAACACCCTCCTCTATAAAAACCTCTAGAGGGAGAGGATTGGGTGTTGCCTTTATAAGAGGAAGCATTTGGGTCTGAGGATGTGGATTTGGACCCTCCTCTATAAAAGAAGTGGCGAAAGGAGCCTCTATTTGATGGTGACTGGAGCGCTCCCATGGACTTCCGTGTCTTTCTTAATTTTTTCCAAAGCCTGATCGACTTCAGGACCAAACAGGTGTTGCTTGTCAAAAGGGGTGTTTGAAATGGATTGTGACCACAGGTTTAAACCCTGAAATCCAAAGCCATGCATGCCTTCTGAGGAGAATGCTGGTATTTATCTCCCTAGCTGAGGTTCGCACATATGATAAGAGTTAGAAATGAGTTTGCCCTCCTGAACTAACTCTTGTGCTTTGCTTTTGTGTTCGTCTGGGAGATATTAGAGCAGTTGCTCCATCTCATCCCAGTATGCCCTGTCGTACCTAGCTAGTAATCCCAGTGCGTTTCCTATGCGCCAGTGGTAAGCGGCTTGAGCAGCCACTCATTTCCCCGAAGCCTTTATAAGCTTAAGATTCCTTGTCTGGGGGAGGTGCATCACCAGTGGTCAGGCCCGGACTGGCCGTTGCGGGCACCGGGCAATCCCCCGGTGCGCCGCAAGGGTGGGGGCTGGTTTTGGGCCCTGGGCGCCGTTTTTGTTACAGGGCCGAATCGGCCCTGTATCAAAATTGGCCGAAAACCGGCCCCGGCAAAGAGCTCGGTCGCACCCCCAGGGGGCCGGCCGAGCACTTTGCCAGGGCCGGTTTTGGTTCTCAGTCCAGCCCTGCCAGTGGTTTGTAAATCAGCTCTTTTGCGAGCACTGGACACCACTAGGGAGTAAACGTCCTTTAATAAACACAGTCTCAACTGGACATGGTTTATATATTTTATCAACTATGGGAGTTAAAATACGTGCTCACACAGGGTCTTTAAAGATGTAATCTGAATGGCTCACCAGTGTGCGAACCGAAGTGTTTCAAAGGACTCTTTATCTAAGGCCACCCCATCGTACTCTGCTGCTCTAGCAATAAGGTCTTGATAAGCCACATTAGCGTCCTGCGATGATGGCTTTGCATGGTAAAGATATGGGTCAGTATCCAATGGAGGGTCAGTGGTCTAATCATTCCATGGGTCTACAGGCAAATGAGTGTCTTCCTCATCAATATCATCCCCCTCAGGCTGTTTATGTGGCGATCTCGGAAGTGTTATTATTTAATTTATTCTTTATTTCTTGATTAACAAAAATCATTACAATTAAAACATCTTAGAAATAAGGCAGTATATAAAAACGTTCACACTTCTGTAAATAGGCAACTGTTTGAAAGAACAAATCTGTAGTTACAAGGCATGCCAGAACATCAAAACCATTTGTAAACTTCTATTTAAAACAGACACTAACATCCTTAACAATTTATAGTTGCATTCATAAAAATATGTTAAAATCCAGTTAACTTAGTAAATTATTTAGCAAATCAACTATAAAATCCATTTAGATATAGACGGGATCATTACGTTTTAAAGTGCAAACGTGCAGTAAGGATGTTTCTTACCCAGTAAGCATCTGTTCTTGACATGTAGAGCTGTAGATTCACATGCTTTGCATATGCCTGCCATCTAGAGTTGGGTGTTTGCAAGTTGTTTTTCTTGGAAGAAGTCTTTCCAGTCACATGATAGGTGACTCTTCCTTACGGTGATAGTACGCATAGGCATCGACTCCATTGTTAGATTACTTTCCCGCAGAGGCTGAGAATGGCGTTAGTAAAGGTAGAGTAGAGATGTACATGCATATGTATCTAAAGTAAGAAAACTGCAACAGGTATAGTTACCCAGGGAGGCGTGTGGGAGCATGTGAATCTACAGCTCCACATGCCAAGAACAGATGCTTACTGGGTAAGTACTATTATCCTTTCGAGGCATGTGAGCTGTAGTTCACATACTTTGCATAGACTATACAGCAGTATTCCCCCAAAACGGTGGCTAATCTGTAGCTGTTGCGGTAGTTTGAAAAAGTGTTTTAAGTACTGCCTGGCCTATATTAGCTTGTAGCCTCGCTAGCACATCTACGGAATAGTGCTTGGTGAATGTGTGCTTTGTAGACCATGTTGCTGCGTTACAGATGACAGCTAGGGGAATATTACCCAAGAAAGCCATAGTAGCCCGTATTCTGCGGGTGGAATGCACTTCAGGGGGTATTGTTAAGGTTCTTGTTGCTTTCACATAACATGTTTGGATACATTTCACAATCCATCTTGCAACGCCTGATTTAGAAATGGGATTGCCTTTGTGAGGTGTCTAAAACGCAACACGTCTAACGAACATCTTTTGTTCTTTCCACATAATATAGTAGAGCTCTTCTAACATCTAGTGTGTGCAGAGCTCATTCTGCTACAGAGTCACGTTGAGGAAAAAACATAGGCAACTCAACTGATTGATCGATGTGAAAAGCAGAAACCAATCTAGGGAGAAATTTGGGATTGGTTCAAACAACTACTTTGCCTTTGTGAAGTTGAAAGAAAGGCTCTAGTATAGGTAGTGCCTGGAGTTCACCAAGTCTCCTTAAGGAAGTGATTGCAATAAGAAAAGCAACTTTCCATGAGAGAAATTGTAGTTGACACTTGTACATTGGTTCAAAAAGTGGACCACTTCGCCTCGTAAGGACTATGTTCAGGTGGAGCTCTTGTATTACTCTTTTTAGTCCTTCCATAAAGGCTTTAATCACTGGTACTCTGAATAGAGATAAGTGTTGTCTGTTTTGTAAGTATGCTGCTACTGCTGCTAAATGCAATCAAATAGATGTGTAGGCTTATCCATATTGCTGTAAGTGTAAGAGATAAGAGATGTTTTGCACTGAAGCATCGAGTGGATTTATATTGTTACAGTATATAACCAATCGTTTCCGCTTTGCTGCAGAACATGCCCTAGTAGTAGGTTTCCTATCCTCCTTTAGAATATTCATACAGTCTGGTGGTAATTGTAAATAACCAAAGTATGACTTCAGGAGCCAAAACGCTAGGTTGAGTTCCCAGGGATTTGGATGTCTGATTTCTCCATGGCTCTGAGTGAGGAGACTGGAGTTGAGATGCAGCTTTTGGTGTGGAACAAGTGAGAGCTCTAGCAGGGTGGTGAACAAAGGTTGACGTGCCCATGTGGGAGATATGAGAATGAGTTTGAGGGATGATTGTCTGAGCTTCCGAACTCTCAGAGGAATGAGTGGGAGAGGCGGAAAAGCATAGGAAAATATCCCTAACCAGTTCATCCATAGGGCATTGCCTTTGGAGAGTGGGTGTGGGAACCTGGAGGCGAAGCTTGGGCATTTTGCGTTTTGAGCTGTGGCGAACAAGTATTTGTGAGGAAATCCCCATTCCTGAAAATAGGGAAGAAGAATATGGGGATGAAGTTCCCACTCGAGTATTTGCTATTTGTCTGCCGAGGAGGGTCTGCAATTTATTTGTTTACTCCTGGAAAATGTTCTGCTAGGTGATACATTTTGTGATGTATGGCCTTTTTACAAATGGCTTGTGCTAGGCGTGACAGTTGAAGTGTGTGTGTCCCCTCCTGTTTTTGTATATAGTACATAGCCGTTATGTTGTCTGAGCGGACTAAGACAGTTTTGCCTATTAGGGGAGTTTGAAAGGCTTTGAGCGCTAGAAACAGTGCTAGAAGCTCTAGGTTTATATGGAGGCTCTGGTACTTTAGAGTCCATAATCCTTGAACTGTGTGACTTTGTAGGTGAGCGCACCAACCAGTGAGCGATGTGTCAGCTGTTAGCACGGTCTGTGGAACAGGGCAGAGAAAGGGCCTTTATCTGGATACATTTTGTGAGTTCCACCACTGCAGAGAGTGATGGATGCGGCCATCTACCAACACTACATTCGTCAACTGACCCTGCGACTGGTTCCCATGACTTGCTAAGCATTCTTGAAGGGGACACATGTGAAGTCTTGCGTGGGGAACAATTATAATGCAAGAAGACATCATCCCTAGCAGTTGCATGAATACTTTTGCTGGTAATTATTGGTTGGGCTGAAATTGTGTGAGAAGGGACTGAATCCTGGCTGTATTGGGAGAGGCTAGAGATTTCTGAGCGTCCATCGTGGCTCCCAGATAAGTTTGTGTGTTGGAAGGTTGTAGATGAGACTTCAACGCATTTACTGTAAACCCTAGTAGGTGAAGTAAGTGAATAGTGGTTTGAGTGTGTTGGAGACACATTTGGTAAGTGCTGGTTTTGATGAGTCAGTCATCCAGGAATGGGAAGACATGGATGTGTTGTCTTCTCAGATGTATAGGGATTACTGCCAGAAATTTGGTTAATACCCTAGGAGCAGTTGGTGACTCCAAACTGTAGTACTTTGAATTGGTAATGATGACCCGCTATCATGAATCTGAGGTATTTGCAATGAGCGGGATGAATTGGAATGTGGAAATATGCGTCTTAAGTCTAGAGTAGACATAAAATTGCCCTGCTATAGAAATGGGAGCACTTGTTGAAGAGTCACAATGTGGAAATGGTCTGAAAGTATGCAGAGGTTTGGTTCTCTGAGGTCTAGAATAGGTCTCAATGATCTGTCCTTTTTGGGGATGAGAAAGTACAGGGAGTACACGCCTGTTCCTTGATTTTGTAACGCCACAGGTTCTATGGCTCCTTTGGACAGGAGAGGCTGGACCTCTTGCTGAAGTGGATGTAAATGTTCTGGTGACATTTTGTGAGAACATGGTGGAATGTTTAGAGGACTGTTGGTAAGCTTCGGGCAATAACCATATTGGATAATTCCTAAAACCCATTTGTATGTGGTGATAGATTACCAAATGGGGTGGAATTGGAGAAGACGTCTCCCGACAGGTGTTAAATGATCGGGAGGAAGTGTAGGCAAGTCACTGCTTGTTGGGGGAGGAGGAATTACGTGGTGTGGAACCCCTGCCTCGACCTTTGTTGTTGTTACCTCTGTATCCTCCTCTAAAGAAGCCCCTTGAAGAGGAAGATTAACTGTTGCCTTTGTTGAAGGCAGTATTGTCTAAGGACATGATTTTTGACCCTCCACGGTAGTAGGAGCCACAAAATTAGAGGGAGACTGCAGAGTTCCCATAGACTTGCCTACTTCTGTGTCTTTTTTTTATTTTTCTAATGACTTATCTTTTTCAGGCCTGAAGAGATGTTTTTTGTCAAAAGGAGTATTTAAAATAGACTATTGTACTTGGGGTTTAAAACCGGAAATCCTCAACCATGCATGTCTCCTTAATAACACACTAGTGTTGATCTCTCCAGCTGCGGTGTCTGCACCATCTAAAGCGCATCTAATTGAGGAATTGGATATGAGCTTCCCTTCCTAGGACTAAATCCTGGCTTTTGCTTTGTGCACATCCGGGAGCTGTTATAGCAACTGCTCCATTTTGTCTCAGTGTGCCCTATCATATCAGGCCAGCAGGTCCTGGGTGTCAGCAAGGCACCAATGATTTGCTGCTTGGGTGGCTACTCGTTTACCTGAGGAGTCTAATAGTTTTGACTCTTTGTCTGGAGGGGGAACATCCCCTGTAGTTTGTGAATTAGCCTGTTTAAGGACATTACAGACCAACAAGGAGTATAGTGGTAACTGTCCTTTGATAAAGACTGGATAGAGCAGGCTTATATTTTATTATCAATTTTGGGGAAGTGAATGCAAGCACGCACTGGATCTTTAAAGATATCATCGGTATATCTCATCACACCTTTAAGCATAGGTAGTGTGGCTAGCCCTTTGTCGACTACTGAGCGTTTCAAATAGGAAATCTTCCTCTAGAGATTCCTTGTGTAACTATACCCCATGATATTCTGCAGCTCTAGCAAGTAATTCTAGATATCCTACATTGTCAGGAGGGGAAGGCTTTGCAGGGTATATATCTAGGTCGCTATCTGTAGGTGAATCAGTGTTATAATCCTTCCAGGGGTCTACTGGTAAAATATTGCCCCCCCCCCATCTCCATCATCATCAGGTGGTGGTGGAGTTTGTTGGAGTAATCAGTAAGTGCTGCAAAGGTGGAGAAGTTGGTGTAGGTGAAAGTGGTGGAGGAGGAGGGGAGGAGTTAGTACCTACATTCTTCATCTTCAAAGGAATATGGTAAAAGGTGTCCTCTGACTCAGGTTTGTGTTTCTGAGGTGATTTAGTAAGAACGCATATTGTATCTAGATCTAAGTTCCTTTTGTTTTGGGTCAGATTTGGGTGTTTGAGTGTTAAAAATCGCATCATACAGCTTCAGAGGAACAGTTTTAGGTTTTGGCACCAAGGATTTCACTGCCGGGGTAGAATGACTTTTCAGCGCTGAAGGTTTCGGTGCCAAAGACGGCTTTGTTTTTGGTGTCAATGATTTCGGCTCCAACGTGGTTTTCGGCTTCGAGCCTGAAGGTTTAAGCTTGGTGCTAGACTTTGCCCGACTCAATCCCTAGCCGGAAGGCTTAGTGATGTATTTTGGTGCAGAGCCAGAGGGCAGTGTGTCAGAAACCTCTTGTTGGTGCCAACTTGTGGCCCCAAGGCGAGGGTCAGACCGAAGCCTTTTGTTTTGGCTGAGTTAGAGTTTGGGTCAAGGAGAGTTCGGTACTCACAGGACGTTGGCCTTGTGGCAAGTCTTCTTCCATCTCGGAGTCCGATTCTGGAATGGAGGCAAGTTCTTCTTGTTCTTCCACGGCCCCTTGTGCGTTGCATTTGTGTTCGGATCCTTCACCGGAGATGTCTGGTGTGTATTTGACATTTTGACTCTGCATTTTGCGACGTTGAGCCCAATGATCATGGCTCGTTTTCTTCAATCACCACAATCTCCACACGTCGCAATCCTGTTCGTTGTGCTCCGGAGACCAGCACAAGTTGCACACTTCATGCGAGTCGGTCGGCGGATACTTGACGTGGCACCGAGGGCAGAATTTGAATGGAGTCTGTTCCATTGATTGCTAAGTGGACCGACACAGTTAGGCCGGACGGCCTTCCTGAAGGTCTTGATCGAAATAGGGGTTTTTCCTCTATAAATATATTACACGGAGAAGTGGGATACACGTTTGAAACCATACAGTACAGACGCGGGGAGCGTGGATTGCGCACTGAGGGCAACCCGAAGAAACTGTTTTGTAGCAGAGTGCAGCAATACATGTCTGAACCCGATGGCAGGAAAAAACAAATTAACAATGGAGTCGATGCCCATGCGCACTATCACCGAAAGGAGTCACCACCTACCTCGTGACTGAAAAGACTTTTTCCAAGAAAAACAACTTGTAAACATCCAGACCCAAAACTAGAAGGCAGGAGTATGCAAAGCATGTGATCTACAGCTCACATGCCTCGAACACAATAATTCCATTGTGCAAACAAGCTATGAAGGTGCATCAGCATTTTCTTTATTTCAATTTCTCATAAATTGGTATAGCAGCATATACACTAAATATTTCAGGAAGGCCATAATGTGCAAATAAGCAGTTAAAATGCATCCATGTATTCAAAATTTATTTTCGGACCATTTTATTTGATTACAGTATACCTTAGCTAGTCAATACCAAACATTATTCGGCAATTGAAATAGCAGTGGAATCGACTCGCCAGATTGAAATTAGAGCCCGACGAGTCGATCTTACCCCAAACTTGGGAAATAAGAGTTTTAAAAGTATGCAACGTATTTTAAGCAATTTGGGACACATATACTATATGTAATAGAGATTTGCGTGGCCATCCGCAGAGTCTACAGTTGGTACTTGGCAAGTGCTGAATCCAGGTCTGCGTGCCCTCCTTAGTTGGATGTATTCCCAATCTAATTTAAAATAAATCTTTTTTCATTACGGACGTAAAATGGGCATTAAGGTATGGCTGGATACCCAAAAACTGATGTGAATTATTCATAGACCATGCATGTGTTTTTGCCGCTGAATCGGTTTTATCCGCATTGAAGGAATACATTTTGATTTTTTTTTTATGATACATTTATAATTGGGCATTATCAGTTCATTAAGCCCAATCTGCAGGTCAATTTCATGTAAACAAGTTGTGATACAGGATCACCAGGTAGCAGTAGAGGCAGATTTAGTTATTTCAAGCCAGAAGTTGTTCGCTAAGGAATCAGGGTCAGATGAAAACAGAGTATATGCATTTCAAAAATACCTCTTGCACACCATACACCGTCTGTGGATGCCAAACTCCAATCTTATTTCATCTTGACCCACTGACTTGGGGATCACAAAAATTGCTTTAGAAGATCTAGAATTGGCAAATGTGGAGAAGATTGTGGAGGTTATTGTGGGGCAGGATTAGCAGGCGTGGTAGCCATGACTTTTTGCTTCTTTAGAAGGATTTTATATGCAGGATCCTCTGAAGGAAGTTAGCGTTTGGCTGGTGTTTTAGCAGAAATATCTTGTATCAGGATTGATATAAATCTTCCTTGTTTAGGATCCAATTTAGCTTTAAGAAGGTCTAAAATTGGTTTGGGAGGGTTGGTGAGGCTGTCTTTCGATTTTGGCACCGAGCTTGTTTTTGTTTTGGAGCAGAGGATTTTAGCTCTGAACCAGATTTGCCTTTCGAACCACAGGGTTTCGGATCCAAAGATGATATTGGCAGACTCGGTCCTGAGCCGGAAGTCTTGATGATTTGTTTTGTGTCGATCCAGGAGGCGGGCGTCCGAAATATCGTCTCGGTGCCGACCATGACCAGAAGGCAGAGGTGGTGCTGTAGCCTTATGTTTTTTGGAAAAGGTTTTGGGGCAAGGGGTCTTCGGTACTCATTGCACTTTGTCCCAGAGGCATGTCTTCAGACTCCAAATCGATCTAGAGTTCAGAATCCGACTCTGGAACGGAGAAGGCGGCTTTTCTGCCGCCGACGCTTTGCCTAATTCCTGCTCGGATTCTTCATCGAAGATATCCGAAGTGTGTTGAATGCTTTGGTGTTGCATTTCTCATTGTCGAGCCAGACGATCACGTACAGTTTTCTTTAACTGAAATGACCTACAGGCGTTGTGGTCTTCGGTCAGGGGAAGAGTGGATTGCGCACCGAAGGGAACAAGAAGAACGGTTTCGAACTGGAGCGCAGCAATACAGGTCCGAACCAGATGGCAAAAAACACAATTGAACAATGGCCCAGGAGCACCATCACCGAATGGGGAGTCCCCTTCGCTCGTGACTGAAAAGACTTCTTCGTAGAAAAACAACTTGCAAACATCTGGACCCAACACTAGATGGCAGGAGAATGCAAAGCATTTGTATCTACAGCACACATGCCTCAAGCATTCATATATGTTTTAACTCTGGGAGTTTCTCGGGGACCAACACCAAAAAGACAAAGGGGGTTAGGGTATCCCTATCCTGCCTCCTTAGATGACTTTATTACAAATCTTTTTAGAGGACAGGGGACTGAGTCCCCCAGTCCTAAAATGGCTGTCACAATATTTTGATGTTGTGGCAGCCAATCAAATCTTCTCTTTTCATCTGTTGGGTCCGGGTACCTCTCCGGAATGGAATATACATACATTTCGAATCTTAATTTCTCGAAAACTACTGAAAGTATTCACACAAAATCACATAAAGCACACTTTCAGAGCAAAGATTTAGCTGTCTGCCATTTTGGTGTAATTCCATGAATGTTTTTTGGTTGTAACAGTGTCTTATTTTCTAGCTGAAACTTTCAAGGGGAAAACGCGTTTTGGGGCACTCCTCCTTTTTCTCAGACCTCACTCAACACATCACCCTCAAACTTTCCATGGAGAAGTGGAAAACTGCACCAAAATTATTAGCAAACCCAAAAATCTATTTCCTATGCAATCACGGTCCTAACTGTAACTGCCTGTGGCGACCGCCTCGCATAATAACTTGTGAGTGTCTGACAGGTAAGTATCTCATTTAAGTGTATATGCTCTGAACAGGTAAAAGTATGGTAAACTACACCTCTGAGGTTTACTTTTCTCATTGTTAAAATATATGTCAATGGCCTACTATCTGCTTGGATTTACGCAAGAAGCGCATGGCCCCATTTAGCTTCTGGCAGTCACAGTAAGAAATGCGTTACTTACCTGTAACAGCAGTTATCCAGTATTGGTGTCTTTCATAGATTCACATGCCTGAATCATTCCCCGTCGTCGAGACGGGAGCCTCCGGTATATAGAAAAGTAATGTCCTATAGACATACATAAAGAAAAATAGGCCTAAGGGCCTCACCTTAGTAGCCTATCCTCGTCCTTATGTAAAAAGGACCAAACTCTTAGAGCCAGCCAATCAGCTATCACCTCCCTCTAGAACCTTCCCTGCAGGAGCCTCAGTCTCTCAGATTTTCGTACGCACCAAGCTAGGTAGGCGTAATGCAGGTAGAGAGAACGTGAGACCTTCCAGGGGAGGCGGGAGGGTTGCATGTGAATCTATGAAAGACACCAATACTGGATAACTGCTATTACAGGTAAGTAACGCATTTCTTATCCAGTATTAGGGGTGTCTTTCATAGATTCACATGCCTGAATCAGAGTAGTTAGCAATACATTATGCACATTTCTGATGCCATGATGCCAAATAATCAGTTAGAGAATACCCTTAGTATCATGCGACTGTAAGCATTAGGATACCTCAACACAACCAAATAGAAGAGATGTGCATACCAGGATGGCGGGATGTAGGAAGGCTCACCTCACTGGAATAGATGTTGAAGCACCGCCTGACCCACAGCTGCGTCCTGCAGAAGCTCAACATCCAGGCAATAGTGTTTGGCGAACGTATGCGGTGACTTCCACGTCGCTGCTCTGCATATGTCCAGAATCGGCACTCCAGCGAACAGCGCTGCTGATGTGGACATTGCTCTTGTGGAGTGTGCGTGCACCGTGGCATTCAGCGGTCGGCCGGCCTTTTCATGGCAGAATGCTATCGCCGAAGAGATCCACCGTGAGATACTCTGTTTCGTGAGAGGAAGATCAAGCCTTGGTCTACTGTAGGCCACAAAAAGTTGTGACGACTTTCGGAAGTCTTTTGTCTTGTCCAAGTAAAACTTTATACACCTTTTGAGGTCTAAGGAGTGTAACGTCCTCTCTGCTGCAGTGGTAGGGTTTGCAAAGAAGGAACGTAGAACCACCGGTTCATTAAGGTGAAAGTCTGAAGGCACTTTTGGCATGAATGTGGGATTCATCCTCAGCACCACTCTGTCCTGTTTGAATTGCATAAATGGTTCCTGAATGGATAGAGCTTGTAACTCGCTGACTCTCCTGGCAGATGTTAGAGCGAGTAGAAGAGCTACCTTCCATGAGATGTACTTGATGGGAGCGCGATGAATGGGCTCAAAAGGATGGCTCATAAGCTGGGTGAGTACCAAGTTTAGATGCCATGTAGGTGGAATCCTTCGAGGTCTTGGATACGATCTATACAAGCCTTTGAGGAACTGTTTGATAAGCCTGCTGGACCAAAGCGAAGGGGCCTTCGAGGATCTAGTGTAGCGTGAAATCGAAGCCAAGTGAACCTTTATAGATGCATGCGCCAGCCCTGACTCCGCCAAGTGTAGAAGGTATGGCAATATCTGTACAGGGGTAACCTGGAGAGGCGATAATTTGTGTTCCACGCACCATAAGCAAAACCGCTTCCACTTGAGGGAGTACGTTCTGTTGGTACTGTCCGCTCGTGCTTTCGCTAGGACCTCCCTGCATTCCTGTGGGATGTCTAGATGACAGAATTCTCTGTGCTCAGGAGCCAGGCTGATAATCTGAGCGATGGTAGGTTCGGGTGTTGGATCTGTCCGTTGGACATAGTCAGCAGGTCCGGGTGCTGGTTCAGACGAATCGGAGGTCTGATGGAGAGGCGATGAAGGTCGAGAACCAGTGCTGCCTCGGCCAGAACGGGGCAATGAGGATCAGGGTACAAGGCTCTGCCTTCATCTTCCTGAGGACCCTGGGAATCATCGGGAAGGGGGAAAAGCGTACGCAAAGACGCCGAACCAACTGATGGAAAGGGCATTTCCGAGTGACCTTTGTTGGGGACGCCAGCTTGCGTAGTTTGGGCATTTGGCGTTCTCCCTGGTGGCGAAGAGGTCGATCCTTGGGATTCCCCATTCTGAGAATACCTGATCCAGTGTACCTTGGTTGAGCTCCCATTCGTGAGTGAGAGACGTCCGTCTGCTGAGTGCGTCTGCAATGGTATTGTCCTTGCCCGGGACATATTCCGCTTTGAGCGTGATCCCTTGGAGCACTAGCCAGTTCCAGATTACTTGCGATTCGCGTGATAGAGTGAGCGAACTCGTCCCTCCCTGCTTGTTCAGGTAGTGCATCGTCGTGGTGTTGTCCGTCCTGACGAGCACCTGGGAGTTCTGGATACGTGGCAAAAAGACCGCTCGCAGTTCTAGAAGGTTTATGTGGAATTTCTTCTCCTGCTCCGTCCATTTGCCGCTGACTTGGAGGTCCTGGAGGACCGCTCCCCAACCTTCCAGGGATGCATCCGTGGTGATCACCAAAGGTGCTGCTGGAAGGAGGAAGGGTAGTCCTGTCGACAGATTCCTGTGATTCATCCACCATTGCAGGGTCTTGGACATCTGTGGAGTTATTCTCACTGTGTCGTCGAAAGAGCCTGTACTTTGAGTCCACTGGTATGCGAGGGCCTCTTGCAATGGGTGCATCCTGAGGCGGCAGTGTGGGATGAGGAGGATACAGGACGACATCATGCCTAGTAGTGATTTGAAAGTTCGAACTTTTATGATCTTTCTCGAAGCCACAGCCGTGGCCAGAGATACGATCTTGTGTTTCCGTTCCTTCGAAGGAAATGCTTTTACGCATTCCGTGTTCAAGGTTGCCCCCAGGAAGGAGATGCTTCTGGTCGGGGTCATGCAGGATTTCTCGAGATTGAGAGTTAATCCTAAGTGCAGAAAGAGATTGGTGCAGGCGTTGGAGGATGAGGTCGCGCCTGTCGCTGAGGGAGCTTTCACCAGCCAGTCGTCGAGGTAAGGGAAGACCTGGTGACCCATTTGACGTAGGAAGGCTGCCACAGGAGAAAGGCACTTCGTGAAAATCCGCGGCGCGGATTTGAGGCCGAACGGCAGCACTTTGAATTGGTAGTGGCATCCTGCCACCTCGAATCTTAGGAATTTTCTGTGCCCTTTGAGTATTGGGATGTGGTAGTAGGCATCCTGGAGATCCAGGGATGTCATGAAGTCTCCTCTTTCGAGGATGCCTAGTATTTCTTGGATCGTCACCATCCTGAACGACTGACTCTTTAGGAAAGAGTTGAGGGCTCTGAGGTCCAATATGGGCCTCCACTTTTTCCCCTTCATGTGAATAAGAAAGAAGCGGGAATAGAATCCCTGTCCTCTTTGAGACGAGGGGACCATCTCGATCGCTCCCTTCTTCAACATCGCAGATATTTCCAGGAGCAAAGGCCGCAGATGTTTGTGTGGCAGTTTGCGTGGCGGTGTTGGAGGTGGGATGGTTATGAATTCCAGGGAATGGCCGAATCTTATTAGTTGTAGTACCCACCGATCTGTTGTTATGAGATGCCAATTGTGTAGGAAATGGGTCAACTTTCCTCCAATTTTGAATGAGGGAGATTGTGGCGGGACTGGCTGGAGTAATCGGTCACTGGCGTCCGCCAGTGCCCCTCCTCTGGTTCTTTCCACGGAAGTTCGCTCTTCCATACGAAGTTTGGCGACTCTGCTGTTGCTTCTGCGGGTACTGCGATTTATTTTGGTATGAATATGAGGATCTATTCTGGAAGGACCCCCTGTAGGAGGGTTGACCTCTGGACCTGTTGCCCCGAAAGGACTGGTTTCTAGCCTGCAGCGTACCCAGTGCTCTAGCCGTATCGGTGTCTTTTTTGATGTTCTGGAGCGCTTCATCAATTGTAGCCCCGAAAAGATGTTCGCCGTCGAAGGGCATGTCTAGCACCTTTGTTTGAACTTCTTGTCTAAATGAAGTAGCCTTAAGCCAGCCCTGGCGCCGCAGGACTGCTGCTCCAGCTAATTGGCGAAAGCCAGTCATGGCTCCATCTATGGCACAGTCTATGATTTCCGCTGCCGAGGCTTGTCCTTCCGATAGCAGCGCCTTGACCTCTTCCTGCATTGTATCTGGTAGCTCCGCCAAATAAGGGACTATGTCCTCCCACAGTTGGCGATTATAACGTCCCAACAGGGCTATAGAGTTGGCGACTTTGATAGTCATGGCCGACGTAGTGGTGAACCGTTTCCCGATGGTATCCAACTTTCTTCCCTCTTTGTCCGGTGGTGCTGACAAGGGAGAGGAAGGGTTGCGGGAATTCTTCTGAGCTGCTTGGGTCACCACTGAATCAGGTTTCGGGTGCCCATTGAAACAAACTGCCGCCTTGGTGGGAGCTTTGTATTTCTTGTCCAGGCGTGGGATCACCGCAGGTATGGAGGCCGGCGTAGCCATCAATTTCTTTCCCTGGTCCCAGAGAAATTCTATAATCGGAATTGATTTAGTGATCTTTTTTGTTTGTTCTTTAAAATCATATAAGAAACATTCTGTTTCCGTTGTTTCCATTTCCATGTGGAAACGCTTTGCTGCCCGTTCCACTAACTTATGGAACCCGCCAATGTCCACTGGCGGAGAATCCGACTGGCGTGGTTGGGGTGAAGCTGGGGAGGGCGCGACATACTCGTCGTCTTCGTCCTGATCCGTGCGATCCTTTAGGGACTTCGCCTTCTTCCATCTCCTCAGCTTCCTCCTCCGAGGATTCCACTACTTGAGGTGAGACTGCCCCATGGGAGGCCTGCGGAGGTGGTCGCGTCTGTCGTGGGGCTGCCGGTGGAGCAGATGTAGCCGGCGTTGGGCCCCTATCCTCAGCAGCCGGTGCCTCCGGGAAACGCTGCTTGTAGTCCTGGATGAGAAGTTTAAGGTCATCCACGATGGCCACAGGAAGGCACACCATTGGGGTCCTTTCCGTCCGTACATGCGCTTGGAAAGAGTGTTCCTGGTAGGTAAACTCCTCCTGTTCCTCATCAGTGCTTTGGCATTTCACGTGGAGGTCGGAGATGGACATAGCCTGAGTCGTCACTTCCTCTTCCGATTCTTCACTCTGGAGAAAGTCAGAAGGTAAGTGGCTCTGCACTTTGCTTGGGGATGTCGTTTCAGGCGTGATCAGCTTCTTTGGCAATTTGCGCGGTGGTGTCGGCGGAGGCAGCGTCCATGACGACGGTTCCACTAGCTTGGACTTCATCCATGGTTCCGCGTTGTCCCTGGTCGTAGACGACCCTTCCGTCGACGGTTTCGTCGTCGACAGCATGTTCTCCGTCGTCGGTGATTCAAGCGACGAGATTTTCGTCGTCGATGTTTTCGTCGACGACGCGGTCGTCGACGACGTCCTAGTCGACGACGCACTCGTCGACGATTCATTTCTCGTCGACGATTCATTCCTCGTCGACGTCTTCTTCGTCGACGGTCTTGGTGACGCGTCTTCCGTCGACGGCGGGCTTCTCGTCGTCGATGGGTTCCTCGTCGACGGTGTCGTCGTCGACAATGGGTTCCTCGTCGATGGGTTCCTCGTCGACGGTGTCATTGTCGACGGCCCCGGTTTTGACGTCGATGAGCTCTTCGTCGACGGGGTCGTCGTCGACGGCCCCAATTTCGTAGTCGATGGTGTTTTAGTCGACGACGGTTTTGGCAGCATGACAGATGGGATGGGCCTACCTGCCGACGACGATGATGGAGTGGTCGTCGTCGATGCGAGGACTGACGACGCCGTCGTCGTCGACACCGTCGTCGTCGTTGTGGAGACGGCGAGTGGCATCACAGCTCTCTTTTGCGTGGAAGATGGCGTAGGCTTGGTGGATGAGTGCGCAGGCTTCTTAAAGGCGTGAGAGCCTGTGTCAGACACTGAGGAGGTTGTAGACTTTGCCTCTGAAGATTTCTTTTGTATCTTCATAGGAGGAGTGTCTGAGGGGCCAGGGGGGTCCCCCCTTGGCCTCTTGAGGGAGACGTCCGAAGTCATGGAGAAGCTGCCCTCTGAGGACTCCACATTATCCCTCTGTTTAAGCCTGTCCAGCCAAATGAGAAGTCGGCCTTCTCTATCCCTCAAGGTCTTATTAGGGAAAGAGCGACAGATTTTACAGTCCTTGGGGACGTGATCCGGATAAAGGCAGTATAAGCACAGGTCGTGCTTGTCCTCCACATGGAGCCTTTTCTTCCCACATGAAGAGCAGGCCCTGAAAAGGGCTTTCTTCTGGGATCCAGACATTCCTTAAAAATGGTAAGGAAAGACAGCACTTACTGCAAGAGAAGAGTCTGAAATATCTCAGGTGAAGAATTTGAGAAGGTAATCCGGTTTCCAAGTGAAAAAAGTAGGTTTAGAAGATATCCTGAGGAGAGCTCAGGCTGGAGACTCCCTAGCACAACGTGCGGTAGAAAATCTGAGAGACTGAGGCTCCTGCAGGGAAGGTTCTAGAGGGAGGTGATAGCTGATTGGCTGGCTCTAGGAGTTTGGTCCTTTTTACATAAGGACGAGGATAGGCTACTAAGGTGAGGCCCTTAGGCCTATTTTTCTTTATGTATGTCTATAGGACATTACTTTTCTATATACCGGAGGCTCCCGTCTCGACGACGGGGAATGATTCAGGCATGTGAATCTATGAAAGACACCCCTAATACTGGATAATCTCAGTTCGACTCGCGTGGACTTTGCGTCCACTACAAGGCAGACACTTCTCCGCCTGCCAAATTTATAAAAGAGTGCCAAGCTGGCAGTCATTTATAATGCATTGGCAGAAATCGCATTCAGAGTGGTTCCTGCCAATGCATTTTCTTGTGTGGTGAAGGGCTCAGTTAGCAGGAGTCCCCTCCCATAGCGAGGGAAGCATTTAGCATTTTTACTGTCCCTTACCGTAAGGGGTTTTCTGGCGGTGACAGGCAGTGAAAACTGAACTGTCATTTCGCCCATCT
Organism: Lissotriton helveticus; assembly: GCF_964261635.1. Lineage (NCBI taxonomy): Eukaryota > Metazoa > Chordata > Amphibia > Caudata > Salamandridae > Lissotriton > Lissotriton helveticus. The sequence goes on from NC_136061.1 coordinate 1,160,292,761, forward strand.
GTATTAGATAGGTAGAATGACAGGTCAAACTCGCGTCCCACCTAAATCTCTGACAGTTTTTTTCCAGAGACAGTGGAGACAGTGGAGGGCGCTAGCGTGCAAGCAGAGCAGAACGGAGCGGTAGCAGCTGAAACTGCGGCGAGCAAGACGCCATCGCCACCGCCACTTCAGCGGTCGTGCCAAGTTGATCGCTGCTGGTAAAAACGGCCTCCCCTGGTGAGGGCTTCTGCGAGTTACTGGCGGTAAGCGGCGTTAAGCGGGGGCATCATCGGACAGCAGGCGGATACGGATACAGCAGCGAGACGAGGTGAGGCTCATTGCACCAGCGTTTCGGGGCGCTCTGCCCCCTGCCTCTTGTGTTTGATCATAATCGGACACAATCCCCCGCCTGCAAGTGAATGAGGAAGGGGGGCAAGGGAGTGTCTGAGCGGACGGCGGGCAGCTACTACAGTCTGTGGTGTTTTACGGATATCTGCAAAGCTGACTGGGGTACGAGTCAACTCTCACCCCATATTATACTTGGCACTTGGACTGCCGGCCGTTCCATTGTATTTATGGAATATTGAATATTGAATACTGATCTTCTGAACTTGAAGAGTGTTGCTGCCAGTGGCCAGTAGAGTGCAGCAGAGAACTAAAAACAGTGAAGGAGAAACGAAAGCCTTGACAGACCAGGCTACTGATTACAGCTACAGCTGCAGCAGGCTCTCACGGGTGGGAGGTTTTCGCACTGGCTGTATTATTGACTGTATTATTGGCAGCATCTTAAACGCATTTTAAACGCGTCTAACAAGCATTTTTACGTATTTTACTTTAAAAATTTACTTTACGCATTTTAAGCATTTTTATAAAGAATTATTAAATCGCCGTTTCGGACAAACATGCAACTTATGGAAATGTCCTCCTGACGAACTACTTAACAGCTGCGGCAGACTACTGGCAGACTAACAGCAGATTAACAGCAGACTAACTGCGTGTTAAATAGCTAACACAAGGGCTCCACCAGGCTCTACCATATACCTGGTAAAGTTAACTTCCAAAGTTCTGCAGTCACAGGCTAAAATCCCACTCTTAATTGGATTCTGAATGAAGCCAGCTTCTGCCATAATCCTGGAAAGGAAGTAGTGCTCCTTCTGAGGATATTCTATTTTTGACTTGGAGTAATTGCAAAAAGTCAGTAGTCACCCCGCCTCATACACTACACTCCGCAAACCACACCTCGCTATCCTCCCTGACGGCAGCTATTCCTATTCAGAGGGACAGACAGGCTTGGGAGGGGGAGTGGGAATTGGAGCAGAGGTGGTAGAGGTGGAACAACGGGCACAGATACCGGGACCTCGGCCTGACTAGTGCTGTGGAAGGCTTGGGAAGGCCTGGTAAATATATAAACGTACGACGAGCCACAAAATCAGAAGGAAGCCAAGAAGGAAAAAAAAAAAAAGAAAGAAAAAAATCTTGAAGCCAGAGTTCTAAAAATACGCAAGAATACGCAAATCAGACGGATCTCTGACGGACCTTATTAAATAAACCTGAAAGAATGAGATCTGGAAAAGTGCGGCACAACATAAGTGCAAGGTCAAAAAAAGACGAAGAAGACAGGAACCAGGGCACACAAAAGTCAAGCAGAAAAAGGAAGAGGATGGCACAACAAAGAGAGAGACTAGTGTCGGCACCGGAGCTAACAGTTCAAAACAAAGTAATATTGGGATCCAAAAGTTCTTCTATCTAAAGGACCCCATGGCGTCAATTTACGGGCAAACAAAGGAAGAAGCCCTCCAACCTAGCCCAATTACACCGGTGCCAAGTGTAAAAGAGAATGTGTAGTTACAATCAAATAGCATGAAGGAGAAGAAAAAAGATTCACAGGACTTTCATAGTGAGAGTAGTCCAACAAACAACCCAATAGACCAGCAACAAATCTCTCGGACTTTCGCCAAGCAAAATAGTAACACTGGCAAGTCCATTGCGGTAATAGCCCAAATAAATAAGAATGACTCTCAAACTCATGAATCAGATAAGGAAATAAAGACAAAGGATAAGGTGAAAGATGCAACAATGGGTAATTATTTGGCGGCCGGGCAAAATGCCGCACAGGATGACTCTTGGCCAACCTCCTTCTCCTTACCTGACGCCATAATCTTGGACAGACAAACAGGAATGGAAAAAAACACCCAATCCCAGTTAGAAGCATCCCAAAAGATAATCCAAGGTCCGCAAGCCAATTATAGATCTCAAGAACACCAAAAAAACGGACCAGGTGGTAATGGAAGGCTGGAATCTACACCATTGCATTCAAGTGTCAACCATCACAAAAGGGACAAAGGCCAAAACAAAACAAAACTAAAGGATGGTCTAAAAACAATTTAAACCAGGAATCTCCTATTACGAGATCATCTATGAGTAGGGCAGATGAAGAATCAGATGTACAGGAAACACCGTCCAGAGAAGAAGATAAGACCCCATGGAGTAAAACATTATTTAACACCTTAGACCAGGCAATTAAAGCACTGAACTTCCAGTCAGATAAAATGGACGTTCAGATTGACTTAATAAATCTAATTGCGGTCATATTTCAGGTATAAATACCAGGCTGGACCACATGGCAACCCTGCTTTTAGGGAGGGTTGATAAGGGATTCCACAAAGAGACAATCCAACCAAGCTGTGTATGTGGCAAATTAGTGGATAATATGTCAAACTTACCAGTAATATTAAATGACATACTAAGGGCGGTTCAATCATCAGTGAATACAAAACATAACATCAATAAAACCTGACGTTGAAATTGGGAGCCAACACATAGTAAGAGACTCTACCCAAAACAGCTATGTAGAGGAAGAGATAAGCAAGTTAAGTAAAGAAAAATCTGATAATGAAGCAGGTCAAACAGAGGACGAACAACGCGCAACAATCCATACTAAAGTCAAGTTAACAAAAAGACAAAGAAAGCGCGCTAGGAAAGGGAGGGCACAACTTAAATTCCAACCTCCAACAGTCATTCATACGTATCCCATCTTTCACCATACCACCACTAAGAAAGAGAAACCAGCTTCTGAAGTAACTGTTTCAAAGCATATAGGCATGTCCCCAGATCAATCAGCCCAGTCAAGTACAGCGAATGGGAATAGCCGGATTACAGAATCACCAATCCTCTCAACCTCCACAAAACCAAAACACACACAAGGGATTATACAATTGAATAGCCAGAAAAATAAACAAAAAAAAATCCCTCGAACTCAGGATAAAGATAAGACTCAAGATGAGATTGATGAAAGGGTCTTAAACCAAGAGGCCTGTATAAATCAGATTGTAACGATTCACCAGACAGACGAAATACAAATACCCCAGGTCAAACCAGCAAATCAAGACATAAGGTCCCAAAATGACCCAACTAACGTGGATACTAAACAAAATATAATAGACAAAACTAACCAAAGGCAATCCATAAAAAGAGCAGATGAAAAGGAAAACATAAGAACACCAATAAAAATTAATTCAAACGAAGATGGACGAACCTGCAGTATCCATCGAGCAAATGAACAAATAACGTGTACCCATATACTCCAAAATACGAATATTGACAAAAACACGGACAGGATTAATGAACCCATTACCCACCCTAAAAAACAGACAATTCATATGAAGAAATAACAATAAAAACTCTGAGTCGAGGGAGAAGAATAAACGTAAAAGGTGAAACAACACAAAATACAAAATCAGAAGAAGAAGAAGAAGAAGAAAAAAATGCAAAATTGAGCTCAGAAACACAAGCAGAAAGAAAACAAGTTACTTACCTGTAACTACGGTTATCCAGTATTGGTATCTTTCATAGATTCACATGCCTGAATCATTCCCCCTCGTCGAGGCGGGAGTCCCACGGTAAAAATATATACAATAGCAGTGCCTAAAGATTTCTTGTAGTAGGCTGGAAAAGCCTAAAGGCCTAACTAGGCCTCAAAACTTAGCAGCCTATCTACATCATTATGTAAAAAGACCTGAAATAGTAGCCTCAGCCAATCAGCTGTCCTCACCCTCTAGAACCTTCCCAGCCCAGGCAGTTCTCCTCAGATTTTCCCAGCACAAGTGAGAATGAGTATCCATAAAACAGAACTGCCCTGCCGGGGAGGAGGGTGGGTGCATGTGAATCTATGAAAGATACCAATACTGAATAACCGTAGTTACAGGTAAGTAACTTGTTTTCTTATCCAGTATTGGGGTATCTTTCATAGATTCACATGCCTGAATCAGAGTAGCAAGCAGTGACATCACGTCTGTCGTTAGAGGAAGGTGGGAGACAAAATAAACCATATACATCCCCACACAACCAGGAAGGTAATAGAACACAAACTTATTAACATAACATATGCATCCAAACCTTCATAAGTACATTAGAGATATGACAGTATTTGAGAATGCGAAAACATCACAATTAAAAGATATGCATCAAACAGGCAAATGAAGAATAAAAGACTGTAAAAAGTCTAACCTTAATGTAGAAGATGCTGCAGTACCGCTTCTCCAACTGCTGTATCATCATGAACTGCCGACTGCAGACAGTAATGCTTGGTAAAAGTGTGCACACTTTTCCACGTAGCAGCTCGGCAAATGTTCTCCAGCGTCACTCCAGCGAACAGGGCCGTTGACGCTGACATTGTCCTGGTGGAATGCGCTTTGACCTTTCTTGTTAAAGGTTTGTTGGCTTTGTCATGACAGAAAATAATCGTAGAAGACAACCATCTAGCTATAGTGGCTTTCGTTACAGCTTGACCCAAGGTGGCTTGGCCATAAGCAACAAAAAGTTGATTGGATTTGCGGATGTCCTTTGTTTTTTGAAGATAAAACTTCAGGCACCGTTTCACAACCAGAGAATGTAAAACCTTCTCTGCTGAAGTTTTAGGATCCGGGAAAAAAGTTTTGAGTTTGACCGGTTGATTGATATGGAACTGAGTTGGTACTTTCGGAATGAATCTTGGGTTAGTTCTAAGCGTCACAAAGTCTTTTGAGAATTGTAAGAAAGGCTGTGCAATAGTGAAGGCCTGTATCTCACTGACTCTGCGGGCTGAAGTGAGAGCCAGTAAGATAGCCACTTTCCAAGTTAAAAACTTTAGCTCCGCTTTGTGAATAGGTTCAAATGGTCTTTTGAGAAGTTGAGACAGAACAACATTAAGATCCCACTCCGGGGGAGGAGGACGAACTGGTGGAAAAGCTCGAAATAGCCCCTTAAGGAATTGTTTGACTAAAGATGACGAGCATAAGGATGGTTTGTTGGAACTCTTCCTGAACCTGGATATCGCCGCCAGGTGCACTTTAATGGACGAAAAAACGAGTCCAGCCCTGGCTAAAGACAGCAGATATGGAAGGATGCCCTCTGGAGGAGCTTGAAGTGGATGGATATTATGTTCTCCACACCATGAGCAGAATCGTTTCCACTTAAGACGATATGTCTTGATGGTACTTTGCGCACGGGCCTGTGATAAGATCGCCCTGCAGTCAGAGGAGATGTTAAGATCCTTGAACTCTAGGAAGTCAGGAGCCAAGCGTGCAAGTGCAGCGATTGAGGATCCGGATGTTGGACCTGGCCTCCCTCTCTCGTCAACATTGACACTGTCGGTTTGAGACGAAGTGGAGGCTGCCGAGAGAGCAGAAGGAGTTCCTGAAACCAAAACTGTCTTGGCCAACGGGGAGCAATGAGGATGAGAGTGCAATGTTCCCTCTTCATCTTCTTCACTACCTTTGGAATGAGCGGAATCGGAGGAGACACGTACGCAAATATTCCGGGCCATCTCATCAAAAGGGCATTTCCCCTTGACCCCTGTTGAGGAAACCTGCTGGCATAAAACCGGCATTTGCTGTTCTGCTGCGTGGCGAACAAATCCAGCGCCGGTGTTCCCCAAGTCCGAAAGATCTTGTCTACTTGATGTTGTTCGAGCTCCCATTCGTGACAGCCCGTAAAAGCTCTGCTGAGCTTGTCGGCTAGAGAGTTCTGGGCGCCTTGCACATGTTCTGCTCTGAGGGATATGCCGTGGCGTAGGGCCCATTCCCACATCTCCTGAGCCTCCAGCGACAGGGTGAGCGACTTTGTTCCTCCCTGTTTGTTGATATAGTACATGCTGGTGGTATTGTCCGTACGCACCAGCACTGACGAATTTGCAATCCTGGGAAGGAAGGCTTGCAGGGAAAGAAAAATGGCCCTCAGCTCTAGGCTGTTGATGTGTTTCTGTCGGTACCGACGAGGCCATCGTCCCTGGATCTGAAGGTCCTGGAGGTGACCTCCCCAACCTTCCATGGAAGCGTCTTTAGTCAGGGTGAACTCTGGAATGTCTTGCAGAAAGGTGAGGCCTGGGGATAAATTTGGCACCTTTGACCACCAAAGAAGGGCTTGTTTCATTTTGGCAGTTACTTTGATGCGGTCGTCGAACGATCCGTCGACTTGCCTCCACTGACGAAGTAACTCCTCCTGTAATGGTCTCATTCTGAGTCTCGCCATAGGGATGAGGCTGATTGCAGAGGAGCACATCCCTAGAAGGGAAGCAAATGTCCGAACCGTAAGTGACCTTCTTGCAAATATGTGTTTTGCCAGTTTCAACAATTTGTTCTGCCGTTCCTGAGTCAAGAACGCCTTGCACTGGCCAGTGTTCAAGACCGCTCCCAGAAAGGTCAACTCCTGACGAGGTTGAAGCTGAGATTTGTTTGAATTGAGAGTCAGAGCCAGATTTGAAAAGAGGGATAGGGAACTCCTGACCGCTTCCATTGCGGTGCTCCTCGATGGTCCTTTTAACAGCCAGTCGTCGAGGTATAGGAAAACTTGTATTCCCTGAGACCTCAAAATTGCTGCCACTGGGGCTAGACATTTGGTGAAGATTCTGGGGGCCGATTTGAGGCCAAATGGAAGAACCTTGTACTGAAAGTGGACGCCAGCCACTTGAAACCTTAGGTATTTGCGGTGTTTTGGGTGAATAGGGATGTGGAAGTAGGCGTCTTGCAGATCCAGAGAAGCCATAAAGTCCCCTTTGTTGAGACAATTCAGAATGTCCGTCAACGTTACCATGCGAAAACTCTGTTTCTTTAGATATTTGTTTAGTTTGCGCAGATCTAGTATTGGACGCCACTCTTCTGAAGTTTTCTGTACGAGGAAGAAGCGAGAATAAAATCCTTTCCCTTTCTGAGAAGGAGGAACTTGTTCTATCGCATTCTTGTGGAGCATCTTTAAGGCTTCTTTGAAGAGTAAGTGAAGACGAGGGGGAGGGGGACCCCTGGGCGGCGTTGTTGGTGGTTTCTGTATAAACTCCAGAGTATGTCCGATCTTGACAAGATCTAGGACCCACTGATCCGAGGTTATTGTCCGCCATTGTTGGTAAAAGGCGGAAATTTTGGCGCCCACGGGAAGGGGAGAATGAACGGCTGACGTCCGGCAAAGCTCATTGGCGCTTGTGGAATCACGCCCTTGATTGTTTGGGCGTCGTTTCCCTCCCTGACGAGAGAAAGATCCAGAGGCAGGCTGTCTGTAAGAGCTTTGATAGTATGGTTGTTTGTATTGAGATTGGTATTGGCAGTTTTGCTGATTAGAATAGTTCCCCCTGGAGGAATAACCACGGCCTCTTGCTCCCCTAAAGGATTCCCTCTTGTATTGTAGGGTACCAAGGGATTTAGCTGTTTCTGTGTCTGTCTTTATTGCCAGCAAAGCGTCATCGATGTGTTTACCAAAAAGTGAATCTCCATCATACGCCATGTCCAAGATTTTTGTTTGGACCTCAGGCCTGAAGGTGGTAGCACGGAGCCAACCTTGACGCCTAAGTACTGCTGGTCCTGCCAATTGCCTAAAGTTGGTGTTCGAAATATCCAGGGCGCAATCAATGATCTCCGAAGCCGCCCTTTCTCCCTCCAGCACAATCCTGCGCACTTCTGGTTGCTGATCTTCAGGGATCAATTCAAGGTATTCATACAGTTCGGACCACATCTGCCTATCATAACGGGCCAGGATAGCCAATGAATTAGCAGCTTTAATGGAGGCCGCTGCATTTGCAGAGAACTTCTTGCCAATGGCATCCAGTCTCCTGCCTTCTTTGTCAGGTGGTGTAGAAATGGGAACAGAAGGATTCTTGGATTTTTGCTGTGCAGCCTGGGATATGACAGTCTGGTCGAGGGTGACCTATTAAGCAAGATGGAGTATCCGATGGTGCTCGATACTTTTTCTCTATTCGAGGAAGGACTGCAGGAATGGAAGCTGGTGTTTTCATAATGCTGAGGCCTTCCTTCCATATGTAGTCAATAATGGGGATAGCTCTGGTAACTCTGCGATATTCCTCTTTAAAGTCATGCAAAAAGCAGTCAGATTGTTCCACTGTGACGGTCAATTCAAATCTATTTGCTGCACGTTGCATAATGTTATGAAATCCGTCGATATCTTCAGGTGGAGAATCTGAAGGGCGGGGTGCAGGCGGTGAAGGCATGGGAATGACATAATCCTCCCATGGATCTACAGGCGTATTATCTGGCAATTCGCCCTCTTCTCTACCATCATCGTCATCATGTGAAGAAGTATCCGTGTCATGCTGAGGTGCAGGACTAGTATCTGGTCTAGGAGACAATGATGCCCGCGGTGACGGAGGTCTTGGCAAGTTAACTGGAGTTACCGGCACTACAGGTGCAATCGGTGTCGGAGGAAACCTCTGGCGATAGTCGGCCAACATTGCTTGTAAGTCCTGAATTAAAGTGGATGGCAATTGAGTAGTATTCTCCGATTGTTGAGGTCTGGCATGGGGTGATTGATATGATGTCGAGAAATCCTCATGCTCATAATGGTCCTGGTTATCATCCTCATCATCCTCCTGAAATTTGATATTCAATTGTGACGGGTGACGGGCAACCCCAAAAGGACCCTCATCCTCTTCACCGTCATCTGACTCATCCTCCATATATGTCTCCAAAAGATGTGAAGGTAAGAGAGGAGAAATATGGGAATAATCTCGCTGATATGTTTTCATTTGAAAATGTGTATACTGAATTTTCCTAGGGGCAGAACTGGGCAACTGTTGAGCAGCTGCTACTGCTGTCGTCGATGACGATGAAGCCATTGTAATCGGAATTTCCATCGACGGAACCGTCGACGCTGACAGAACTAATGATTTCGCCGTCGACGGGGTCTTCGTCGACGAGGCCGTCGATGGTGTCTTCGTCGTAGAGTCCTTCTTCGACTAGGCCGTCGACGGTTTCTTGGTCGACGCTTCCGTCGACGAGAGCGTCGTCGGTATCTTCGTCGACGAGACCTTCGTCGACGACGAAGATGGTGGTTTCGTCGACGGGATTGTCATCGACTGACCGGAAGGCTTGGTAGATGGAGCCGTCGTCGACGGAGACGTCGACAGCGGGACAGTTTTCGTCGTCGAAGTCTTCACAGGTGATGACAATATTTTAACAGACATCAGAGGTGAGGTAATAGATGAAGTGGTAACCGTAGAAGTAGTTGTAGAAGTAGAAGTCAAAGTAGTAGTATGAGCAGACACCAGAGAAACAGATTTTGTCTGGGCTGTACTCACAGTTGTCCGAGGAGAAGATGCACTCTTTGAGGGTTCTGAGGCTCTCTGAGAGGATTTCAGTTTCTTCTTTCTCTCAGGAGAAGAGCTTTCCCTGGATCTGGCTCTCTTGCTGGAGGTAGAGGCCTTGTCCTCATCATCAGTGGAAGAAGACTTCAACCACAAAAGAACCCTTGCCTCTCTATCCCTGATTGTTTTCTGAGGGAAGGTACGGCAAATTCTACAGTCCTTCACAACATGTGAGGGGTGTAGACAATAAATGCAATCCGAGTGCTGGTCATCCACATGGACTCTCTTCTTAAAGCAGGTACCACAAGCCTTGAAAAGAGCTTTCTTTTCAGACATTTTTCTGAGGAAAAACCCCAAAAAAGCTAAAGAACTGAGTAGGCACTCAGGGAGACTCCCTTACATCTGAGGAGAACTGACTGGGCTGGGAAGGTTCTAGAGGGTGAGGACAGCTGATTGGCTGAGGCTACTATTTCAGGTCTTTTTACATAATGATGTAGATAGGCTGCTAAGTTTTGAGGCCTAGTTAGGCCTTTAGGCTTTTCCAGCCTACTACAAGAAATTTTTAGGCACTGCTATTGTATATATTTTTACCGTGGGACTCCCGCCTCGACGACGGGGAATGATTCAGGCATGTGAATCTATGAAAGATACCCCAATACTGGATAACAAACAATAAACTGGCATTCATACCTGAATACCAGACAACAGGGCGCCAAGACTTCTTGAATAGAGGTAATATAATAAGGCTTGTAAGAGAAATCCCAGAACTGGACGATATAGCATCCCAAGATCTTCTGTCCGTAGAATTTAAGCACACAAAAAATATTTCAGAGGTAGAAGAGTCCTTAACCACCTGGTCATCCAAGGACATAGTTGACAGAATATTTGCAATGAGTACGTCCTTTGAAGCCTGGGGCATAGCACTGAGGCGGGACGAACGGAAAAAATATCCATTTCCACTTCTAAAAAACATAAGCATTGGTAAAAAGAAAATGGAAGAGGGGAACACCCAAAAATCATGCCTAAAGGGAGCTTGTTCAGTAACTCCGCAAAAAGTATTACAAAATATAAGGAGACACGAAAATGCAACTGTGCAAGGAGGCGCTCAGGAACAGATTACTGATTGGTCCTGGGTGGCATCGGTATTAAGCAATAAATGTTCCTAACATGTCCAGTTATTTAAAAGAAGATACAACACTACATCCACGGATAACAGTTGGTAACCAAAAGGAATCCACTGCTGCAAACCCACACATGATCAGCCTCTGTTCCTGGAATGTTCATGGTTTTAATAGTATGGGGCACGACCATGAAACCGCAAACTTCTTGGATCAACACGACTTAATATTGCTACAAGAAACCTGGAACCTGCGCCAAGTTTCCATCCCAGGTTATATCGAGTTTCACGTCCTCGCCAAAAAACTCTCTAAATTTGGTCACCCTAGAGGAGGCTTATCAACGTATATCGCCCAACAATACAGATGGCAATCGGAAGAATTAGACACTGTGGTAAACTGGATACCAGCAATAAAACTTACGGAGAAGTTGGACTCTGGTTCAGGTATTTGCAATCTTTTAGTGCTTAACGTTTATGTACACCCGGAAAAGAAAGAGAAAAATGAAAAACTGATAACACTACTAACCTTGATCAAGGCTTTGCAAAGCACTCATGAGTCGCATTCCATGATTATCTCAGGGGACTTTAATAGCAATCTAACAAAATATGACAAAATAACTCAAGCTCTTGGAAAACTGGGCCTTTTTATCCTGAACAAGAAAGATAGTGTGGACAGTGGCATACCTATAACTTTTGTATGCTGTAATCGAAAGTCAACAATAGACTTCACAATAATGAGCAACAGCTTGATACCGATGGTGAGCTCATTTTCGGTGGAGCAACGTGTGGAAAGCGATCATCTTCCTCTAATTACCAAAATAAATATGTTGGTCAGCAAGACGGAAAAACAAAACACCGTCATCCAGTACACCGAAAAATTCAATCTACGTAAACTGAAATGGGGAGGTAAGGATATAAAACCAACAATGGATAAATTCAAAAATGAACTGCTCAGACTAACATCGGAAGAAAAAGAAAACCCGGTAAATACATGTGAAGCAGTAACAAGAAATCCCCCAATTATAAATCAGAATTCGAGAAGAATCAATACTGGGAAACAGCCTTGGTATAACATCACCTTGAGAGAGGAAAAAAGAAAAATCGCACGAGAAGTCCGCAAGCAGGTATTATTGATAAAAAGTGGAATAAAACCAGATAAGTCAAAATTGAAAGTCATGCGGAAAAGATATAAGATCATGCTGAGTAGCGCAAAAACATCGTACCAAGAGGAAATGTGGACAAAATTACTAATTGCTGGGAAACACAATAATTCCAGAACATTTTGGGGTATTATTAATAAACTGACAAAGGGGAATACCCTAATACAGGAGGCAGGCATTGGAGAAAGCAAGTGGACTCAGCATGTTAAAAACATGTTTTTCGACAGGATGGATGGTCAAAACTGGCCCTGTAAATCAGAGTGCAAATCCTGCATTAGAAATTCCGAACATGCGGGAACTATCTTAGGAACAGGACATAATCTACCAGAAGTAAGTCTGAAGCTAACTATGGGTTGTGGAATTGGGAACAAAGGGAAATCAGAAAAATTAGTAAACACCGTGCCTGATACCCTAGTAACAACAGATCAGCTGAAAGCTATTATAAACCGCCTGACAAAAGAGGGTGCAGCGGGTCCTAACGGGCTTCCAAACTCTATCTTCAAACATTCACCTGAATTCTGGGCAGAATACTTAACACCATTCTTTAATTCAATTTACAACCAGAATAAACTGCCAAGATCCTGGAACGGGAGTATAATTCACCCCATTTTCAAACAAGGTGACCATAATGAGCCAGGAAACTATAGGCTGATTTCGCTGATGGATGTTGAGGCAAAATTATATGGGTCAAGCTTACTATCACTTCTCCAAGACTGGATGGAAGACACGAATATAATACCCATGTTCCAAACTGGCTTCCGGCCAAGGACCGGCACACTAACAAACTTGATAACCCTGGCTCTCCTGAAGGAAAAAGCTGAAAAAAGGAAGACGAGACTGTATGCTTGCTTTATAGACCTGCGAGCAGCCTTTGACAGAGTGAACAGAACCAGTCTATGGGAAAAATTAAGATCATGGGGCATCCCGAAGAAGCTACTGGAGGCTATTATAGGCTTGTATAGTAACACCTGGGCTCGAGTAAAATTGGGAGACGGTAGCAGCCTAACGGCCGAAATTAGAACACAACAAGGCTTAAAACAAGGCTGTGTACTGGCCCCAAGTTTATTCAACCTTTACATGGCAGACATTGTCAGTCACATGGAGGTCGGGGAATGCCATCCACCCTATTTGTAAAAAAATTCCTATCCCCTTCCTGCAGTATGCGGATGACATTGTCGTTCTGAGTCAAACGCCAATAGGCTTGCAAAGGTCGATCAACAACTTGGTAACCTATTTGGAACACGAATGTTTGGAACTGAATAAAGACAAAACCAAAGTGGTCCGCATCGTGGATCCAAAAAAGCCAACATTCAAATGGTACGCAAATAGTACCCCAATAAAGGAGGAAACATCATACAAGTACCTAGGTCTGAAGTTGGGGCGAGGACAAACTAACAAAGAACACAAAATTGATCTAAAAGCTAAAGCACAGTCCCTCATCTACGCATACCGGCAACTACAAAAAAAACGAAGTTGTCCAAATTATACACACCTGCTGAAAGTGCTAAAAGCACAAACCCTACCCACCTTGTCATACGCATTGGCCACCTGGTGTGGCAAAGAAGCAGGGCTGTTAAACAGCTTACAAACAAAGGTATACAAGGCAGTCCTAAACCTCCCAAAATCGTCAGCACCGGCGCAGGTTCGTCTAGAATTTGGTCTTCTGAATCAGAAGTTTTGCATTATGGGAACCTTTGTGTAACTCTGTCACAAAATACGAATGTCAGAAGACGGCTCAATGGACAACCTGTGCTGGAAAGAAATTGATACCCAGCAGAAACTGCACGTGCCGAACAGTTGGGGAGGTTTCCTGTCCCAATCCCTGAACTGTATAGGAATTGAAGAAATTTGGGACACGAGGCCAGATAGACATACTTTTGACAAAATAGCAAACAAAGCGGTCAAATGGGAATCCTATCTGGAAGATAAAACAAGTACCGCAAAACGACGACACGGGTGGACTGTGATAAACTCATATTCCGGGATAAAGTCACAGACCTATCTGGAAAGCCACTTTAATAGTTCCCTAAAACAAAGATATATAAAACATCGACTAGGCTTACAGTTTTCAAAGGATTTGTTACCATCCTGGAAAAATTGTCACACTGACCCTCATTGTCGTCTATGTGGATATCAGAATGAAACATTAACTCACTATGTGTTTGCCGGATGCTTAAGGATTTGAGGAGACGGCTTTTAAAGAAAAATGTTAACAAATTGAACATTCGAACATGTAGGCAAGCTGTAATTCGATGGCTAGATGGATCATCTCCTATGTTGGCCTGCAGGGGGGTTAAATACATGATGAAAGCCCAATCCCTCTTACAGCAAGCTGAACAGTGAATCATAGTATCAAATTGAAATACATGATATTTATTTTTCATATGGCTAACAGTCTCTAATAGTTAACATTATACACGTGTTTTATGTTCTATGATGATCAAAATGTATTTTGTAATAATTTTTAATAATTTTATACAATAAAAAAATTGACTTGACAGGTCAAACTCAGACTGCCCTTAATCTGCATGGCCGTGGGAGGGGGTTAATCACAGCAGAAACTGAGCAGTTTCCAGGATGATTTACATGAAGTTCCACCTGCAATTAAATTTGGTGGACAGACCGCATTCTTAGTGTTAAGGATACTCTGTCGCCATTGTAAGGAGTATCCTTACCACCAAGAATGAAATTGGGCCCCTAGTCTTTTACCTTAACAGTGTTATCGTTAGACGAAATATCATGTTACCTGGAGCAACTTCTTTGCACAAATACTGCCTCTTCATAAAGATCTGCAATTCCTTACACACATTGTCCCTCTGCACCTATACTGACCCCTGGCACATACATGTAGTCCTATTTTGTGCACACAATGGCCTATCAGACACAATGCAGTCCCTCTGTCCATATAGCGCATAAAGCTAAGGTACAATACTCACAGTCCCTCTTAACACATATATTGCTCCTTTCTACACACCTGCTGTCCCGCTCAGGAATTTCCTTGATGGCGATCCGCACCTGGCTATTCACATCACGTCCAGCATAGACAACCCCGTAGGTCCCTTTACCAAGAATCACCCGATCTCCATTCTCAGTGAGCTCATAATCGAACTGAGGGAATGACAGAGGAAAAAAAAGGTGGAAACAGAAGACAGGAGCATGAGCTAGGGACATGGTTTGGATTACAATATAGAGAAGAGGCATTAAATCTCATCAGGGGAGAGAGATAGCTAAGTCACAGAGTCAAGATGGCGGCCAACCAAGCAATGGGATCAGAAAGAGCAACAACAAACCCAGTGGGTCAGATAGTGCACTAACAGCTGTGGGATCTGAAAGTGCACTGGTTAAGCAGTTGGGCTGAGAGAGGATGCTGTCCAAGCAGTTGGGCTGAGAGAGCACACTCACCAAGCAGCAGGCGTAAAGAGTAGACATACCAAGATTCTTCGTTTGAAGAGCACACTGACCAATGATTTCAGATAGAGCACACTGATTAAGCTGTGAGGTCTCAGTGTAATGATCAAGTGGTTCGGTCAGCGAGAGCACTGACCAAGTCCCTGGGTCTGAAAGTGTAACCTTTAAGACTGCCATGCACCACCTCATACTCTGCAGAACCTTCTGGGAGCTGCAGTATTATCTAGAAAATGCCCCAAGGAGGGCAAGCTGAGCAGCACTGGCATTATAGCGGGAAATGTACCAGCAGGCAATATCTGATGAACAACTACAGTCTCCACATGGCACAATACTCCTTGCACTTTCAGAAGTCTGCCGTATGAGACTATACCCCAAGGATTTCCCTATGGTTGCCGCCTTCTACATCCGGCTCATAGGTTCAGGCCAGATCCATTTGCAAACTATGTTTTTTCCAGTTGGGCTGCATTCCAGACCTACTAAAGATGGAAAGAATTACTAGGTCTTCTTGGACCTACAAGACTGTCCCAGTTAAGGCTGGAAAGATACAGGCTTAAGTAAATAGCCTACTTCTACACTTAGTCTCCCCGAGTACAGCAGCTCTGAATTGGCTGCCACATTTCAGGGCAGTGACTGTTATTCCCCAATATTACTGCTTTTTTTCCTCCATTAATCTGGATATTTTGAGATCACTTAAGATTGTATAATAGATTAACTCTATATTAGTAGAGGATTGAGTTATCACATCAATTACACTTAGTGTTATGTGAACCACAGAGAAATTCTGCTATCTTTCCTTTTCATTTCTCCACAAACTTCCATTCTTGTTGAACTCTGGAATGCTACCACAGCAGAATATACTCATGGGCTTGATGCATCTCCTAGGGATATACATTCACCTCCTCAGTGTCATTGAAATGTAGCCCTAGCTGACCTACCTCACCCAGAATTAAAAGAGAATCCCCCATGTAAACCCAAGGCATGTTGTGATGAGACAAGATAGTCCACTGACCAGATGCAATGAGACCACTATATTCTTGCTGAATCTGCTCCAAGCACCTCTATTTTATTTTATTTTATGTGGTTTGTAGAGCGCGCAGCTACCCCCGAAGGGGTGTCCCGGCGCTAAAATCCAGAGTTTACCAAGGGAGAGGGGGAGTGAAGCAGAAGGAACAGTGGAGGGACTAAAGTCCGGAGAAGAGCCAGGTTTTAAGTTTGGCTCGGAAGATGGATTCAGAGGGACAGAATCTCAGCTCAATTGGAAGGGAGTTCCACAGTCTGGCAGCAATGACGCTGAACCCTCTGCCACCAGTTCTAGATAGTCTAAAACGGGGCGAGATCAGAAGGCGGAGGTCATTAGATCTCAGGGATCTGGTGGAGCGGGATATCGAAACCCGTTTTTTCAAATAGGTAGGTCCGCAGCCGTTGACGGCTCGATAGGTAAGGGTGAGGACCTTAAACTGAATGCGGCTAGCCACTGGAAGCCAGTGGAGTTCCCTCCGGTAGGCAGAGACAGATTGGCGGTACGGGATGTTACCGATCAGTCTGGCTGCAGCATTCTGGATAATCTGCAGCCGGCCTATCAGGTACTGGGGGGCCCCAGCATAGAGCCTATTGGCATAGTCCAAGTGGGACGTGATGAGGGCTTGGGTGACTGTACGGCGGGAATCCAGGGGGAGATAGGGAAGGATTTTTCTGATCATGCGTAGTTTCATAAAGCAGGCGGAAGTGACTTTATTCACCTGGGTTTTGCATGACAGGGAGTCATCGAATTGAAAACCAAGATTCCGCGCCGAGTGAACGGGGGACGGGGCAGGATCAAGCGCCGTGGGCCACCACCAAGAGGAGGGGATGGAGGTTTTCTGATTGAAAAACAGAACCTCCGTTTTATCTGCATTCAATCTGAGGTGGTTCGCGGTCATCCAGACACTGATGTTATTGAGGCATTGGCGAAAATTGATGAATGCGGAGTCCGAGTGGTCCCTGAAGGAGAACACCAGCTGTGTGTCGTCAGCGTAAGAGACCACCCTGACTCCGCAAGACTCCACAACGTCAGCCAAGGGAGTAAGATAGACGTTGAAGAACAGGGGGCTGAGGGCGGAGCCCTGCGGCACCCCACATGTCAGAGGTTTTTTCTCTGACTTAAAGGGACGCAACAATACCCTTTGACTTCTGGATGAGAGGAAGGACTCGATCCAGCTAAGGGCAGTGCCACCAATGCCTATCTGCTTGAGTCGGTCAAGAAGGATGTGGTGATCGACCGTGTCGAATGCTGCGGACAGGTCGAGGAGAACCAGCATGGCCTCCTCACCCCTGTCCACGCATTCTCGGATGGTTTCAGATACTTCCAGCAGGGCCGTCTCAGTGCTGAATCCGGCTCTGAATCCGGATTGTGATCCATGCAGCAGAGAATGGTCTTCTAAGTATTCCGTAAGTTGAAGCTGCACGGCTTTTTCCAGGACTTTGGCGGGTTTAGGAAGAAGGGAGATGGGACGGTAATTAGCGAAGACAGTGGGGTCTGCGTCTGCTTTTTTTAGAATAGGGATCACCAGAGCCTCCTTCCAGGTAGTGGGGAAGAAGCCATGGTGAAGGGAGGCATTCCAGACGGAAAGGAAGGGGCAGGCAAGTGAGGGCGCCAGTTCTCCCATGATTTTTGCGGGGACCTCTAACCCCACTCCAAGTCCTCAGTCACCCTACCCTTCACAACCTTTTCCCAGGGACCAAAACTCCAATTCAAGACACATTTGTGGCCTCGTCAGAAGCAGCCATCCCTCCCACCCACACACACAAATCACCAAATCCCCCTGTCTAGCATTACCTCTGGAAAGTCATCAGAAGTGCCGTCTCCTCCGTCTTCCCCAATTGTTAACTCATTTTCTGCCATGAAGTGGTGAACCGCATCACAGAACCTGTCACAGATAACATAATTCACTACACCAGCTAGAAATAAGTCAGGGACAACACCAACATGGAGTAATTCAAGACCAGCTACCAAGACAGAAAGGAAGGGAGTCTCAGAGGATGAGATAGGAGACCTGAATTAGGAGATTTGTGCACAAAATGAAGGAGAGGGGCAAGGAGACTGAAGTGAAGAGGAGAACAGAGAGAACAGAGGGGGCAAACAAAAGAAAAACAGAGCCACTTGGTACGATAATGGAGAAAGAAGGGGTTCTCTAAGAGGGAAACAGAAGAGAAACCCCATAATTAGAGAAAAGAAGTTATTAGGTCACATTGAGTCCTTTTATTGGTGTCCCGGGGCAGTCTGAACCGACTGGAGCTTATACCTCTGGATTAAAGTAATTTTCAACTTGCTTCCGAGGGTCCTAATAGTATTGCACTTCTTCTGAAATGTCCAAGCACTCTTTTTTTAACCCTTAATTCTTTCAGGGTAGAGTGGTTAAGAAGTCAAAGTACTTCAGCAGGGGTCTGGGGTTAGAGACTCAATCAATGCAACATAGTACTTGCAAGTAACATGAATATATTCTCATATAACTTAAGTTATAAGAAGAAAATGACTATTAAAAGTAATTAAGAGACGTACACTATGACATGTTATGCACTGAAAGCCACAGGCGTTTAGTCCCTTTCTGGGCCACAGAACCAACAACAAACATGTTTGCACTCCTACTTTGTAGGTACAGCAATAATATACATTGGACAAAATGCGTTGGCTGAATTTATTAGGAACTTCTGTTGAAGAACTACTACAAGCGTGTCAATATTGATGAACTGTCATAATCATTGTGGAAACACTATCCTAAAGTGACGTGCAATAAATTGTGGATCTGTGGATGCAAGGAAAATCTGTCTTTTTGATCGAATCAGTTGGGAACAAATTTGCATTTGCAAATACTGATTATTGAATACGTCGCTTCCTTCATTGGGGTATACAACAATAATATAAGTAGGGTTGGTGCTGATGAACAATTTTATCTTATAGGGTTTTTTTTGAGACAGCTGGGAACTTTCTAGAAGCACTTGGTTCTAGCAAAAAGCCAATCGGTTAAAGGTACCAGACAGAAGGTATGACTTATGTTACTTACCCAGTAACCATCTGATCTTGGCATGTAGAGCTGTAGATTCACATGCTGTGCATACTCCTGCTATCTGGTGTTAGGTTCGGATGTTTGCAAGTTGTTGTTCTTCGAGGAAGTCTTAAGAGTCACAAGGTAAGGCGACTCCTTTCGGTGATCGAGCGCAAGGGCATCGACTCCATTGTTAGATGGTTTTCCCATAAGAGGGTGAGAATGGAATAAGTGAATGTAGTAAAGCAGTAGTGTGATGCCTTATGTTTGAGATGCTCCTGCTGCGGCGGAAACAATTGTGTTCGAGGCATATGAGCTGCAGATTCTACACTTTGCATTAGATCGCCACCTGGTGTTGGGCTCGGGTGATTGCATGTTGTTGTCGTCTTGGAAGAAGTCTTTTGTAGTCAAGAGATAGGTGACTCCTCCCTTGGACGATAGTGCGCATGGGCATCGGCTCCATCGTTAGATTGTTTTTTTTCCGCCACTGGGTTCGGATGAAACTTTTCCGCTCTGGTTCAAAATCTACTTTACAAGTACTTCGACGCGTAACAACTTATTCAAACTTCACCAAACTACTTTCGATATCGATAAACGTCGACTCAACTCCATCAGCTCGATTCCGGTCGTCGACGTGCGCCGTTGGGCCTATCCACGCCGTGAGGCCTACACCTCATGGAAAGGACGCCATTCAAAAGATTCCCTGAGTGTGGAGCAAAGTTTCCACACAGTGACCATCATGAGGTCTGTAACCTGTGCTTATCTCCAGAACACGACAAATCCAGCTGTACAGCATGTGCATCCTTTCGATCCAAGAAGACCATTCGAGATAGGAGAGCCCGTCGACACGACATGCAGAGATCGGCTCCGGAACCGGTGTATATCTTCGACGAAGAAGTTCCGCTCGTCCCCGAAGAAGATTCAGATGATCTCCAAATCGTATCGGGGCAGACGACTCCAATGACTCCATACCATCGGGTCAGCGCGTGAGTACTACTGCCCCTGCCCCCAAATCGAAGACAAAGGTCAACACTCTGCCTCCGGGGCCCAGTCGCGACTGAAAAAACACTTCAAAAGCCCCGCCATCGAGCCCGGCTCCGAAGAAAATACTCAAGCCTTCCGGTAGCTCCTTACCGAGCAAGCCGCACGTGCCGATCCCACCAGCGCCCTCGGCACCGAAACCGAAAGAAGTCCCGGCTCCGAAGCCGTCGACTTCTAAAGCCAGAATCATGAAGCCAGTGTCCGACGCCTCGAGGCCGACGAGACCAGCTTCTACTCCGAAGCCAATATCTTCAGTACCGAAACCTACAAGGCCTGATTCCAATGCGCTCAAGCCCTTGAAACAGCCTATGACTCCGAAAACAATACCTTCGGTGCCGAAATCTACGCCAAAGGACACAGTAACAACTCCTACGGCTAAAGACAAGCAACTACCACGCCCGGAACTGAAAAAATCGGCGCCGGCAAAGGTTCCGCAAGGAGAAGACCTTCTCCAACCTGATCCTCTACAAAAGAAGATCTACATTGACCCAAAGACAGGTCATGTATCCACTACACCACACAGGAAAAGGAAGTCAGACAGCACCTACACCTGCAGTGCCTGTCAAGAAGAAGGACACATCTCCTATGCACCCTTCTTCTCCTATACTTCCTTCTCAGTCATCTCCTGTTCCCCTTAACATTTCACCTCAAAATTCTCCTGAAAACTTTCCTCCTCATTCTTCACCACATACACCTCCAAATGATGGAATCGGTCTCGCATTTACGCAAAATAAGCTATTGGCATTGTAGATTACAATGCTTTTTATTTATGTTTATAAAAACGAAAATAAAAATAAAAGGCATTGTTATTTGCAATGTCAATAGCTCAAACTCGAGTAAATGCGAGACCTATTGCATTGCAAATGCTCGTTTAATTTGGGTCGAGAAGGACAGCTGCTCATCAAACCAAACACTCAGATTTTTTTCAGGTAGCCCAGAGGAAGATGGCAGAGGATAGTCGGACGGCCAGAGAGATTCTCTGAACGGGGGAGGAGGGGAAACTGTCCATAAAGGAGGATTTATGACTTATCCTCATTGCATTTGAGCTGAGCAGCACAGAGCCATTGAAAAACAGCTATCAGACACACTTTTGCCTTCACAGTAGAGAACTCTGATTTACCCCAAGTGAACAAAAGTTGGGTATCGTAAGCAACGATCTTGGCACCCCGTTCTTACGCCAACTGGACCAACGGGGTGAAGTATATATTAAAGAGCAGGGGACTCAGAGAGGACCCCTGAGGCACTCCGGTCACATATTGAGGCGGAGTCGAGAACTGCGGGGGCCAGACCTGTTACAAACGTCCCTCAAGGAAGGATTTCAGCCACCTCCAAGCCAACCCTGAGATACCTATATCCGCCAACCGGGTCAGAAGCAATGAATGGGGAACAATACCAAATGCTGCCGACAGGTCCAGCATTATGAGGTCCGCACTTCCACCAGAGTCCAAGCAGTCACGAATAGCTTCAGAGACTTCAACTAAAGCGGACTTAGTGCTGTAGGCAGCTCCACAACCAGATTGCGCGGGATGGAGTAGGCTAGATCCTTCCACAAGCTAAACAACAAGCTAGTGAGGGGCCAGGCTGTATTAAGAACCCTTTTTCAAACCACTGCAACAGATACAGGTAGCACACCGCTAGGGAGGTAACTGCTGTATAGTCTATGCACAAGTATACGATCTACAGCTCATATGCCTCAAACAGAAAATGCTACTTACCAGTATGCATCTGTTCTTGGCATGTAGAGCTGTAGATCGTATAAGCCAACCCGCCTCCCCGGATACCTCTATCTGTTCCAGTGCCTTCTTACTTACATACACGACACATGGACACCTTTCGGTTTCTCACAAACTCCACCATCACCCTCTATGGCGAAAAAACAATCTGAGGGTGGAGTCTATGCTCACGCGCACAGTGGTCCTAAGGAGGAGTCGCCTATCTCGTGACTACAAAGAACTTCTTCCAAGACAAAAACAAAGTGCAAACATCCGAGCCTAACACCAGATGGCGATCCATGCACAAGTATACGGATCTACAGCTCTACACGCCAAGAACAGATGCATACTGGTAAGTAGCATTTTCCATATATAACCTACTGGTGTTAGGTAGCTATAGGTAGGACCAAAGTTTCCATAGGAAAAGCGTTTTTTGTTTTATTAATAGTATTGGTTCTGCTTGACGAATCTTCGTGAAAGTTTCACAAAACGTCCCATTTTTGGTAAAGCTGCTGCGTTAAAAGTTTTGGGGTTGTCAAGCTGGAGCCGAGAATAAGGGTGGGGGGGTGGAGAATGCATTTTTCCCATGTTATGTCTGAGGATTTTTCATTTTATCAACACGACTAGAGCCAGAACAGCTAAACGGAATTACACCAAATTTGACAGAAAGCAAGACGTTGGTTCAGAAAGTGTGCATTTTGTGATTTGGTGTAAATCTATTCAGTGGTTTCAGTGATATTTAGGTTTAAAAAATATAAATATCTGGGAGCCCAAAATCCTACTTAAATTCTACTTAAATCCTACTGGAATTTGATTGCCTGCCAACACTTCCAGGTTGAAGTTTTGGCAGCCATCTTGGGATCAATATACATAATAGCACCCTATTGAAATGCAGGTTTTGAGGGTCACAAAAAGGAGAAAGTATAAGGGTGATAACAGATTTTAGTTACAATATAAATCATTTGTTGATGGTACCAATCTAATTTCAGGATTTGTGGTGTGTTCTAAGGTGATTTTACCCTGTGCAAAAGCCTTCTGCGGGGAGTTCAAGAATCATGTTTGAGGGAAACCGGTTTTCTCATGAATTCCCCATAGAGGTTATGGAAGGTGCTCCTGAAGCTCAAATGAGAGCATATTTTCACTAAATTCACACTCTTTCTCAGCCATATGAGAATGAAGTCTGACCGTCGATTCCCTTTTTAGGGCTCGGGCGGAGCTCCGAGATCCTAATGTAAAAGAAAAAAAAAAAAAAAAAGTTTCTTTAGGGCTCGGGAAAGACATTCCTTATTTTTTTTATTATCTGAATGGTGATTGGTCCTCGCGGTGATGTTTTTTTGGTAGTCGTGATGCGATTGGGCAGATGTAATTGTCGGGCGCCATTTTGGGCATTTTCGCAGCGGTTACGTGCTCGGCAGTGCATTAATTTTAATTAGGAGCTGTCAGAGTGGCCGTGTAATGCATTCCAGATGGTGTGCGCGCGTTCACCATAGAGCAGTGCGTTTGTCGGGGATTTCAAAGGACTACAGATGTCCGCCCTACTGGCGCCCCTGGCCGTGGATTGGAGGTATGTTGTATTCGGAGAATGGGAGTGGAGTGAGATCTGGGGTTGTGGCCAGTATGGCGTCTACACTTGCGCTGCCCTGGAAATCTGGGAGGTTAGAGGGCCAGCCACCGTCCTCAGGGAGTTTCTTCGGAAGGGCCTGGCCATGGGCACACACAGACCTGCTGCCAATAATTCGTCTCCTGTTTACCAAAGAAACGGGATCGCCTCAGTTCTCGTCCATTCGCCTCCCTCCGGGAGCAACGTGGGACTGCAAATGGTTCTTGAGTTACAGGCCAGCAGATTTCAGGGATGCGACGGTGAGCGGCTGCTCTGGCCTGGAGGGGGAGGCCTGGAAATGCTTTTTCTGAGTAGCAGGGGGAGGGGGCCCGGGGACACACTGATCTGTAAAGGTCCTGACAGGAATGCGGAAAAAATGCGAAGGGGGCAGGGGCCCCTGCACAGCAGCCCTGGAAGTGCATCAGTCCGGCTCTGCCGTGTGCCTCCAGCCACTTTCAGCTCAGGAACAATTGTGTCAGTGCGGGGCCATGTGCGGGGGGGGGGGGGCTGAAGCGCACACAGCCACCCGCTGCAAGCTTTATGTGCCAAGCCACAGCTCACCCTTGCTGCTGCCTCGGAAAACGAAAAGGTGCTAATTGTTTGCTGTTTACGTCTCAAGGAGGCTTACGTGCTGTGGTGCACATTCGACCACTCCAGACGCTTGCTTCATCGACACTGGGCATGTTTCTAATTTATTAAGAACTTAAATGGAAAAGGTCGGTTTGATCCCTTCAGAACAGAGAACGGCGCAGCCTGCATTCAACGGCGGGAAAATTGGCCACTTAACAGTGGAGTGCCCCAGGGGTTATCACAGCCGCCCTGGCTGGGCTGGAGCCTCCGAGTTAGACGGTGTGTTGAGTTAGTCTTTGTTAGCCACGTCTGTTTGCAGGTTTTACTAATGTATCTGACAGGGATGTGATACGGGCTGTCTAACATACATTTTTTTTTATTGTTAACCGTGCAAATTACAGTTACTGCTGCACATTAGAAATTGGCTGCAAACTGTCTGCTTTCTGCCCACAAACTCCTGTTGAACTCGCAGTGTTGTCAGCTGTGCCAGTCGTTGCATAGTTCACTCAGGCAAATGGGTGTTTCTCTGTATCTGCCCAGGCGAGGGCCGCCGTAGAAACCACACAAGACTATCCGACGGCAGCCAGCCGCATTCTCTTGCACTTCCTTCCACACACGTGCAGGGGAGTCTTCTTTTCACTGCCCCGGTTAGTTGTGTGCTGGGCCAGTAACAAGGGGAGGCTGGGCACGATGACCCCTTCTCACCTATGGTAATAAACTGCATATCCATGTACATTCTTTGTGCCCTGCTGCCTTTTTCATTTGTCTACATTACAATCAAAAGATATTCTACCAGACCCCTAACACAAGGCCAAGTGAGGTGGGACTATTTCCTTTCTTGTGGAAAACTTTGCATGTGTATGCTGTGGTGATAACATGGAATTGGACTTTTACTCAGTGGTATAAAGCGTGAGTCTGTTTATTAGTATCTTATACGGTTTTGTGAAATAGGACAGCACCCTTCAAAAGTTAAGCACTGTTGCAAGACAATTGTCAAAAGAGAACATACATATGAGCAAAGTATTGTTTTCCCAAGCATACACAGAGTACACACAATCTTGTAACTTTGTTTTTCTTTCTTTTATTCAGATATCGTTCTTTATTTTCTTTTTTTTGATAGTTGCAAATAGCCAATAGCCGACGCGTTTCGTCCGTTACCGGACTTCTTCTGGGCTTAAAAAAGTCTTTCTGATTTCTTATTTCCTTTTTTCTCTTTTCACATTAGTACCGGTCAGGTTTTCAAAGAAATTTCTCTCATTAATTGGAAGTTCATAAACAGGATTACAAATCCTAGTAGCAGTCAGTGTAGAAAAAAGGAAATAAGAAATCAGAAAGACTTTTTTAAGCCCTGAAAAAGTCCGGTAACGGACGAAACGCGTCGGCTATTGGCTATTTGCAACTATCAAAAAAAAGAAAATAAAGAACGATATCTGAATAAAAGAAAGAAAAACAAAGTTACAAGATTGTGTGTACTCTGTGTATACTTGGGAAAACAATACTTTGCTCATATGTATGTTCTCTTTTGACAATTGTCTTGCAACAGTGCTTAACTTTTGAAGGGTGCTGTCCTATTTCACAAATCAGTTTCCTGGTTGATAGGTCTCCTATCTTCCGTAAGGCTCGTGTGGGGATCACGTGTCTGGATTTGGCACCTTCTGTATTTACACAACACATGGTACTTAGAGAGTAGTGCAGATTTTTCCTCTTATTCCCAGTTCTCTTGTCATAAGTATCTTATACTGTGCTTCTTTTCACTTCGCTACATAGCATTTATACATATGTACTATGCAGTGAAAATAGCGTGGTCTACTAACACCTGTTATTTAGAGCTGGAGTACAAACCCACTTGTATTCATGCACCTGTTACTACGGTGAAAATATGAAATGTCATGATGTACATCCCATGGTAAACTCAGCCGACACTAGGAAACATGGCCTGCTGTCTGACAGTGAGCATTTATTACCAGTATTGGGGGGGGTGAAGAGGGGGGCTATCCTTACTCACCGGATGTTGCTTCTCCCCTCTTCTACTCGTAGCCACTTACCACACCCAACAATGGCTATACATAGCATTGTCCATCTGTCCTATATTTGTATCTGGGAAGTGATTACTGTATGGAGTCCGAACGTGATTTTCTACAGCCGTGCTCTATCATGGTTACAGTGTTCACTTATAGCTTTACACTGCACAAATAAATGTTGATTTATGAATATAGCTGACTGCACATAGCAAAACAACTCGGCGTATTCTTAGGAGGCCTAACGTGTTCACGGACATAACCCCTTCGTCCTCCTCACGTGCACACAGGCATAGCGAATCAGTGTCTCAAACAGTCTTGATTTAACCAGGGGACTCATGATCTCTTTATAGTCAAAATTATTTTATTTTGTCTTTCTCCTTGTTAAATCTCTCCACTCAATACATGTTAAGGGAGAAATTAAATTGCCTCGATGTTATTTACCACATTTCAAAGGTTATCATTTATGAATTTCTTTCAATCTGGTGTTTTCGTAAAGCACTACACATACCTCCCAACAGTGTCCTCAGGCGATGTCTGCATTTCTGCTGCTGATGGTGTTTTTTGGAAGGGGAAATAGCGAAATATAGACATTTTGGGATCGCTTGCTGAAAGAGTTGTAATCTGAGTGTGATGGTTTCCTTTTCTTATTGACTTTTTATGGCGGGAGCCAAAAAAGGTATCATTAAATACAGAAAAACAATATATCAAGGCGCGCAAAATGTGAACCTCTGGAGACCCCAGCTTGTTCTCAAACACCCAATATTTATTCAGTGTATTGTGCACAGCCCCAGCTCTGTGTGGCACACGTCTCCCATTCTCCGCAGGCGCTGGGAATTCCTTTTGTTATGAACTCGCTTTCCAATACATCCGGCTGCTAGCCCGAGGCGCTCCTGCGCGAGAGTCACCTGTCAGACAAAATGGCGGCTCAGCTTGTATTTCCAAATGAAAATTATTGGGAACACCTTTATATTAAGGTTTCGGGAAGGAAAGCAAGAACCGGTTTAACATTAATTGCAAACCTTCCCACCCCACTGACCCCGGCCATGCCCGCACAAACACGATGACATTGGGGCGCGCACACACATGAAATATAGGCACACAGGTACATGCACACATTTGTTTTTCGTTTCATATCCCAAATAAATGTAGCTCACCGTTTTCACCCCAACACAGTGGGTCCCTCAAAACATCCCATTTTAAAAATAGATTTTCTCAGATTGACAGTGAACAAAGAGGTCCTTGGGATTTTGCCTCGCGTGGTCAAGACATTGTGTTGGAAAGCACTGTTACTCGGTACCACACAACAATGTGAGTGCAGAGTGAGTGTGCAGAGTAGTGAGTGCAGAGTAGTGAGTGCAGAGTAGTGAGTGCAGAGTAGTGAGTGCAGAGTAGTGAGTAGTGAGTGCAGAGTAGTGAGTAGTGAGTGCAGAGTAGTGAGTAGTGAGTGCAGAGTAGTGAGTAGTGAGTGCAGAGTAGTGAGTAGTGAGTGCAGAGTAGTGAGTAGTGAGTGCAGAGTAGTGAGTAGTGAGCAGAGTAGTGAGTAGTGAGCAGAGTAGTGAGTAGTGAGTAGAGTAGTGAGTAGAGTAGTGAGTAGAGTAGTGAGTAGAGTAGTGAGTAGAGTAGTGAGTAGAGTAGTGAGTAGTAAGTGCAGAGTAGTGAGTTGAGTAGTGAGTAGTGAGTAGAGTAGTGAGTAGAGTAGTGAGGTGAGTAGAGTAGAGTAGTGAGTGCAGAGTAGTGAGTAGAGAAGTGAGTAGTGAGTTGAGTAGTGAGTAGAGTAGTGAGTAGAGTAGTGAGTAGAGTAGTGAGTAGAGTAGTGAGTAGAGTAGTGAGTAGAGTAGTGAGTAGAGTAGTGAGTAGAGTAGTGAGTAGAGTAGTGAGTAGAAAGTAGTGAGTAGAGTAGTGAGTTGTGAGTAGAGTAGTGAGTGGAGAGTAGTGAGTGGAGAGTAGTGAGTGGAGAGTAGTGAGCAGAGTAGTGAGTAGTGAGTGCAGAGTAGTGAGTAGTGTAGTGAGTAGTGAGTAGAGTAGTGAGTAGAGTAGTGAGTAGAGTAGTGAGTAGAGTAGTGAGTAGAGTAGTGAGTAGAGTAGTGAGTAGTGAGTGCAGAGTAGTGAGTAGAGTAGTGAGTAGAGTAGTGAGTAGAGTAGTGAGTAGAGTAGTGAGTAGAGTAGTGAGTAGAGTAGTGAGTAGAGTAGTGAGTAGTGAGTGCAGAGTAGTGAGTAGAGTAGTGAGTAGTGAGTGCAGAGTAGTGAGTAGAGTAGAGTAGTGAGTAGGACATCACAGGCAGCAGCTGTGCAAGCTTCTTACACTCACAAGGAGACCACAGGCAGCTGAGGTGCAATCTTCTCCCACTCACAAGAACGACATCACAGGCTGCAGCAGTGCAAGCTTCTTACACTCACAAGGAGACCACAGGCAGCAGAGGTGCAAGCTTCTCACACTCACAAGAAGGACATCACAGGCAGTAACGGTGCAATATTCTCACACTCACAAGGAGATCACTGGCAGTACACACCACATGAACACACTCCATAACACATAGCAACAATACATTGGCATTTACAATGCCATTAGCTCAAACTCAAATAAATCCGAGCCCGATTGCATTTCTAATGCTTGTTTTCTACTGCAACCTCCCAGAGTGTTGAGCGCTAACGGTGTACTTATGACAAAAGTATGGCATATCTGAAGCCATGTTGCTTAAATCAAACTGGTAAAACTTAAAATATTTAATTTAGAAAGGAACAAAATGAAGGGGATCAGATTGACATAGAAAATATAGTTAGTGGATACATTTTAAGTTGGTTCAAAAATATTTTCCTCTTCTATTTCATTAAAACATTCTGACATGCAGACTGAAACATTGAATTGGAACACCAGCAGCAGACTGCCAGTTAACTCTGGGTGATCAGCAGTTTTACTACGGTGTTCTAATAAGCAACTAGGGTGCTAACATTCTGTATTTATGCCAAAGGTGTCACACATATGAACGCCATCTTGATGGAATCAAAGTAGAAAACTGAAAGCATTTTCTACTGAGGATACTGCAATATGTGATGAAATTAGGGAGCTTCATAATAAATGTCTCCCAAGATGGCCACTGGAGGGAAAAAAGAGCCCAAATATAGGACAAATATCACCCAAATGCAGCCCAATTGTAGCCTAATGACAGAAGTGTGCAAAACACTTAATTATTTCTCTTTTTTGCACTTTTATGAAGCGCAGACTTGACAAAAAGGTATAAAAGTGCTTTATGTGACCATGAATTAGATTACACAAGGACACATTCATTTTGGTTTAAGGCAAGGGGAGGCTAAGTGGTTTGTCCAGAATCACAAGATGATATGACGCCAAAACTCGACCCTGGTTGCCTAGTTGCTAAGTCTGCAGCTCTGGCTGTAACGCCACATCCTCTCCCGCAAGTGTAACATACAATCAAGTGATCAACTAGATTTTTTTTAAAACAAAGATAGCAAATTATTTGTTGCTATTTGAGAATTCAGAACATTTTTCTTCGTTTTTTTGATAATCAACTTTATTGATTTTGCAAGAAGTGAAAAGAAAAGAAGAGAAAAACAAGCAACAAATGACACGAAATCAGACTGTACCATGGCATATGGATTGCAGCACACAGTGCAGGTAACGCAAGGTGGAATAAACGTGTCCTACCCCCCCTGCAGCACAGTGAAGTGGACCCCCAGAGTCAGGGGTAGTGATCAGTCTAGTACTCCCAACCATTTACCCCAGATCTTCCGATACCGGGCAGGGCAGCCCCTGGCCTCGTACTGTGCGAGTTCCTCTGTAGGCCACCAATCTACTCCCCCGCGCCATTAGGCTATAGAGGGTGGGGTGTGATTCTTCCATGCGGCCGCTATGTCGCACTTAAGTACTACGAGGGCTGTTCCTAAGAATGTCTTGACGGCCCTGGACCCCTCTAGTCAGGTCTGTAATGCCCAATAGTATGTGTAGAGAATTATGGGGAACGCCCCAACCTAAAACCGCCTCCAAGGCACGGGGCAATGCGGGGGCATGACCATACCATGTGAAAGAAGTCCACGGGGTCCATGCCGCACCGCGGACACACCGGGAGCGGAATCAGACCTGATTTATGGAGGCGGCTGGGGTTGAGATAGGTGTGTAGGTATTAGAGCTGGACTAGGCGAAGCCTAGCAAATATGTCTTGATTTTTGTTGTTTAAGGCACTAACCATAACTTCTATGAGAATAAGAACCACTCGAGGAGGAGAGTGCAGAGCAAACTATTTTACCACACTGTGCAGGTAGGAGGGGCAGTGGCAGCACAACCGACCATGGGGGGCAGGGGTAACAAACCAACCATGCAGTACAGGCAAGAGAGGCTGTGGCAATATAAACGATCATTAAGGGCAGAAGGAAGAGGTAGTGTCAGTACAACCATATATGCCAATAAAACTGATTCAGGTAGACTCCCGATGTTTTTAAACCCAAAAAGGGCTTTATTTTATTTTTCTCTCCCTAAAATCTCCTCTTTTCAATGTCAGTGAGAAAATCAATTCCTCAGGTCTTTTTTCAAAATGTCCCTTTTGCGATGTTCAAAATGCTGGCAAGTTTGGTATGTTGGATCACGGAGAGCAAAAGGAATGGGGTAGAGACACGGACTTGGATAAGAGAGGACAGGAGTGAGTTGGGCAGAGGCACCAAACTGACCTTACAGAGCAGGCATCAGGGGTTGCAGCATCACAGTTCATCACACAGGACAGCAGTGCAGCAAACAAACCATCGGAAGCAATAGGGAAGGAACAGGCCATGCACATAGACAACAGAGAGCAGAGGGAAAGCGGAGAGGGCAGCAAGCTGACCATAGCAGAGAACAGTAGGGACAGTTGCAGCATAACAGACCATGAAGGGTAGGAGGGAGGGGGCAGGAGAACAACAGCGGACCAAACAAGGAAGGAGGGAGGGGATAGGGGTCTGCACATGGAACACTGATGCAAGGGGGCAGGGCAGTAGCAGCAAGCTGACCAGGGAGGGTAGATGGGATGGGCACTGAAAGTTCAACACATCTTTGAGGGCAACTGTGACACTATAATGGTATACACAGGCAACGGAGGGAAGGTGGGAGGGGGTCAGGGGCAGCAAGCTGATTACACAGAAGACCATACATGGCAAGCGGAAGGGGTAGTGGCAGCACAACGGCCATGGTGGGCAAGAGGGAGGCGTTTTCAAAAAAGACCATGGAGGACAGAAGGTAGGGTGTAGGGGCTGGACACTTACAAGAGGGCAAGGGAATGGACTTCACAACAGACCATGCAGGGCAGACAGCATGAACAGTTGCAGAACAACAGAGCATGGAGTGCAGAAGAGAGTTGGAGCAAAATGGACCACGGAGGACAGATGGGAGGGGATAAGGGCATGGAACTTGGACAGACGGGGAAGATGGCAGGAACAGGCAGCAGAAAATAGAGTACCCACCAAAGGGTGTGAGGCGCACTCAATTTTAAACACTTTATAATGACTAAACCAAATTTCAACACAAGGGTGCTACACTATAATTATGTGTTGGCTTCACATACAAATAGTAATCTGACCATGAACAGGAATGACCTGCTCTAGTGTGCACTGTTCCTGTAGAACTAACCGTTCACCAATATTTAACTATGTTCATATTTTCAAACACATCGTGATCCAAATAAATTGATTTATTTCATATCATTTCACATATTTTTTCTTTATCGCAAAAACATTTTCTAACAATTCCTCAGTTCATAAGGCGTTTATATGTTGTGTCATCACATATCCTAGTAAACCCTTATTTCCAACATTCAATACATGAATATGACTTTTTACTTCATCCTTTTATACATTGAATCCAAAATTACTGTAGAACCACATGTAGTTGCTAGCCCAATGCATTTCGGAACTTGCGTTCCTTCCTCAGGGGCAATATTTCTGTAAATAAAGATATTCCCATTACTTGACATATATACAATCTAAAATATAAGCACTCAAATGTTATATAACTGTGGGGTCCACCTCTAGATCATTGCAAGTTAATCAGTATTACATCCTGCTCATAGATATCTAGAGTCATACCTAATGAAGATAACCTTACAGTCATCACACCTAGAGGGTACATATATGAATACAGACTATACCACATAATATCCCCAACTGACTGTCTCATACTAGGTTCTAAATGTCTATCCAATGGTCGACAAGGAGCACCTGATGTGCTAATATTAATGTGGTAATATACCTTATGTAGACTACCATACCTATCATCACCGATCTGTTTGCCATCAAGGGTCATCACAACTTACAATATACATGCCTGCCACGTAGCTAGTGTGCGGCTCGTACACCTCCGGCCCTCAACTGTACAGATGCTCGTTAATGTCTGACACTCACCGCCACTTCACTCAAATGAAAAATCCTTCAAAGCGGTCTGAATACTTTGATCAAAGTGCTGCGAGTGTACTCTCTGAAAATAAATATAAATGTCCTTAAGTCCTATGGCCATTTCAATGATTGAATTATCGGTAAATGGTGAGGGACACACTCGCCCGTAGAGAATTTCAACACTACCACTTCTTCTAGTTGGTCATTACAATATCCTTCAATCTCTCGAAGTGATTCAGTGCTAAAAATTAAATGAAAGACTGCTTAACATTCTGAACTTCTCGATTATAACGTCATAGAGGCAATCAGAATCCTCACAACTTACTTCAAAAAGTTTTTCGACCCTCGTCGCAATGCTTAGTTTCAGTCTACGTGGTAGCTCTATTCTCGATTGTGGTAGTTCTCCTCATCCGCCCTAAACAGTAAATACAATGCCATATTACTCACTAAACTGTGGTATCATACACTTCATGACTAGTCTCCACGCGTCGATCCAAACTTACTTAAGTGTAATCCCGCTACGATTCTCAGTGTGTGCTGGTAATCCCTC
Source organism: Lissotriton helveticus (assembly GCF_964261635.1). Classification (NCBI taxonomy): domain Eukaryota; kingdom Metazoa; phylum Chordata; class Amphibia; order Caudata; family Salamandridae; genus Lissotriton; species Lissotriton helveticus. Next base: position 1,160,325,875 of record NC_136061.1, read on the forward strand.
GACTGCTTCTAGCGCGCCGCCCTTCAAAACAAACACTTAAACCACTTCCGCATCCGTGCCTACGTCCAATCCTGCGTTGTACGTCGCGTATCGCTAAGTTTATGGGGATTGTAGTTAACTCCTGGGAAACTTATCGGGTGTTTATCAAATCAAATCCACCAGCGCCTCCTCCCACGTGTACCTCCAAACCTTTACTCCCACATTTGAATACAATTGTTTAAAGTTATATACAAACTATCATAATAATATTCAACTGCTGTGAAAAACGTGGACCTTATTTTCTACTATTAAACGTCTCCTAAGAATCTATCCCATAAATGTAGAGAAGGTTCTCTTGCCTGACATTTTCTTCCTGCACTACGGTCTGGTAACTACGATCGATCCCTACTGTACAAGGAACAGGCAGCATCCATCTGACCATGCTAGGCAGGTGGGGGGGTAGTGGCTGCTCAACAGCACACTCCGAGTCGATTGGAGGGTTGCAGGTCCATGGAATATGATGGGCAGAAAGGAGGGAGCAGGGGCATGAACACGGACTTCGGAGGGCAGGGGGAAGGAGAGTAGGGAAAGCACAGAGGCTTAGCAGGAGGGCAACAATGCTGCATAGCATTGGGGAATGGAGGGCAGGAGGTGTGGGCAGGGACGTCAAGCTAAATGGAAGGCAGTGGCAGCACATCGGATCATGCAGGACCAGAGGGAGGGGCTGGTACATGAATTCAGACATCTGATGGTAGGGAGGAGGTGGCAGAGCAATAGCCGCACGCAGCTGAAATGAGGGAGCAGGGTCATGGACATGGACAATGGATGACAAAGAGGAGGAGGGCAGGAGCAGCAATCTTGGAAGGAGCTGCACAATGCCAGGCTGGGCCCTGCGTTCAACTCCACCCCCACTGTGCTTTGCGATGGGCATCTTACTTCATGTTAAAAAAAAAAACTTAGAAATTCACTGAAAAAGCCAAAAGTTACAGGAACATTATAGTAAGGCTCAGATTTCACTCGTACAAAACCAGTGAAATTCAGCAGTTCTCGCTGGCTGAGCTAACTATAACTCTTGTCCCTGTAGTGCACTGCTTATGACCTCCCAAACTACATACCTCATGATATGGTCAGTGACATCACTGATGACATCTCGAATGACATCACTGATTACATCAAAAAGAAAATCATCAACTCACCCACTGCCGACCCCATGGAACCTTTCACACACCCACACAACTATTCACTAACCAATTCAGAAACCCATACGAGTACTTACACACTCACTCACTGATTCATAGATCTATACACAAATCAACTCACTCACCCATACAGCCACTCATACACCCACTCACTCACTCACTAATACAGCCACTGACATATCCACTCATTCTTCCCTACAGCCATCACACACTGAGTCAGTCACGCCTAGAGCTACTCACACATGTACCCACTCACCAATACAATCACAGAGCCATACAGTCACACACCCACTTACTGGCTCATACATGTACTCAGTCTCCACAACAGGCACTGACACAAGTATACACTGATCCATACAGCCACTCACAGTCACTCACTTACCCATACAGTTACTAATGTACCCCATCACTCACCTATACTGCCTTTCAGATACCCACTTACTCACTTGACTCATCTGCTCACTCACACAGCCATACACACACACACCCTCACTCCCTCACTAACCCTTACAGCCACTGACTCATCCACTCACTCATCCATACAGGCAGTCTTACACACCCTCACCCTCTCACTCACCCACAATCATACAAGTACTCAAGACAGCCAATCACCGATATAGCCACTTCTGTACCCACTCACACACACACACATAAAGCCACTTAGACACCAACTGACCGACTGATAGAAACATTCACACAACCAGTCACTCGTCCATACATTGACTGAGACACGTAATCACTCAGTCACGCACCCACTGAATCATCCATACAGGCACTCGTATACCCACTGATTCACCAATACACCTTGGTATATATATTTAACACTAATAATTTTTTTTAAACAGTCACTGCATGATGGCATGAGTGATGTCCCTGACCATCGCATGAGTGATTTAATACGTGAGCTCATTCTCTTTGCATTGCGGGGCGCAAGTTGTAGTTAGCTCGGCTAACTGTAACTGCTGAATTTCACGGGTTTTGTACGAGGGAAATTTAAGCCTAGCTGTGTTCCTGTAACCTTTGTTTTTTTCAGTGTGTATGTGTATATATACATGTATATGTATGTAATACTTCCCTGTTAAATTTTGATCACGCATAAACCTTTACCATACATGCGTTTACAATGAAATTTCGTTGTTAAGGCATGAATGGTAAAGACTTGCTTATTAGTGTCACGGTCATTGTAATGATCATGTTGGAAAGCCGTAAGTGGTAATGGCTTGCGTGGTTCCGTCATACAACCACTTCAAAGAGGCTACCGCCTCAGTGAAGAAAATGGCAATCACACCTTTCTCCTGCCCATTTCTTTGTGTAGGCAGACAGCTAGTGTATCCTCCAGAGGGGGAAAAACCTGTTCAGAACTGGTTTTCCAGAAGGAGTGGCTCCTTATGCTGGGTACACCCAAGAGGTGTTATCAAGCTCCACAAAGGGGAAGAAGGCTTGTGCCACCTTTTATTTAGGTAGAGAATGGTATCCTGAGATTGTTTGATGGTCAAACCCTCAGGAAGTTATGTAAAGTCGGAACTATTGCCCCATTGGCTAGTGAATCCCCCCTCCCACAAATGCAAGTTGGCATAAACGTGGCATCACTGGCCCACAATCCTCAGATCTCTATTGGACAGGAAAGAAGTCTGCAGAAGTACTACCCTGCTTCTCCCTGAACCCAGCAAAGTATGACTGCACCGAAGACTGGATTGTGGAAAAGAGCTCCACTTGTGCCAGGACAGAAGTTGTGACTCTAAATTGTTTTTGACTAGCCTCCTGTTAAGCTACAGGACCACTAAAAGCTATGGAACTCTGCACTCTTAGTGAGCCCCCGCATGCCCAGAAATGCCTGACCGCCACTGGATGCCAGAGTGCCTGTTGAGCAACTGATTCCTGACCTTCCTGAGGTGTCCCCTAGTATGCGGGGACCGTGGCAGAGGTCCAAAAGTACTCTTATTCCTAAAAGTAAATGTTTCTTGTTCGAGGCATGTGTGCTGTAGATACACATGCTTTGCATTAGTCCGCCATCTAGTGTTGGGCTCCGATGGTTACAAGTTGTTTTTGTTCCAAGCAGTTTCTTTGAGTCACAAGGCTGTGTGACTCCTCCTCTTGGGAATATTGCGCTTGGTTATTGACGCAATCTTCCGATTGTTTTTTTCCGCCAACATGTTTGGATGTAGTATCTCACGCTCTGGTTCAAGTCTCCGGTCTGGGATATATATATCTCAATGGTATTGTTTGATTGGTATAGTATACATCTCATACTAGGTGTTGTAGCGAAGTTGTCGACTAGTCTCTTTGGCCTATTGGCCACGCCCGACCGGGCAACACTTCTCTATTTTGAACGAGATTAAGAATGACCCTCTAATGGAACGTACTCTTACGTGCCTGTCCGAAGTGCCACTCCAAATACCCTCACAACGACCTACAACCCATTTGTAAATTATGTCTCTCACCTAGAAATTGAGAGGACACCTGTGAGGTCTGTAAGGCTTTTCACTCTAAAAAGACTCTCCGAGATCGAAGGGCTAGACATCAAGAGATGAGGTGCAAGCAAATGGACGATGTTCCGGACTTCTTCGGTCGACAGTAGGAAGAGGCTTCAGGGGTACAACAAGAATCCTTTTCCATACAGGACTTTGATTCAGAGTCTGAATCCGAAAAGGACTCGGCCACTCCCCAGCCAGCACAAACACAACATATCATGAGTACTTCTACCCCTGCTCTGAAATCCAAATCCTCCGTCTCCACTGAGAAAACTGCTCACGGGCTGCCACTGCACACAAGCCATGGCGTGTACTGAAAAGATGACTCTGAACCCAAGGCCTACGGCTCGACTCCGAAAGTTCCAGCCAACTGCAGGAACCTCTGCATCCCTTCCATCAGAGACCAAAACAGCTCACTCTTCGGTCTTGGCACTGAGGAAAAGACTTGTTCTTTCAATATCTAACCTTCCCCAATCAAGGACAAAGCATGCTCTACCGAAATGCTTTGTTTTCGGTCCGAAATCTCCCCTGGAGCCAATCCTCGAGCAATTTCTCCAAAAGCTTGTTCCAAAACAAAAAAAACACTTCAAATTCAGCCTGGAACAAAGAAAATTATGGCACAGCCACCAAAACAACAAACTCCTAAGAAGCAGTTGAGTTTTTAGGAGGCTTTGGATGTCCATGTTCAACACCTAAAGAAGAAAAGAAAGTATGCTGCAGCTAGTCCATTATACATTCCCATTCCTACTTCACCTGTACCATAAACACCACCCACCCAATCACCTCACTTCCCACAATTGTCTGAGGCTGGTAATATGTCTCCTCAAAAAAAAAACAAAGGAAATGATGGACGGAGAGTTGACAATACAAGCACTCACCCCCAGTCAACTGTCCTGGGAAGCTTGGTTCCGGTCCAGGGAGGACATGGCTTGGCAGTTCGGGCTGGACTGTTCCCATGAGGCACAGGGTCAGACTGATTTGCATATGGCCATGTCTGAACTGGGGTGGCGGAGTGAGCTAAAGAACGGTGATGGATTAAACCCAGATCAGTTGACTGGGGGTGAGTGTTTGTATTGTCAACGCTCCGTCCATCATCCCCTTTGTTTTTTGTTTTTTAATATGTCTCCTCAGTCAACAATAGATGAGGATCAAGACCTCCCAGATGAGACACAACCAGGGGATCCTTGGGAGGTTTATAATATTGATCCTCATGCTGACAAGGATCATGATGTATACCCTAGCTGTCCAAAATACCAAAGAGGGGAGAGAGAGTATAGATGGATTCGTTCTCCCTAGTCAGTCGTATATAAACAAAAAGAATCCACTAAGGAAGGGTTTCCCTACTCAGGTTGGGAGCACCCTGTGTTTGTAAAATACCTCTCACACACCAAAATGCAGTGCATTTTGGTGTGTGAGGGATAGTTTACAAACACAGGGTGCTCCCAACCTGAGTAGGGAAACCCTTCCTTAGTGGATTCTTTTTGTTTATAAACCCTAGCCGTCCAACACCACCTGATGATGCATCTGCTTATCAGGATCTTTTAGCCAGAGCAACCACTTTTCATCGGGAACCTTTATATAAGGACTCGACAGAGGAGAGTTTCCCCTTTGAAGCTTTATCTAATACACAAAGAGGGGCTCAATACTTACCACTTTTAAAAAGTATGACACTTCATGCAGATGAAATTTTTAAACATCCAGTTAAAGCAAGAATAATTACTCCATGCGTTGATAAAAAATAAAAACCACCACCTTCAGAACCCATTCTTATTAGAGTTCAATTAACTCCTAACTCTTTAGTTGTATTCAGTGCTAGAAAAAGGGCTAACTCCCAAACAACCTGAGAAGCACCACCAATACCAGAAAAAGAATCCAAACTTATGGATGCCTCTCGTAAAAGAGTTGCTGCACAAACAGCTAATCATTGGTGTATAGCTAATAGCCAGGCATTACTGACAAAGTATGGCAAGGCCCACTGAGACTAAATGGATGGTCTTCTCCAACATCTCGCAGAGGAGCACAGAATGAGATCAAGAGATTGTTAATGAAGGCAAACTTATCACCAACAACTCTATAAAGTGTGCATTAGATGCAGAAGACACTCATGCTAGAAGTATAAATACCAGTGTCCTAATAAAAAGAAAGCATGGTTAAGTGTGTCCGGTTTTAAACCGGAGGTACACTATACCATATTGAGTCTCCAATTTGCAATTTGCCAAGGAACATCTCTTTGGCCCCCAGGTGGGCATTGTCCTTGGAAAAATGAAAAAGAACAGAGGTAGCAATAACAATGGGAGCTCTACAAACAAACAACTATAGAGGTTCCTTACGTAGGCCCAATTTTAAACAAGGGGTAAAGACCGCTCTCACAGATACCTCTGGTAGTATAATATAAAGCTCAAGTACAGACCTCAACAATAAAGACCTTCTACAGAGGTTCTTACACAGGTAACCATTTTAAAGAAAGAGGCATAGGGAACAATACCATGTTCCTCAAATACCAACAATAAACAACAACTCCTTTACCTTTTCCCACCACACCAAACACCAGTTACGGGTCGTCTCGAACAATTTCTTTAACACTGGAAGTCAATTACAACAGACCAATGGTCTCCGACATTATCCAACATGGTTATTGTCTGGAACTTAGAACAACTCCTCCAAATATTCCACCTCACAAACACAAACTATCCATACAACACCAAAACCTTCTGCAACAAGAAATAACAGCTCTGTTGCAAAAAGGATCAATAGAACCAGTTTCACCACAATTTCATGGGACAGGAGTGTATTCGCTATACTTCCTTTTTCCCAAAAAGGATGGATCTCTCCGGCCCATTCTAGATCTTAGACCACTAAATCATAACATTTCAGAAAACTCCCATATGGTCCATCTTCAAGAGATCATCACTTTATTATTAAAAAAAAAAGAGACTTCATGGCAACCTTAGACCTAAAGGACACCTATTGTCATTCATCAATTCATCCTACACACAGAAAATACTTCAGATTTCTATTTCAGGGAAATCATTATCAGTTTAAAGTTCTTCCCTTTGGAATCACTACAGCACCAAGAGTATTCACAAAGTACATAGCAGTTGTGGCAGCACATCTGCGCAGGGAGAACATTCATGTCTTCCCTTATCTGGAGACAACTGGTAATCAAAGCAAGTACAATCATACTTTGCAAACAAAACATAAAAAAACCTCTAGATTTGCTACATCAACTAGCGTTCGCTGTCAACCTACAAAAATCTCATCAACAGCCAGCTACTACTAAAGTGTTTCTAGGGCCACGATCAGCACAAATCTAGCATTAGCTTCCAAAACACAGACTGAACACGCAATATACGAATGTTAATTCAACAATTTCAAACTGGAACTCACATTCCAGCCAAAATATTACTCAGTCTTATGGGCATGATGGCGTCTTGTACGTACATAGTCCCACATGCCAGACTATGCATGAGACCTTTACAACAATATCTCGCCCAGCAATGAACTCGGTCATTAGGTCAACTTCCCGATCTAGTGTTGGTTAACAGCCACACGTATCACTCTCTGTGATGGTGGAATCCACAAAATCTATCCAAAGGGCGGCTGTTTAAAGACCCAGTTACACAAATAACTCCAACACATGCATCTCTAACAGGTTGGGGAGCACATCTCCACAACCTTACTATTCAGGGACTATGGGATTCCAAACACAAGAATCTCCATATCAATCACCTAGAGCTGCCATCTGATCATCTAGCGATCAAAACATTCCTAGTTCACCTGCAACACAGTTATCCTTATTTGATCTGACAATAGGACAACAATGTATTATGTACAAAAACAGGTGACGTAAGCTCCTTCTTCAATTATCTCACTGGGTTTAGAAAATATGGAAGTTCGCAATACAGCACGATATTCATCTATTAGCAGAACATGTACCTGGAACAAGCAATCAGATTGAGGACTTTCTGAGCAGATCACAACAACAAGTCCACGAATGAGAAATTCACCTCAGAGTTTTTCAACCATACTTTCGCAAATGGTCATTTCCAGAGATAGACCTGTTTGCCACAAAAGAAAACGTAAAATGCCCACACTTCACAAGCAGATATCACCACCATCAGTCCAAAGGCAATGCTCTATAGATGAACTAGTCAGGGATATTTGCATACATATTTGCACCTCTCCTACTACTTCAATTAGTGGTCAGGAAACTCTGGCAAATATCACTCACAATGATGCTACTAGCTGCCACATGGGCTCGACAACTGTGGTTCTCAACATTCATGGAACTATCTCTAGTCCCACACGGGAATCTTCACGTCAACAAGGTAGAAGCAGAAGCCATGAGCTTTAAAATTAAAAACAACAACTGCCTAATATTTACAGGTCTGCTTGTGTACCGTCCCCCCGGTTTGAGAGCGCCGTTTACTAGAGCACTACACACCTTTCTAGAATCTACATCTAATACCACCACATATACCATTGTAGGCGATTTTAATATCCATTTAGAAGCAAACAATGACTCCGACTCAACCACTCTAATTGACAACCTTCTTAGCTTCGGCATGACTCAGCTAGTCTCAAACCCCACCCATATCGCAGGACATACCCTCGATGGCATCTTCACTAACAATGACCATATTAAAGCTATCGCGACTGAAGCAGTTCCGTGGTCTGACCATAGTGCCATCTTCTTTAATATGCCTATGGTCAAACAAACAAATAATCGAAGAGGCCTTACACTCCCTGAAAAAACACGTTCTTGGAGCAAGCTCGAACCCGCCCTTCTGGCTGACTCACTTGCAATAGATCCCCCTGCTCTTGATACCGGTAGCACTAACTTGGGTGCGATCAAATATCAAAAGTGGATTAAACAGGCAGTCGATCAGCTGGCTCCTGTAGAAACAAAAAAAGCCAGAAGACGATCTGCAACTGCGCCGTGGTATTCTACAGAGGTGAAGCACATAAAACAAAAATGCTGACGACTTGAACGGTCGTGGCATCTGGATTATAGTGCTCAAAGTAAAAAAGTATACATTAAAGCCCTGTAGGAATATAAAATAGCAATAGTTCAGGCCAAATCTGTCTATTTTACAAATAAAATTCAGGCAGCTTCTAACACTGCTAGAGAACTATTCAAAACTGTCACCCTTCTGACCAAAAGTCCTCGTGACACTTTCTTCACTCCCGAACAGAATTTTGTGACAAACATTGCGACCTTCTTCCAAAAAAAGGTCCAGACAGTTTACGATGACCTTAGTTCATCTGCATCAATCACACTCGGTGAAAATAATGATACTGCCCCCCTGCCTGGTTCCAGCTATTCCTGCTTCCCCCTATTAGAAGAGTCACAGGTGGCAGATCTTATTACACAGATGAAGTCAGGGTCTCCATTAGACCCCTGCCCACCACGTATAATGCACATGCTGCCACAGACTGTGGCAGCTGTCCTGACCCCCTTGTTAAACAACATTATCACCTCTGGTGATTTCCCTAGTAGCTGGAAAAAAGCCTGCATTCGACCTATTCTTAAAAAGGATTCACTGAACCCTACCGAACTAAAGCACTATCGGCCAATTTCCTGTCTACCTATGCCAGCCAAGATTTTGGAAAAAAACAAACCAGGAAATGATGCGGTACGTTGACCACAACAAGCTCCTAGACCCCTCTCAGCATGGCTTTCGCCCCTTCCACTCAACAGAGTCTGCCTTAATCATGGCAACCGAAAATATTCGAAGGACAATGGACGAGGGTGGCAGAACGGCCCTGATCTTACTAGACCTTACAGCGGCATTTGACACCGTGAACCACTCGATTCTGTTAAACAGACTAAAAACTCTTGGTTTCAAGGGGGCTGCTTTAGTTCTATTAACATCCTTCCTGGACTCCCGCACTCAACAAATACACTGGGATGGCTTTACTTCTGACAAATTCTCTCTCCCGGGTGGGGTCCCTCAGGGCTCGGCACTGTCGCCCACTTTGTTCAACCTGTATGTTACCCCCCTAGCTGCCTTAATTCAATCTCATGGCCTGCAATTAGTGTTGTACGCTGACGACACTCAAATTGTAGTATCAGTATCCCAGTCTATCCAAGCCACTGCAGAGCGTTTTAAGAACTGTCTTATTAGTGTAAAAAACTGGATGAGACGTAACTTTCTAAAATTAAATACGGACAAGACTGAGATAATCGAGTTTGGTCAGAAAACATCGATCTGGAACAACCTCTGGTGGCCCCCGGAAGCTGGCGCCTGTCCTAGCCCTGCAGAAAAGGTTAGGAATCTTGGCTTCCTGGTTGATAAAGAGCTTTCCTGCAAGGCACAGATTAACCAGGTAACCTCCACCTGCTTCCATACCATCAAGGTCCTTAGGAAAGTTTTACCATTCATTCCTCCAACGTTAAAAAAAAAAGTAATGGCTGCCCTGGTAATGTCCCGAGTGGATTATGGCAATTCACTCTACTTGGGCACAGGAGAAAAACAATTAAACAAACTACAGGCAATTCAAAATGCCGCAGCCAGGGTGCTGTTGAACTTACCCTATCGCCACCCAACTTCCAAAGCCATCGAGGAACTTCACTGGCTTCCAGTCAGGTGTAGAATACAGTTTAAGGCCCTCTGTCTGGTCCACAAATCCTTGCACGGTATGGGATCAGACGATCTCCCCAAACTTCTTCCTCGATATGTGCCATCGCGTACACTTAGGTCAGCCAATCTAGATCTAATATGCCAGCCTAAAATAAGAAGAATGCGATGAGGGGCAGATCTTTTTCCTATCAAGCTTCCAGACTATGGAACTCTCTTCCCCCTACACTGCGCTCACAAAAGTCTAAACTATGTTTTAGAAAGGCACTGAAAACATGGCTTTTTTCGTCGCATTAAGACCTGCTCTCACTGCCCTCTTTAGTCTCTCTAGCGCCCAAACGCCGCGGCATTCAGTCAAGGTCCTACTCACAAAGAACCATGGATCATTAAGATATCCCAATCTAAAAGAAATGAATCTTGCAATTTGGCTCCTGAAGTCTTAATGTTTGGATACTTACATTTGCCTAAAGACTGTAAGGACATTCTTAAAGAAGCTCAGAAACCAACTACAAGGCAATGGGATGCAGCAAAATGGAAATGTTGTGTTATATTGTTGTGTTTATATCTAGGACCCTAATTCAATATTCCCCATTTATGCCCTTATATGGTTATAACAAATAATATCCTTCTAAAGGCATAAGAATCATATCCTAATTTAGTAATAGCCAATGCAGTCCAAATACGGCAAGGCTACTCCCCTAGACTCCTAGAAAGTACAACGCGTTCTTTAAACAAACCAAGCCTCCAGCAGCCCGGGAATTCCCCCTGCTCTTGTTTTGATTTGCACAAGAACTCCTAGAGTCCAGAAAGAACTGTTAGTACTTAGTGACGTCTTATGTCCAACCTTATGTCAAACCCGGCACCTTTTAGGTATAAATATACCAACAGTTGCCTTAAGCAAACACACGGAGGTTTGGAGCAGAGCGGCTATCTACTTTTCCGACGCCCAGCTAATGCGAGAGCCGAAGGTAGCCGACCCTCCCTTGACGCACTGAGAGAGACGCTGTCTTTTCTCTTGCTGAGAAATCCAGCTCCAGTGTTTCCAGTCACCCTTGCGGGTTGCTGGGAGATCGAGTCCTGAGAGAGAGATACAAGACCTCCTACATTCTAGAACCAAGGTACGGAGCCGACTAAACCCTTGAGAGATTTCTTGATTCAGATTCTTGGCAAAAACCAACTTAACTTAAACTGCAACTTACTTACTCCTTCCCACGTATTAGGCTTAGGTCAGGTACACCGGGGTAGGCGTATCTTAGAAGCACCAGTTGAGTACGTTAGTCAATGTTTTTATGTATGTATATATTTTATCCGTTTTAAAGTATCATATGGCTCAGAAACCATATCAATGCTTTTACAGTATTATTTCATAATACTCCTTTTACTGTACACACTTTACTTCAAGATAAGTATTGCATTTGTTGCAATTCATTTCTCTTGCATGAGAAAGAGGACTGCTCAATAAATAACCCCTTTTATTGGAAACGCCCGTCTCTCTATTTCTCTGCACTCTGGTGAAACTAAGTATGCACGATTGACTGAGTGAAATAACGGTCTACTGTTTTCACACGACTCTAGAGATATACTCTTTATTCTGAGGGAGCAAAGTTGTCATGTTTATGCGGTTGTCAGAAACTAATCCCTTCTTGTCTAATCAGGAAAGTTAACTCCTTCCTGTTCATTCGAGAAAGTTTCTAGTGACGTCTGAGCTAGCTGGCAAAACTAATCAAGTCTAATATAATCAGTAGAGACCTAGATGACCTCAGTCCTACGTCTACACTACTGTTTATATTATTCCAATGCGCAGAGCCTATTGGGAATATAGGAACTACACTACATGGCGCCCAACGTTTGGTAAGGCGATAATCTAACGCAAGACATTAGAGTAACTCAGTCGTGCTTTTTCACACAGACCCCTTTTTCCGTAAATACTCCAAAAGACGTCTGGAGTGGGTAAAAGGTTAGTATCTGACGGAACTTAGTAGGAAGAGATTCCTAAGTATTAGTTTTTGGTTTAGTCAACGTTGAAGGATACAGTGTTCCAAAATATTGTGCACCTAATCTTCGTTTCCCTTGAAACTTGATCTGCAACAAAACTTTCTGTCAGTAAAATGGGAGAAAGTGACGACGAAAGGGAGAGAGCTAGAATAGCAGCTCAACTCCTAGCGGATGACAAGTCTCCGAGATGAGACCCGAATGCTATAATCATTCCGGTAAATGTAAGAAGAACTATAACTCTTAAACTTATAGAAAATCGGGCGTGGCCAAGACGGCGAGCATGGCGGACGCAGCTTGAGCGAGCTCCGTCCCGCCGCCTGTGATCCTTGCACATATCCTGCGTCGCCCCGACCTCTGTCCACCCGGCAGTGAGCGGCTGTCCGCGGGAGCAGGGGGAGACGGCCAGACGGCGATTTTGGGGCCCCGGAGGCGTGATCTCTGCCGCCTCCGGCAGCGCTGACCAGGGACCGCGGTGCGGCCTTCATCGGGCACCAGAGCCGGGGCCTGGATTGGTGGGTGCCCCGCCCGGAAGTGAGGCGACGCCGGACCGGCTGGGGTGTGAGGAGCCGACCCGCCCGACCTGTGGGGCCGCGGCGGAGCACAGCTGGCTTGGAGGGAGCGGTGTCGGCGACCCACCGGCGGTGTGACCAGCGTCCAATGGTGCGGTAAGGGGGAGCCGCGTGGTGCGCGACCTGGAGGGGGAGGGGACGCTCCTGCGGAGGTGCCGGGCCCGATCGGCGGCCGAGTCGGACCGCGGGGTCTGTGGCCCTCGGAGCGTCGAGAGACGACAGTTACCCGTTCTCTCACTACACCCCATTGCAGCGCCAACCACCCCCCTCCCACCCCCCTCCTCCAATCACCTTCAATTGATCCTGCTCCAGCCCTCGGTGCCAGGGGCGCCTTCGGGGCATTGCAGGTTGCTCGGCGGTCGGGCCGGACCGCGGTGGGGGATATTGGCCTACTGCGACGGCGCTCTTGGGCGCTGGTGGATTGCTGACGGCCGTCTTTGCCGGGAGCCACGCGAAGGGGCCGGGGCTGGCTTCGGCTTCTCCTGTGTTGGTGGGCACGGCCACTTTCAGAGATCCTGACTCCGCCACGGGGCCCTCCTAAAGTGGCTTGACTCTTGGTTGTACGGCGGCGTGGGACACCTTCTGTCGGGCTGCGCGCTGGGCCTGCTTGGGGTGCTATTCATTGAACGCTACGAGGTCGGTTGGGGCGGTCTCTGCACCCCGCCATTCCCGGTGAACGACCGTGAGCCCCACGAGAACTATGACTAGTGGGAACAACCGCGGCGGCTCTTCCAAGCAGGGCCCCATGGATAAATTTGCGGGGCCGAGTGGGGGTGCGGGAGCCACAGGAGGACAGCAGAGCTCGGGACCGGATAATGCGGCACTAATGGCGGCCATCACGCAGTCTAGAGATATGCTGGACGCGAAGATCGGTGCGGTCGGAGCGGATGTTACCCTGCTACGACAGGATTTGCGCAACGCTGTCGCCCGCATCACGGAAACCGAGACAAGGATCACGGAGGTAGAGGACGACGTCGCGGTCCTCAAGAAGAAGGTAGCTGCCATGGAGGGAATCCAAAAGGGCCTGGCGTTGCGAGTGGAGGATGCGGAAGGACGGGCCAGAAGAAATAACTTGCGCTTTGTGGGCTTTCCGGAAGACTGTGAGAAGGGAAATATGGAGGCCTTCTTGACTCAGTGGCTGGAGGGGTGGCTCCCACCGGAATCCCTTTCGCGCTGCTTCATCATCGAGCGGGCCCACCGGGCCTTGATTCCGAAGCCGCCCACTGGGGCTCGCCCCCGGACTGTGATAGCCAAACTGCTCAACTATCACGACAGGGACACCATCCTACGTCAGGCCCGCGCTAAGGACCCCATTATGTTTGAAAACCACAAGATCCTGATCTTCCCGGACTACACCAGGCTGGTCCAACAACAACGGCAATCCTTCACGGCAGCGAAAGCGCGCCTTCGTGAGTTGAAGATCCCGTATGCCCTGCTCTACCCAGCCCGCTTGCGGGTGGTGTTTCAATCTCGCACTCAATTCTTTAACTCTCCGGAGGATGTATTTGAATGGACGGACGAGACGGTGCGGGTCAAGGTGCACACCCCTCCGAGGAGGGGCTCGGATACGTCCTCCACATCGGAACCCAAGAAGGTGCCCCGTAGGTCACGCAGCAGGAGTAACTGGAGAGCGCGCTCCAAGAAGCGCTTGCCTTCCCAAGAGAAGACTGTGGAGGACACTGAGGCGACGGATTCTTCCCCCTTGAAGTCTTGAGTCCCTGTGATGTACTGGCCCTGATAGGTGTTTCCGGCTCGTGGGGCCGCGACGGTGCATAGAGGTGCAGGTCAGACGGGTCCGGACTTCGGACTGGCCATATGGACTACTGCTACATACATCGTGGTCCGTGGGTGGATCATGGGTCGGGAGGCGCTCGAGAAAGAGCGGGTCTTCTCCCGGAGTTCGTTCCCACGTTGGGTAGAGGGTAGTTGGACACTTAGTGGGTAGTTGGGAGGGATCCATTGGTGTTGTGGGTCTCCGACCTCCCGTTGGGGGTCTGGGATCGCCTGCACCGCGACAGGTACTTCAATGTTGCTGAGGTATAGGGTGGGGGGCTGGAGGGGGGGTTGTTGGTATTGTTTGGGGTCCGGGGGGGTTGGCGGGGGGACGGGTAGGGGGTTGGGGGGCAGGGGGGGAGTTGTGGGAGTGGGTAGGCCTGGGGTGAGCACGGTGTATGTGGGTGTCTGGAGGATAGTAAGAGTCTGTATGTGGCCTCGGTTGCCCGACGAACCAAAGTTTTGGCCCCCCTGATGGCGACTGACGGACAGGGGACGGAACCCCCACGAGCTTCTCTGCGCATTTTGAGCTGGAATGTAAGAGGGATGCTCGACAGAATTAAGAGGGGAGCGGTTTTGCGTATGGGGAAGAAGGAGAAGGCAGATGTTCTACTCCTCCAGGAAACCCATCTCATGGGTACCAAAACCCTTAGCTTACGGAGATATGGTTATGATCAGGTGTTCCATGCAGGGTTTACGAGGGGCTCTAGAGGAGTTGCAATATTGATACACCGTCGTGTGAACTACTCGCATGAAACGCAGTGGCTGGATGCACATGGCAGGTTTGCATTGGTCAAAGGAAAGGTGGGGGAGGAGCCCGTGGTGTTTGGCAGTGTCTATGCGCCGCCCCCTCTGCAGGATGCCCTTTTGGAGCGGCTGTTTGATGTATGGGCCGAGATCCCGCATGTTTTAACTATTGTGGGAGGTGACTGGAATGACGTGATGAATGGGAGGTTGGATCGCTGTAGGCCCGGGGGTGATCAGTTGCCTGAGGCCTCGACGAAACTGAGCAGATTGGTGCGGGGGCTGGATTGGGTGGATGCCTGGCGATATCAACATGCATGTGGGCGTGAATACACGTATGTGTCAGCTGTTCATAAATCCTTTTCTCGTCTCGACTACCTTTTTATCCCCCAGCCCTGGATAGGACGAGTGGGTTCTACCGCGATACTCCCTAGGGGACTGTCGGATCACTCCCCGGTTTCCTTGACACTACTTTTAAGCACAAAGAGACAACCATTCCGTTGGCGCCTTGCTACGTGGCACTTACAGCGTGATGATTACCAATCGCACATGAGGGAGGCTATAGCGCACTACCTGACCGAAAACGACGGTCCAGATACGGACGCCGTGACCTTGTGGGAGGCTCTAAAACCGGTGCTCAGAGGCGTAGATATAGCGTGGTGCGCGGCGAATCGTAGGTCCCGCGGGCGGGCCATAGCGGAGGCGGCGACTCGGGTTAGTGACCAAGAGGCCGTCTGTACGTCGGGAGAAAGTGGCGCGGCGGTGGGGCAACTGCTCTATCTCCAACAGATGTATCATTCCTTACTGTTCGATGAAGCCCGCCACACCTGGCTGGCTATGCAGAGTAGAATCTGTCAATGGGGGGATAAGTCCGGCTCGATGCTCTACAGGTTATGTCAGGGTTCCTTTCAGGCCCAGCCATTGCCTGGTCTCCGGGACGACGCGGGGAGTCCTATCACTGACCCGGAGGTCCTGGCTGAGACCTTTGCTCGTTACTATGAGACGCAGTACGCGCCGGGGGAGTCTCTAGCGGCGGAGGACATTGACAAGTTCCTGGCTGATCTCCCGCCTCGGGCGCTCTCGGATGAGGGCCGAGCCCGACTGGACCTCCCCTTGTCTGCGGAGGAACTGGGAGAGGCTTTGGGCGAACTGAACGCTGGAAAGGCCCCTGGGCCTAATGGTTTCCCCTGCGAATTTATGAAAATGTTTTATCTCCAACTGGGGATGCGCTATAGGAAGGCACTAGAGGCGGCTCGGGAATGCGGATGCCTTCCGGCGGACTGGCGACACGCAGAGGTGGTTGTTTTTTGCAAGCCTGGGCGGCCGCCGGATCGCCCTGAGTCATATCGTCCAATTTCCTTGCTGAACTTCGAAGCAAAAATATTAGCGAAAGCCTTGGCGAAACGCCTTTCTCCCTATATATCGGACCTGGTCCACCCAGACCAGGCCGGCTTTATGCCCCACAGGGCGACTAGACATAATATTCGCAGGGCGCAGTTGGTGGTGGAGGCGGCGCGTGCGGCTGATATACCGGCGGCCCTATTACTGGCAGATATTGATAGCGCGTTTGATTCCCTGAGCTGGCCATATCTTCGGGCGCTGCTTCTACGTCTCAACCTAGGCCCCCGTTTTCTGTCCTATATTCACTTACTCTATACTGACTTGACAGCGGCGGTGCGGGTTGCGGGCGCGGTGTCCGGTTCCTTTCTGATAGGTCGGGGCACGCGGCAGGGGTGCCCCCTCTCGCCCTACCTGTTTGCATTAGCGATGGAGCCACTGGCGGCCTGGGTGAGGATAGATGCGCAGTTGCGTGGTGTGGAATGGGTGGGTGGACCGACTGACAGAAGCGCGCTTTATGCCGATGATGTCCTTTTCTTTCTTACGGACCTGAACAGATCCGGTCCCAGAGTCCTAGACATAATGCGTATCTTCGGCGACGTGTCCGGCCTCACACTGAACGTACGGAAGTCCAAATTGTGGGTCCTGGGAGATAGGAGTGCCTTGGGTCCTTGGGCTTCGGCCCTGCAGGAGGCGGAGGGAGGCCTTAAATATCTAGGTGTCTTTCTGACGGACGTGCCAGGGGTGTCGTGGTCCCGCAATGTTCTACCCGTGTGGGATAGAATGCGATCGGACACACAAATATGGTCCAGGATGCCGCTGAATGTATATGGACGCTCGGCCATCTTTAAGATGGTGGCCCTGCCTCGCCTCCTCTATCAGCTTCAAAATTATCCATACCCGATATCGCGGCAATGGTTTCGGCAGGTGGATTCAGTGTTGGGCCGGTTCTTGTGGACGGGAGGGGCAGTGCGGGTGGCGCTCCGCACATGTTTCCTCTCGACGTACTGTGGGGGTTTAGCGGCCTCCGACATTCTGTCGTATTACCAGGCGTCACACCTGCTGGTCCTCAATGAGTGGTGGTATGGGGATCGCGGAGACCCGACTTACGCCCTGGAGAGGTACCTTATGGACCCCCACACGCTACATACGATATTGTACTCGGCGGCACTCCGCAAAAGACTCCCGGCAGTCACACAGACGGTGTTCCGGGTGTGGCGCGACGCGCTCCGCCGTATGGGATGGTGGAACAGACTGACGGGGGAAACCCCGCTGTGGCATAATGGGAGGCTACCGGCTTTGGCTTCCCTGCGGGGCTTTGATGGCTGGGACGCGATCGGCATCTCGGCGCTGGGTCATGTTATGAAGGGCCCGGTCCTCAAGTCGTTTCAGGCTCTGCGAGATGAGTATGATATGCCCCAATCCCAATTCTTTCGATACTTGCAGCTCCGACATGCCCTGACCCCTACCTTAGCAAACTTGACTTCACTGCCAGAATTTAGTCCTCTTGAGGCTAAATTGTTCATGGGGGAATTAGACACAAAAAAAATCTCTAGTATATACCAGACGCTCGTCACCCATTGTTCCCCCTCCCTTGACAAACTGCGGTTGGTGTGGGAAGGAGAGTTGGGGAGTTTGGAAGAGGAGGATTGGAGGGAGGCCCTGGAGGCCCCTAGGGGGGCTGCGATTGCAGTGCGCCTGCGCTTTATCCAATTCAAATACCTCCATAGGGCGTACTATACGAGGGAACGGTTGTGGAAAGCGGGATTGATTGCCTCCCCGGAATGTCCGAGGTGCGGCAGTGCTGTGGGATCCTTTCTTCACACGGTGTGGGAGTGTGTGAGACTGCGGAGATTTTGGTCAGGAGTGTGGGACTGCCTGGACGAGGTGCTGGGCTGGGAGCTCCCCCGCTCGCCGAAGTTAGGCCTTCTTCATGTCATGGAACAGGTGGGGGGGAATTTGTACAAGCGGCACTTGCTCCTATTGGGCCTCATAGTGGCCAAGAGGGACATTGCTAGAGCATGGAAGGCTACTAGAGACCCACTGCTGGAGGTGTGGAAACGAGGTTTGGACTTTAACATGGGACTAGAACGCCCGATATTTGAGGCGAGGGGGTGTCCTGCAAAACATTATAAGATCTGGAAGAAATGGGCTGACTACAGAGGCCTTCTGCTGGACCCCCCGGAGCCTCGGGTTGCCGACGCGGACCGCGTCTGAACTGGCATAGGGCGACGTGGCTCACATGCAGCGTCTACGATTGCTAAGCTCCTCTAGATGGACAATACAGACACCGTGCGGGGTGGGGGGGGGGGATCCGGGTGGGTTAGTGGTGGGTGGGTACTGGGGAAATATTAGCTGGTTGTATTTGATTATGCTGTTTTTGCTATGCCCACTGCCTCTCTGCTACTAGGGGAGCGGTGGATTATTTCTATTGTGCTGTCAACTGCCAAAACCTAATAAAATTTGTTTTGAAAAAAAAAAAAAACTTATAGAAAATGGACTATCACCAAGAGGTGGTACAGTCATATTCGTGGTAGAGGCCCATGAATATCGGCAGACAGAGGTATTCTATTCATGGATAAAATTTCCAGCAGCACACGCTGTGACACAAGATTTCCACTATTACAAAATAGAGAAACCTCCGGATGAATACGCTCCTTTCGAGGATGTTGGAATCCCACTAGATTACCAAGAGCACCTGCTCTTGTTTAATGGCGCCCTAAAACGTCAAAATCACATCACCAGGCTAGGTTCACTAGGTAGACCAGGAGCCACGTGGGCGGTTCTAGCCAGCTACACACCACACCCTGACATTGAAAAAATGTCAAACCAAGAACTTTTAGCTCAGCTAAAACTATTAATTAAAACACACAGACAATTGGTCCAATATGTCATGCGGACTTCAACAGTCCAACCAGCAATAAAAATTCCACAGACCACCCCTCACCAGGGGAACACAAATAAAATCACACCACAGAATATACAATCAGCAATTGGCAAAATTCCCGCAAAACGGGAACAAATTCCATTCTGGTTAGCCCAGAAAATCACTCAAATAGAGGCAGTATTTCCTGATACTACACCTCATGAGAAACATAGAATTCTGACTATCTATCTGTCTTCCAATGGGGATCGCACCACATGTGGAGGACTGTGACACTTGGGGCACAGTCTTTGCTTCGATTTACACAAAAACACATGGTGTTCCGTCCATGGCGGTTATACCAGACGTACTAAGACAGATTCAAAATGAATACGGCCCAGAACCTGCTTTAACTATGGGTATGAAATTACTGAAAGACTTCAAGCAGGTCTCGGCTATATTATTAGCCAACATAAAAGGAGAAGCATCTGTGGCGATCCGCCAGAAATTGAAAGAAACAGATATAGCAGAACAACCTTTTGAACTTGCCAGAATCATAGAAAAATCCTATGAAGAACTAGGTAGAGATAGTTTGGGTGGGAAACCAGTAAAACCCCAACTACTTGAAAATCCTGAAAAAACATTTATTAAAAATAACCTCAACACTCCAAAAAAGAGTTGAGATGGAAAACAATCCACTCCCAGAGAAAAACGATTGCAGTCCAGAGGAAAGTCTCCTCAACGGAGAGATAGATCTCCAGAACGAGGTGGCAAGTCTCCCCAGAGGGAGCCCTCTAAGAAAAGATACAACCTTAGAGATAGGGATAAATTGAGAAAACCTGACAGAACAAGATATTGATAAACGTCCCTCTCAATCGGAAAGAAGAGGATGGTCAGAACACAAAGAAGAGCACGTCAAGTCCAAAGACAAGGAACCTGCTCATCAAAGTAAAAAATTACAATTTCCAAGAAAGAAGGTAGCCAGTATTAAAATAAAACATGCCGAGGATTAACCCTGGGCGGAGAACTACGCTCCGTTCGCGGAGTTTGCGAATTTTCGGCAACTTCGCTGCGAGCGCGAAGCTGTCGACTACTTCGCAATCGACAGCATAGCGTAGTAGTTTTTCTTCCTCGCGCGCTCAATAGCATTCTCGCGTTCGCGGTAATGACTTACCGTGGTTCTGCGTGCGCTTTCTCGCTTTTCTCTCCCGGTCGCGTTCGCTACGATGTTTGGAATCCGGCCGCACAATCCCATGCGACTTTGAGAACACGATTACGTCATTCGGACGCGCGAACATGTCATTGGGACGTGCGATCCTCCTTGCAGTGCCATGTTGGTAAGATCGCGTTTCCGAACACGCAGAAACTGCAATCTGGCACAGAATATCTCCCGAGCATGTTAAAATCTTCTCAAAAATGTTCATTTAACCCCTCAGATTGTGATATGGCTGTATTTTTTTGGGCTAGGCGTCCTCTTTTTGTTTCTACTCTTTTTTTCAAGAGAAAGGAAGTGCCCCTGTGTCTCCAACTTCCTGTTCCTGTCCACCAGACTCCTCCCAGTGCTTTGTCCATGTGGTGTTCACTTTCATTTGGAATTGGAGCTGGAAGGATCACTCTTTGTGTATGTCTGCTGCATCATAGCATTTGGATTTATTGAGGAATTTTGGATTTGAACTTTTCTTTTACAAGTTTGAGAATTGAGAATTGGTGTACTGTAAATGTTTTTATTTATTATTATTTTTTTTTTTAACTACAGTTTTCTGTGCTTCTCAATCTTTCTTAAAAATTATTTTCGAGGTAGGCCTGTACTTTCATGAGGGCCCAAGTTGTATGTGTTTGAAATTTCATCCAGTAGGCCTAGAGGTACCCAAGGGTCCACCCATCTTTCTGTGGTGTCTATAAAACATCATGGATGGCATTGGATTTAATTGCATACTCTGTTGTAGTGGAATAATTTTTTTTTTAGTAAAATTAGGTAACCCTAGTAGTTCATGTAGTTAGTGTAGGCCTGCTTGAGTTCATTTACTTTCTAGGGGTGGCTTGGCCAGGTGGTGGTGGCCATTTTATGTTTGTAGCCGTTGTGTTTTTGCCATAGGCCTCCAAGCTTGTGGCCTACTCTGCCAGTAGGCCCAAGGGTACTACTAGAGTCCTCATCATGGGTGCATAAAAGTTGTTCAACTGATTTTTGGGTGTTTAAGTTGTAAGTGTAACATCATAGGTCATGGATGGCTTTGGATTGATTAGCAAAATGTGTTTTTGGTGTTGAATTGCAGGTTTTGGGTGTGTGTTGAATAATGTGGCTTTTTCTGCGCACTAGGTAACCCTAGAATTCAGCTCGCGTAGTTTTGGTAACTTTGCACAGTGCTACAACGCGACCGTACAGTTTTTGTCTTCTTCGCGCGCCCAATGTGTGTGCTCGGGAACGCGATAACGACGTTTTGTACAGTTCGCGCTGCCGAACACGCCGAATTTGCATTCTCGTGAGCAATATCTCCCGAGTTGGCTAAAACCTTCCCGAAAATGTAGATGCTGTTCATTTTGCTAAAGAAACTCCTCAGGTTGTCATTTGCTTGTAGTTTGTTGTTTGAGGGTGGCCTGACCATGTGGGCGGCTTGGCGGCCATTTTGTGAAGCCAAGCAATGTCCTTTTGCCATAGGAATGTATTGTCTGTCTTCTCTTTCTTTTCATGTTTTTGGGGGTGGCCAGGCCATGTGGGGGCGGCCATTTTGTGTGACCTTCCATCGTGCTTTAGTTTTTTTGCCGCAGGCCTACAAACTTGTGATTTTTCCTGCCAGTAGGCCTAGAGTCCCAGAGGTAGTCAGTGGGGATGCTTGATGTAGCGGTTTCCATTTTGTCTGTTGAATTTAACATCATTTAGGGCATGGGTGGCAATGCATTGAATTTTCAAATGTGGTGTTTGGGGTGTAGTTAACTGTTTGGGTGTAAACTGTAAATGCCTTTGTTGTTTGTGTGGTTGTGTAACTTTCAAACCTTTTAGCCATGGGGATTTTCTTTTTTGCATTAAGCTGTGACGTGTAACAGGCATCCTCCTTTTTCTGGCCATATAGGGAGGGATATAGGCCTGCTTGAGTTTATTGTTTTCTGGCCTTTACCCATGTACCTGTGATGAGAGTGCCCATGTGGAGCTGTGGTGGTAGTAGTAGTGTGCTGTTTTGTTTTTGACAAATTGGCCTGTGTCTTGCCATTGTTCCTGTTGGCTTACTACTGTTCACATCCCCATTGCTATCTGCTGCAGGTCACTGTTGCTGCATCCATCCGAAATGATGCACAAATTAAGGATAAACAAGTTCCACTTCCACTACATTTGCATTTTAGTTCTTTGCTATTCTTACTCTTACTGAGTGTACTAATACTTCTAGTAGTAATTAAAATTAAAGCTAACAAAAATCCACATTTGACTGATGTTTTTCTGCCTTCTTTGCTTGTAGGTGCACAAATGACTGAAGAGGAGGTGTCTGTCATCATTCATCGCCTGTTCTACTGCCAGACGGACGTCCTTCTGTACTAAGTCACGTGTGGTGTGACTAACCTGACCAGACATCATTCTTAACAACTTGTGCAACTGAGTGCTGCTGCTGACATCTGAAGAAGATGGGCCCAAAGAAAGCAGGTACCAGGTCCTCCAAGACCAAGAAAGTTGCTGAGAAGAAGGATGAACAGAATAAGGAAGTGACACTTAAGTCTGGTGTTGACCCGAAGCAGTGACCGGGGTCCAAGCTGGGGCCAGCACCTCTGCATCAGTGGGCCCAAGCCACCAACCCAGGCCCAAGCAGATGAGTGGCGAAGAGGTAGCCAGCCTAATGGTGGAAAGCAGTGATACTGAGCCTGACCTGAACTTTTCGCTATCTCAAAGTAGTACACATTCCACGCAAGAGGGAACACAGCAGAAAAGTGGTGAACAACCACCACCCGCAATAGTAGATGTTCAACCTCAGCAACCGCCTGCAATAGTAGTTGTTCCACAACCACCGCCCGCAATAGTAGATTTTCAACGAAAACAGCAACCACAACCACCGCCTGCAATAGTTGCTGTTCAAGAACCACCGCCCGCAATAGTAGTTGTTGTTCCTCCCGAAGTCGGGGCAGTTCAGGAAATTGAGCCTGATGCAGAGCAAGAAGAGGCAGCACTTCATGCAGGAGATCTATTGTTTTCCGAATCCTAACCAAGGAAAAGGAGGGTTAGTCCATCGAGTTCTTCGCAAAGCATCCCTTCTGATGATCTTGATCTCAATTGGGAGCCACAACAATCTGAGCATGAGAGGCAGAGACATCCCAAGAAGACCAGGCTAGGGAAAAGGAAGGTTCCAGGAAGCCTACCACTTATGGAGTGCGATGTTGAACAGCCGGATAATGATGGTGATGACGAGTCAGACCCAGTCATCACAAGCATTACTCCTGGCCCTGAGGACATGGAGACCAACATTTTAACCCTAGCGAGAATGGCTGCGACTAGGGATGTAGCACGCATACCACCAACACAGGCCACACCAAACCTACCTCCAGCTTCCATTTTTACATTTGCACAGAGCCGGCAGCGTCCTACATCCAGCACAAGTCCCACCTCAGCAGAAGTAGGTAGTGGTACTACTGCGCAGCCACATAGTGAAATTCAACACACAACCTCCAGTTCATCTGGCATTGGAAGTGGCACCTCTAGCAGGAGACAAAAGTTAAGCTCCCCAGTGTGGGACTTCTTTAGAGTTAGCGCAAATGAGGAGAACATTGCTATATGCTCCATTTGTCATTCCTCTGTTAGTCGTGGTAAGCTTGGTACAAACTATGGTACCGGAGGCCAAATGACCCATATGAAAAAAACCCACGCAATCAAGTGGGAGGACCACCTACGTCTCATAAAAGAAGGAACTATTAATGTTGGTGGGGAAGCAGTAGAAGGTCCACGGGTCGAACAGGAAGAAGAGGGAGACATTCTATCTGGTAGTGGTACACTAAGTACCCCTGTCCGACTCCCCAGCACTGCAGTGGTAGATCCCACATCCTCCGCATCAGCAACATCTCAGTGGCACCAGAGTAAGAGTAACCCGGAGACACCAAGGAGTACGGGTGCGAAGTCTGCGACGCGAAGTACTGCATCGGGCATAACTGAAAGAAATACCAAGCAGCGTACCATTGTTAGCATGTTTAGGCAGGAGGGAAAGTACGAGCGCAACCACCCAATAGCACGTTTGTACAAGGCTAAGCTTGCCAAAATGTTAGCTTCGGACCTTCTTCCTTTTTTTCTTTTGTTGAAGGGGTGGGTTTCCTGGAATTTGTGACAACCCTCTGCCCAAAATGGAATATTCCCAGCCGCTACTATTTTGCCAGAGTTGCTGTTCCAGCACTACACCAGGACGTGCTGGAATTGCTTGAAAAAGCCTTGCAGCAGAGTGCTGTGCATAGTATCCACCTGACAACAGACATGTGGACGAGTTGCCAAGCAACTGATTACATGTGCATCACTGCACACTGGATCTCTTTTTCCGGTGTTAGAGACAAGATATCTACAGGCATTGACACTACTGAGATTTTTAATGATACTCGCAGACATGCTACTATAGCCATGTTTGCTATGGAGAAATCGCATACTGCTGCAAACATTTTGGATGAGTTCAACAGCAAGGTCTTTGAATGGCTGCGACCAAGAGGCCTCAACATTGGTTTTGTTGCCACCGACAATGGCAGTAATGTAGTTAAGGCCATGGAAGATGGTGGCTATTTTAGGGTCCCGTGTTTGGCACACTGCATTAACATTGTGGTTCAAGACTTTCTAAAAAATGAAAGCAAAGTCAGCAGCTTACTGACCATTTGCAGAAGAATCTGCACGCATTTCAATCATTCTTTTAAAGCCCGGAAGCAGCTACGGGTCATTCAACGTGAGTATAAAATGCCAGTCAAAGCACTCATCCAGGAGGTACCAACACGTTGGAACTCTACTTATTACATGCTTGATCGGCTGTTTGAGCAGTACATACCACTTAATGCTTATGTCATGACAAGAAGATCAGGGGATCCAACTGGTGTTATTAAAGCCATGACAGTTGAGATGTCGCAATGGGACCTCATTAAATGCCTGACAGAGATGCTACTTCCTTTTGAGGTCTTCACACGTGCAGTCAGCAGGGAGGACTGTACTATGAGCCAAGCTATCCCATTGTTGTACATGCTGGAGCAAGAGCTGAAGGAGGTGTCTGAAACATACGAAGGTGTTGAAGGAAAACTTGAAGCATGTAATTTGGCGAAGTCCTTAGCCGGCCGCTTATCTGGGAATACAAGGATTCAAAATAAGATTGTGTCACATCAACATTACATTACTGCCACAATTTTGGATCCACTGTACAAATTATTTGTGAACAGTAATGCAGTAATTCCTTTTTCAGAAGGGGATGTTTCCAAGTACAAAACTGTAATAGCCGAGGAAGCCACTGATTTACGAACGGCTCTCAATTAGAGGCCTGCCAGTGCCAGCCCAGGACAGTGCAAGTACTACTGAGTATCCTACAGAGTCAAGTTCTTCTTCACAGCATGCGAGCAGTGCGTTTGCTTCCCAGCAGTCACCAACACAAACAATAGCAACAACCGCACCAACAGGATCTGATTCATCAGACACAAGCAAAAAAATAGCTGCTTGGTTTCTACAGAAAGGGATGGGTAAGTCCGTTGCTGTCGCAAAGCAAAAAGAGGACGAGCAAACCCGAGCACCAATGAACATTGAGCGGTTGGTCCAGGCCTATCTGGATGACACAACAGAGGTGTTCATGGAGCAAAGCCCATTGGTGTATTGGTATAGGACAAGAAGCCAATGGCCACTGCTCAGCAGGCTGGCGATAAAGTATCTAGCTTGCCCTGTTGCAAGTGTCTCTTCTGAGCGTGTTTTCAGTGCTGCTGGTGCCATTGTGACTGTGAAAAGGACCAGTCTCTCGCCCAAAAGCGTGGAGAGGTTAACCATGATCAAAATGAATCAACACTTGATACCACCAGACTACAAAGTACGTGAATCAGAGCTGGAAGAGGAGAGCGAGTCGGAAGAAATAATTAGTGGGTTACAGGACCTACTTCTGTCAGAAGAACCACCAGGGTTTGAGGACGAGCTCCTCTTCCCTGACAACTAGGCTTTGAAATTGTTACATTCTCCCTTCCTTTGTTTCTCCCTTCCTTATTTGTGTGTATCTGTCTTTCTGACAGAAACTTCAAAACCAACACCATCTTCCTTTCTCTTTTAATTACCTATTGGAGTTGCACATCTGAGCATTTACTGTGCACTCCACTCATCAGAGTCCTGCGCCATCTTCCTGACTCACCGTAAATACATTTCCATCTTGCCAATGTACATTGGATGGAAATGGACAATAGTGCAATAATGTAGCCTCTAACAGTCCCTCCATAACAAGTGAAACGTACGTGACTATAGCCATCTTCTTCTGTTTTGTTTCCAATCTGAAATGCATCACTGTCTTTGTAAGGCTACACCTCTGTCTGCAGGCATACACAACTCTTCAATGTCAGAACTTGAGCAGGGCTTCAAAATTAAAGTAAACTCGTCATCACTTTCAGAAGACTCTGCTGCATCTGTGATCTGACAGCCACAAAGAAGAGAAAGACAGGTATATGAAATGAATGATGCCATACATTGCATTGGCTGCTTGCTGACTCAGAGCAAATGTGCATGAAGTAGAAATATACTAGTAGTTTAATATAATAACAAAGTACTTGTGTCTCAAGTGATGGTCAATGTTTCCATGTTGTTTCATAATATGTATCCAATTGTATCCTAATACTGCAGGTGCAGTCTAACTCTGGACTTAATCGTAGTCACTCACAGACGGAGTTGCTGTTGGTGGTCTGTTGGAGAACACGTACACGTGCCACACCGGATAATGAATGATGAGGACCACCATACCATCTTTGCACGCTGTCAGTCAGTTTGATCAGAGATGATTGATGGAATATGTTAGGGAAGTGGAATACAAGGTAAACGCACAACCAATCAACAAGAACCACAGCAGACCTAGGCTACATGTGTGTGCAGTGGTGGAATAGAATAGTGGTATAATTGACTGCCATTGGAGCATTGATTTAATCACTTGTTTTGAAAAATGCTAGGTTGATGTATATGCCTTTTGTCTGAAACTGTGAAAAATGTAGGTAAATGGAGTTTAGGGAACAGACTCACGGCCCGGTGTTGTGGTGTGGCCATGTAACTGTTCTGTGCTGGCTCCTATCGTTGTTCTTTTCAATGACTGCTGTGCAACCAGAAGAGTAGAGTTAATCAATGTATCCAAGCAGCCTCAGTCTGAAAATCTTCTCGCTCACGAGTCTTGTCTTTTTTGCACTACACCGTAATTTATTTTTATGTTTTCATTCAGTTAACTTATTTTGTAATACCCCATTTCTTCTTTCATCAACACTTACAGGCCGGCCTTTCACCCAGCGCTATTATACGTGGAGCAACAACTCACACTTACCTTACCAATCCATCCTTCTCATCATCATCCAGCCAGAGGCGCCCAAGAATGATATAATCAGTCACAGTGTCCATGGAAGGGAGGACAAAGATGAATGACGAGATACAACTACACATTTGGCCCTGGATAACCTAATACATTAACTTTAGTATCATTTTCGTAATTTTCTTTGATTCCTTTTTCCTCTTCATTTATTTTAGGCTTGTGTTTGGTAATTGATTGTTCACTTAAACTATCTCTTAATTTTCTTTGCTAGCTTTCAGCCCGCTACATCAGGTATTACGGTTTCTCAGAGGGCATATAGCCTAGGCAAAAGTCATATTCATATCATGTATAAGAAATACTTCCTTTGAATTGTGTAGTAGTAGTTAAGTAAGTACCACTTATTATTAACCATCAAGTTAATAATAAACCATCATGCATCCATTTTGTTTTTCTTACTTGACTTTACATTTATTGGGTAGTAGTGGATCATCAATCATCGTCTTCATTGTTTTGCTTTTGTTGTCTCCATGCGTACTGTTTTTCTTTGTCAAACCTTTCCCCAAGCCCCCGTTCCCATTCATTCATCAAACCCTAACCCTCTTACCCCGTACTGTGTGGTTTTATATTGAGGTGTGATGTTACTACATTAAATCTACGCCAACAATTGATCACACGCTTGCGGGGGCAGCTGTGGTGAAAGCAACACTAATGAAATAAAATGTCAACGAGGCAGGGCGAGGATCCTCTTCTGCTTGCCCACCCAAGCTCACTGTATGTACTAGTGTAGAAGGCAATTAATTTCCCAAAGTGACCCAACAAATACATCTAAATAATTGGTGGCATTGTTTGAATTTAAGTTGACAGCATTTAAGTTTACGAATTGGATTGTGTTTTTCGGACTCCTTCAACACAACTACATTTATCTTCTTGTACTTGGCAGTCCCAGACAACATTGATTTCTTTGAGTTTAGCACTAGCAGTTGCAATATTGTTTGTATTTTTTTGGGTCAGTCTTATGTACTGTATTTTACAACTTCTCCCACATTCTGTCTCAGGCAAATGACTGTCTCTTTGTTTTTGTTTTCCAATGTTAGTGCCAGTGTCTACTAGTCTACTACTACCATCACACAACCACAGCATATTCTCCGTTGTCTTGGGAAACCATGCAGCCCTGCTTGCAGTGCCAAACTTAATCATCATCAATCACAGGTAAGAAGAGAAGTTTGCTAGGAGGGATAATGGAGGAGAGACTGGTAGTACAAATAGGACAAATATAACTCAGTGAGGGGTACCGCATCTATCTGTTGGCATGATGTTGTTACATGTGGTCAATTAATAAATTATTTCAATCAAACACTGGCCTCTGCCCTGCATGTAGAGTAAACCTTGTGACGTACAACAGTAACCCCACCACAAAACAACATCATATGTGTACGTTGAAAATAAATAACATTTATTGATGTACATAAAAAAATATCCTCCTAGTCCTCTCCTATCCCACCCCTATCCCCACCCTAACCCCAACCAATGTCCAAGTCCAAAGAATGTCCCACAAAAATAACCCCAACACCCAATTCCCACCCACCAACAAAAGTATTAAAAAAGGGGCAAATGAACAGGGTCCATCACAATCGGCGGGCTTTAAGGTGTTTGTCCACCAATATTTTCACACGCTCCTCTAATTGATCCTCCAACGTTGACACCCGGAGGAGAATCTTTTGCCGAAATGCACGGCATCTACATTTGCAATTGCATCCATGATGTGGGGGGGCGGCAGATGTTGTTAAATGCCGGCGGTGAGCGGCTGCCTGATTAAGGCGCCGTACTCCTGCAGGTGGGGCCTGGCTGGGGCCTGGGGCATTGGTAGATGCTGCCTCTTCCTCCTCCTCCTCGGCCTCAGCCACCAGCCGGCGGTACTCCTCCACAATGGCCTGCAGTTTCCTTTGCCGGGCCTGGCTGCCAACTCCTTCCTTGATGGTTTTTGTTGGGAAGGAGTATGAGTATCTATAAAAAAGAAACAGAATTGTAACTGAAACTCTTCCAAATTAATTCAACACATAGTGGCATAGTAGCACTACCAAGCGCAGTACATACAAATGGTGGCAACTTTTAGTATCATCTAATCTATCCTCCTGCTTCCCCTGCCTGTAACTTTTGTTGAAGTTTTTTCTGGCATTATACTGGCCCTATTACTATGGGTGGACTTGAGTACACAGAAGAACACCAGTATTTTTTGTATCTCTTTTTATATTTTCAAAGTAAGACTGTGCTTCCAGTGACAGTCTCCACCTATGATGAATACAATACATTTAGGGGGAAAACAACCAATAAAAATAAATGCCTATCATTCTTTATTATTGCCTTAGCTGGTTTCACTTTCACCAACAACCACCCATGCGTCCACTCCTTTGCCTTGGGTTTCATTGACACAAACTCCGCTCATGATTCTTGCTAACCACTATATCCATGCACCCATATTGTTTTGCCCAACCAGGCATGCATCTTCTCTTTCACCTTCCAGTTCTACCCATCCTTCAACAACCCATGCATCAGATTCATTTCAGCCACGTGCATGAACCTTCCAAAGTATCCTTCTATGGTAGTCTTATTACATCTTTTGTCCTTCCTCCTTCCACCCTAGTTCACTTCTTTCCCTTTTTGTTGAACACATCCCTCAAGGTCATCTGATCTGACTTTTAGTCTTCTCCATAACTTTCACAGCTGAGTTGGAGTCTGAAAGATGAGGCCTTGTTTACTCAACTCACGCTGGTAATGCTGCAAAGTGTGTCTTCTTCAACCATTGTATATTGTCCAGTACAATTTAAAATTCATACTTTAAGTCTCATAGCACAGTGAGGGAAATGTTCCCCTTCCACCTAGTAATGCAAATAAGTAATGAATATAACTTACCACCGCCCAAGTTTCCTCCCCCACTGGTGCTACTGCAGATGCCGCAGCCACTGTCCCCTCCTGGATGGCATTAGTAGTATCGCCGCTGGCCCCGTCGGCACTGGTCGTTGGTAGTGATTGTGCACCTATAAAAGCAAGTACACCTTTTTAGATGCCTGCACACCTCCCTCTATTTTACTAGTTGTACTTCACCAGGAAGGAAGATTGAAAAAACAGTTACGTACAACAAAAAGCGTTGTAACTAGTCCAAATTGCGTACTACTGTACAGCAGTCATTAGACAGTTTAGTTTTACTTTATTAGATGGTCCCTAGGGTCATCTAATCTCTACTCCTACTCTAGTCTTTGGAAAGTTAGCCTGAGCCATGTAACCATTTTAGAATGATCCGGGTCTCCTGTTTTGCCCATGTTACCTCGCATCTTGTTGCACAGTAAGAAAGACACCTTTGAGGCCACATGAGTGTTGCATACAACTAATGAGGTTGACTTACTTACAGTATTGTTAATCCCTTTTGCTTATCCATAATGTTACACTTTTTGGCATGACTGCTAAAAACTGGCATAGTTGTATTCACTGTCTAACGTGCAACATTTTTCTCATAGGCAGATCAGAAGATTGCCTTCTACGAACCAGAGATTAGCAGAGCTTTCGAAAGATGCATGTGTAACCAGTATACGTTCAACGGTGAGGGGTCTCCCACAATTCCCACAGTTGTCTATCGTGCACTAGTTGTACAAAAATGTATAGTATTTAATCTTCTTTATTTTGCAGGGGGGGGGCTGGATGTTTTTCATGGAACAACTTACAAGTTACAACAATACAAAGCTTGTTATTAAAAAATAAAGTTTTTGAACTTGCACATAGACTCTGTGGTATATTTTGAGTGTCTGGGGTGTTGTGGACTTAAACGAGTGAGTGAGCGAAAGGGTGTTCTTCTGTTCTGGGTTGTGTAATAAAATCATTGGGTATCTCTAACTATCTTCGTGTGGGGGTCGGGAGTGGGACAAAGGACTATGACTGAGACACTTAGGTAGGTAGACTGTCGTTGAATTGTGGGTTCTTCTGACTGAGTTCTGTGACTAGGGTGTAAGTAAGGTCCAACCTCCCTATCACCAACATCCTATTTTCTTGTGCATAGTTCTGTATGTGCCTGTGCAGAGAATAACCGCAACAGTAGTAGTAGTATAATAACCTAACAAAAATTAGTAGGCAAACATCTGGTTGCGCATTTTTTGGTGTGGGAATTGACCAAGACTAGAGATTACAGAGGACAACGCAAAAGACATGAGTGGACCCAGTGGCTACAGCTATTCTATCACAGCTTTATCTTAACTAAAGAGTGGCCAACAGGGCAAGCTTAGCTAAAGACCGTCTAATAGTAGTAGTAGCACAGAGTGTCATCGGGCAGAGGCAGTTTGAAGGAATTTAAAGTCAGGGATGGCATTGGATACCCAAAATTTGGAAAACAAATTGAAGACCAAAGAAGCCTTAGCTAACATTTAATTAGGAAGGAGGCTTAATAGGTTTGAAACAATAAGGTGCGTTAAAAAGTTAGGGAAATATAACTCATAATAATATAAGCACTGGAGGACTTACTGGGGCCAGCAGCAGGATCCTCGGTAGAGGAGCGCTCCTCTGGTGGTTGTCCCGCCGACTCGGACCCCGTCTTCGTGCCCCTGGGTGGTGCTGATCATGTAAGAAATAATAAAGAAAGAGAAACATTGAGTGCTGTGAAACAAATACATCATTCAAAAATGCTCTCAAACATTTTAGGAAACAACAATTGCAATAAAATTTACTTTGAAGTCTAAATGACTACTGGCTTGCAGGATTCACAGACCGTCTACTTATAGAACACTAATCAAATGTTCCATAAACATTCTGATTACAGAATATACTAACGAAGCCAGTACCTCCTGACCTACACCACCTATTCCAGAATCCAGCCGGGCCAATTGTTCAGTAAGTCGGCATTTCCATTTTATTTTTGCCCGCAAACATGCATAGATGAGATGGAGGAGTAGGACACATGCATAAACGAAATTGTTGGTTGCTTGCGTCATATGAAGTGCTACTGACTGACGTGACAATGCTATTGCTGCTAAGCCAACCACTCAGTAAACAAACTGCAAACCGGTTCTATGGAGGGGTGGTATAAATAAGAACTAACTAAGCATTCAGTGACAGAGGAGGTGCCGCGTCATGCAGACCGTTAAGAAAATATGAACTAATACTATCCATCCACCACTATTTCACCAAAGGACAATGTAAGGACTAGACTCTAGCAATAGCATTAACTAACTTCACTTCTCTAAAGTAAACTCTAACATCAATAATCACCAGCCCAAGCTAGCGCACAGTTACAAACCAGTAAGAGAAGTGGCGAGCGAGCAGCACCTGTGTCATACGGTAACAGAAGATTTTAAGAAGGAATTGATCTGCAATGTAACTAAGCGCACAAGTAATCGTGTTACTTATTCGTCCAAGAATTATACACAATACTTATACTACTATATATACATATATTAATATTACTAGCTACTCACCAAGCCCCACGACCTCGACACCTAGCAGGTCCAACAGGTCCTGCTCCCTGTCCAGAATGTCTGCCCACCGGTGGGCCAGCTGCTGGTGGGTGCGCCGGATATCCGTGCGGCGGAAAGACTGCCCGGCGCACCTTCGCCCACCGGCGGTGACGCTCCTCTGGGAGGTAACCAGAGCCTGGCCTGCCGCCTGCTGCCAAGGTCAAGGGGAGGTGGCGCTGGATAGAAAAAACAAGGGCGGCCACCTCCGCCTCCCTGAAAAGATTCCTGGCCTTCACCCGTGAAGATCGCATTCTGCCGCAAGGCAGCCGGCTCTTGGGCGCAGGCGCCTTGCCCTTCGAGCCGGTTCTGCTGCTCCCCTTTGCCATGGTTCTGGGGTGAAGGTGGAGGTGGAAAAGAAAAGTTAGAACAAAAGGAAAAAAAGTTAGGGGGAAGAAGTAGGAGCTTAAATAAAGAAGAAAAATAAAAAAGTAGAAAAGTTTAAAAAAGGTGGAAGAGTAGAAATAAAATGCAAAATATAAACTTAGGGACAGAGAGATAGATGATAAGTAAAAAAAGTAAGAAAAACTGTGAAAATAGGTAAAGATTGCACAGATATAAGGTGGGTAGAAAACTAGGCCCAGAACCATAGCATAGAGTGTGAAAAACAAGATGGCCGCGCCCATCGCGACCACGTGTGTAAGTTTGCGCGCGATTACACGCGAACATGCACTTTGTCAGCGTGAACAAGTAGTTGTGTTCCCGAACAAGACGTGCACCGCGCGAACACGTTATATGAGACCCGGAACAGGAAATAGGGGACGCGAGCGGGCGGGACAATTGAAAAAACAAGATAGCCGCGCCCATAGCCCACCACATGGGTAAGGTCGCACGCTACAATCCCCTGAACACGCAGACAGCGCCCCGAACACGCACAACGCGCTCCCGAGCAAGAAAAACGGCTCGCGAACGGGACCAGCAAGCTACTACGCACGCTCGCGAAGTGCGAGAACGTCTTCGCGTAGCGAGACTACGCCTACTACGCCGAGGGTTACCGAGGATACTGAGGACACAACTGAAAAACGGAGAGTGGGCCCAGACAATGCTAGACAGCGCAGCAGAAGTAACCATAGCTCGCAAAGATCTTGATGAATCTTCTGGAGACAGTGGACACGAATGAATACATTCAAGTGGAAACTGCAGACACCAGAGTTAGCGAACCCCATAAATTATATGAAATAACATTGCGTATAGAGGGGGACAAGACTAGGAAAGTAAGGGGTCTCTTTTGGGATAACCTTTCGAAAGGCTGTGACATTCTGTTAGCTGAGAAAGACAGGCCACCAGAGTTTGCCAGGGAGTGCCCTCATGGCGAAGAAATGATTATGCCTGCCTTCTCAAATCACATTCCAATTCATTAAAAATATACATTTGCAAGGAAATGGGCAGTGGCCCAAGCTCCTGCATTATATAAAAATCATATAGGATTGGATGAGGATTCTCCTTCTCACAAAATCCAGTTAAAAAATCAACCCACTGCACAAAGGCAGTACCCAGTTAAGCGAGAAGCTAAAAAACAAGTCAGGGAGATTTTAGATCAACTTGAATATCAGGGGGTGATTGAAACATGCACCTCACAAATGAACAATCCTTTGTTTCCTGTCTCCAAGCCAGACAATTCATTTTGTCTAGTTTTGGACTACAGACACCTAAACTCCTGCTGCAAAACATTTGCAGTACAAAACTCACACAGTGCAGCACTAATGAATAACATTGTGCGCAAAAAATATAAAACAACATTAGATATCTCAAATGGTTTCTTTTGTCAAAACATTGCACCTGAAAGCAGGTATTTCACCGCTTTCTCCTGCATGGGGTCGCAAAAACAATTCTGTCGCCTCCCACAGGGATTCAAGAATAGCCCAGGATTATTCTCAGCAAGAGTAACAGAGTTGATGATGATGAGTATGATGATGAGGCATTATCTTATGTCGATGACATCTATCTCACAGATGATGACCTGGAGACTCACTTAAAAAGAGTGAACACCATAATACTTGGGTTCGCAGCTGAAGGATACAAATTCAACTTTAAAAAGTCACGAATTGCTCATCTAACTGTCCTGTTTTTAGGATATGAATTATCAAGTGAAGGCAAAAGCCTAGCAGACAATTTCTTAGAGAAATGGGCTGTACTCCAAACACCAAAAACGCTGAAGAACTTACAATCAATACTAGGATTCCTGAATTTCGGAAGAACATACATTCTAAATTATGCAGAGAGGGTTAAACCTCTCTATGAATTAATAAAACCTGATTTCAAACCAATCAATTGGACTCAGAAACACACAGAAATTTTAAGATTACAAACAGACATGTTAACTAAAACAAAACTGCAAACTCGCGAAAACATACGCAACCTTGTAATCAGAGTCATCCCAGGAAGATGCGGATTCACGTACCTGACCTCTAATGAGGGAGAAACGGTAACAATAGCTTACAAATCACATTTGTACACACAAGCTGAAATGAAATTCAGCTGTACTGAAAAACTTCTAATAGCGGTTCAAACTGCTGTAGCAAAAGAAAGAACCCAAGCCCAAGGCAGGAGGATATCTGTTTTAACAGTAGAATCAGCCCTTGAGGCATTAACAAGCCCACGCAATCTAAATGCAGTGGCATTAGATCCAAAATGGATACAATGGGAACATTCTCTTGCTGCAGAAGACGTGAAGCACTATTATGACCCGAACATGAAAAAACTAGAAAATCTAGAATATGAATTAGAATATCCTCTGCCAATCGAAATTCTGACTCTCGAACAGTACACATGTGTAATCTACATGGACAGATTTGCACAACACTACGATGTAGAGGAAAAATCCTACAACGCAGCGTGCGTGATTGTTAAAGGTCACTGGCGCTTTGGTAAATTCAGACCGTTAATCACCAAAACTGAACCACTCAGAAACTGTACAGCTCAGCGAGCTGAAATAAGATCTTTAAAGATGGCGCTTGAAAATGCCGATCGCGAATTCCCCACACTGATAGTGTGCGATTCGCATTACTGCGTCAAGTCTTACAATAATGACATGCAGACATGGATCAAAAACGGTTACAAAGATGACACAGGTGCCACAATAAAGCATAAAAAGCTCTGGGAACAAGTAGTTCTTTTACAAAAAGAACTACAAAAGACTCTTGTGATACATACACTGAGTCATCAACCTGATGGCGTTCACGTTGCAGGGAATTCATTGGCTAACAGAGCCACAGCGGCAGCGGTTCAACCGGCTTCCGTAGCCACAAAAAAGCGTTCTAAAAAATACATAGACTGAGAAACCATGCTAGCAGTAAAAGCCTCATTAAAAGGCGACTATGCAGCATTACCTCTCGGCTATCCACTCAATAATATATACATAATTGATGCAAACTCCGTTCCATTTGCTCAAATCCCTGGAGTGGGGGATAGAGTAATTCCAAACACGAACAGGTGAGTCTTCTTGATTGAAGACGCACACATGGGATTGGTTCTAAGGCACCAAGAGATCGTGAAATCTCTAAAAGAATTACAATCGGAATGCTGGTGGCCTGGGATGAGCCTGCAAAATTATAAATTTGCAAAGGATTGTCCAGACTGCAACCGAGATCGCAGTCATGAACCGGACCAGGCTACTGCCAGGGCACCCCTATTAGAAAGCATAAGGCTATCTATACGCAAAAATTCAGTAGGAGAAATGCGTTCCCATAAATATTAAGACTAGATTCACTTAAAACAGACACCAGCGCTCGGCTGACGCCAGAACTGTTATAAAAAATTGGCGAGTCTTTATCGGCACATACGCAATTGGCATGCTACATTCTGTCCAGGGTCCTGCGTTTAGCTCTCGAGCTTACAAAGAGGCCATGACCAGCATGGGCATTGCATTGCGGTACTCTTCTCCCTTCCATCCTGAGGGAAATGCGGTAGTGGAAAGAAAAAAACGGGACATAAGGCAATCTATAACGGCGAGGGTATTAGGTTCGGGTGATGGGTGGGTCAAACATTTAACAAGTGTCCAACGTAGTCTTAACAATCTGCCAAGAAATTCTCTAAAAGGTTTCACTCCGTACGAACTATTGTTCGGCACTAGAATGCACATCCAGGATCTAGATTATCAGACTTCAGTGGTAGAAGAAAAAGCCTTTGATATCAAAGATCGTTTGGATGTTTTACAGGACTTAAATGAAACAAGAAGAAGTCTGAGTAATATAAAGTTAAAGCCAACAGCCACTGAAGAGAAACCACCTGTCCCAGCAAGACCTGTCTGGATTCCAAAGATTGGGGATCTGGTCAGAGAGAAGATCGCGGTGAAGAAGGAATTTGGGCCTTCTTACAGAAAAGCAGTACCTGTCTTAGCTGTCAGCGGAACAAGATCAGTAGTACTACCACCCCTTGCTGGTAAAAAGGAGAACAGAGTTGTATCCATCGACCTGGTAAAACCGCAATCATGTGGCCGATAATAAGTAGTAGGCCCAGTGGACTCCCAAGAAGTAGCAGAAGACCAAATCTTGCTACAATCCAAGAGGTTCAAACTGAGAGACTAATCACTTTTGATAAACCTGCAGTGAATAAAAAAGGACTATGCAACAAAGCCATGGAACTTGTGCCTCTTGAAATCCAAATTGCAACAGTTCGTCAAGAAACACCTGTCTACAATGATGTAGCATCGGACTATACTAATGTCTCAAAGAAAGATGCAAAGACAAATGAGAATCTGGAAGCAATTCCAACAATTGACAGAACTGCATCTGGCTACTTCATCAATTTCGATGACTTTTCTGATGATCCAAGTGAACATGAAGAAACGCCAGCAACAAAAACTTTTAAAGAAAAAGTAACTGAACTCTTTCATCAACTAAAAGAAACATATCTGATTTCACCATGGATTGAATTTTGGATTGTGTTAGGTGTACTTTTCCTCCTGCTTTGGCTCATCATGGTTCTTTGTTTTTGAAAATTCATTGAAGGAAAATATAGTACAATGGACACAGCAAGTCAGAACATCAACTTGGTCCTAAAGCCTCACAGATCCTCACACATCGAGAAAAGAGAACTGTCATCAGTGAACATCACAGCCAATCCAATACCCGGTGGGGTAGCATGGGACAAAACGGATTATGAAATCTATGGCCCAATTGAG
Source organism: Lissotriton helveticus (assembly GCF_964261635.1). Classification (NCBI taxonomy): domain Eukaryota; kingdom Metazoa; phylum Chordata; class Amphibia; order Caudata; family Salamandridae; genus Lissotriton; species Lissotriton helveticus. The sequence goes on from NC_136061.1 coordinate 1,160,364,466, forward strand.
CTCTTGAAATATCCACATCAATTTAAGGTTTCCTTAAGTGACTTTGTGACACCAAGTACTTTCTCTGATGATTAGGACTTTGAAAATATAAATAATATGATGTCAGATTTAGTAATGTCAGCTAAATTCACAGAACATGATTACTTGCAGGGTTCATCAAATTATGAAGAAATGTACTGTTATAATCATTATGGTCATCACTATTTGCATAAATCTGCTCAACCTAGAAATGTTTTTAATTATAACCAATGGGAACATTGTCCAACACCGCCTAAAGGCAGCTCGAAAACATTTTATGAGAAATTCCCATACTTCTCAGTGATGCAGAAACGTTTTATTTTAGAATGTTAAATAAGACAGGAATGAAAACAATGTTGACAAATACTAAATTGATTTATTCTGAAACATTTTATGATAAAATGACTACATTTGGTTTTGAATTTTGGAAAAACAACATTAAAACAAAAACCATCTGGGGTTCAAAAGACTGGCAGGTACAAGGTCTAGAAGCATTATTTAGAGCCTGAATGATCCCAGAACAAATAATATTCTTGAATGACACCATTCAACAGACAACCTGTCCTGGTTTAGCCAAGATAAAAGACTTAAACAAACCGTCTATTCCAAAGCCCATGCTGATAGTAATAGCACTACAGATGTGGAGATAGACGTATCCCATATTTTACACCAAAACAGAACAAATCCTGATTGGAAAAAATGGTTGATCTGGCCCACAGACACAAATAACTGTCAAGATAGATTCCTGAATTACAGGGGTTAAAACAGAACAGGCCAGACCCAAGATACTCCAAGAGACAACATCCAGGGATAGTTACAACATACAGTGTAGGGAATCTATGCCTTGAGTGGCTACAAAAATACACACTGGCTGAAATTAAGCAACACTTGACTTTACTTAAAGACGGTGCTGACTTGAGTGATTTCATAATGGGACCACGGAACAGTGTCAAAAATGTTTCATATACGCTGCTTACAACGAAGCTTGGAAAGTAACACAAATTGAAACTGCAGAAAAAATAAGAGAAATTGATCGTATAAATTTGGAAAAATCCCTTTCTGTAGTGGACAATGGGTTAACGACTCTGTCCTCCAGAATATATTCACTGGACAGCATTGTATCATCTGCTATTGATATAATAGAGCAGGACTTGCTAATGTTACAACATGGTCAGTCACAATTACGTTCTATTGTACAGCTTGGCTGGACGTTGCAAAATCTGCGTTCAGACTACGTGCCATGGCGTTTAATCAACGTAATGTCATTATTCTCCATCTTTAACCTTACTGATAAAGAAATCAGTTTGGCACAAAAAGGAAAAGACTATACGATTCTGAGCATTGAAAATCTTGAGAGATTACCATTGACAATGCCAGAGAGACCAGTCATTGAATGGATAATACATGGAACGATTACAATCCCAATAACAACTTTCCAGTTTAAATATTGCCAAAAATATATACCAGCAGGCCTGTATGAAAGGTTGGGTAAAGGATACATCAAGTCAACATGGAATTTACCTTATACACACAAATGTTATAGTGAAGGGAAAAAGGAGGTATTCTTTAGTGGTAACAATTGTAAAAAATCACTAAGCGGTACACTTCTGTGTCAAGGTATTAACTTGCATTGAGCCTGCGAAGGGTCTTCAAATAACCTTTCATGTCACCTGCCCGGCACTCCTGCAACACAGATAGAGCCATTTTCCAGACAACTTTCCAACAGCAGTTATGTTCTAATAAGTGACCACAGCTGTTGTGGCATGGTGCCAGGAAAAGCCTATCTCGTGAGCGTTACTTCCATGGTCACTTACTGTATGCAAGTATTGTATCCAAACAGCAATCCAGACATGGAGGCGGCAATATGGCCTTCTTTGAATATCTCTTCTATTCGAATTGATACTTTAAGCAGAATGAAGTCTACTCTTTTACAGACAACTGTGCCTTTAACATCGTCCAAAGATACGCATGATCAGCAAGTTGCAAGGACAGCAGCAGAGATACGTTCCCTATTATCAACAAATTGCCCCGTGCATTTCGTAGAAATGTTAGGTCAAATTTTAAACCTGTCTGATACCAGTGGCATGACGCATGTATTTAAGACAATTTTTTCGGGACTGTTAGCACCCTTTGAAACAGTTCTGGGCATTTTCCCGAATTTTGTCCATTCCCTTTTCGGCGGCCTGCCTCTTCTTTTGGGACTCGTAGCAGGAATTTTATTTTTGATCCTTCTGCTCCGATATGACAAGCCAAGCCACAGACAGAACTCCAGCTACAATGGAAGAAACGATCTTAGCAATACGCTACCGAGACCGCATCACTAAAGTGCTCGGATTGGCCCGGCTAAGAGATCTTAGTGCAACCTGGTTTCTTTCATTCAGACCAATCTGGCAAGATTGCATCTTATCTGTGCTTCGATGTCTGCTATGCGGAGAAGAATGCGTGTTAGACATCTGTCTTACACTACCATCAGCAGTACCAATGGATATCGATACTTTGCTAGGTCCGGTAACGACTCATGCAACATGTTGTCCCCAGCGGCTACCTATTCTGATGACGGCATTCGTTGAGACTTCACCATTACGAGTAGGTGGCGGTGGAGTACGAGAGGAAAGCAGCACCAAACAGGTACAACCTTCTGAGAGCATTGCTGATCCAGACATCGATGATAGCAATCACTCTCTCATACGCACTGTTTCAGCTTTTTCGAATCTGGTCGAACTTTCACCTGATGTTGTAGACCAATTTTTCGCAAGCCTGTCTGAAATGATGTTCTCCCCTGAACAAAAATAATAACTTTTTAAACAACGAGTACACAGCGTTCCCTGAACTCTGAATTTGGCCTTCAGTTTTGATAAACAAGACTACTGAAAACATTTGGAATTATTTTTTCCCCTGAAAGAGAATTTTTTTTTTTCCCATTTCCAAAATATTTACTTTTTTTCGGCACACAGTAATCTGCTTAAAGTAGAACTATTCTTAAAGAACAGAGCTTCTATTTTTAGAGATACTAGAGACAATATTTTACCTCAGCCTCTAGCACATGTACAGTATTGTATAAATATGTGATGAAATGGTCTCGACCTTCTTTTCTGTATTTAGAGCCATTTCATGTGTAATTTCGCAATTCATTCAGCTGATATATATATATGCATTTAACTGAATGATACCACTGCTTGAAAAACGTACAGTACCAATACTCATTTTTCGTGTATTTACCATACACCATTTCAAATGCGATTTATGTATTTTGGGGTGGGTTGGAAAACACACATGCATCGTTATATGTTTAATATTGCTTAGTTTTTAGTAATGATGGACATTAATACGTGGAGTGGGTGTTGTGTTTCTATCTAGGACCCTAATTCGATATTCCCGATTTATGCCCTTATATGGTTATAACAAATAATATTCTTATAAAGGCATAAGAATCATATCCATATTTAGTAATAGCCAATGCAGTCCAAATACGGCAAGGCTACTCCCCTAGACTCCTAGAAAGTACAACGCGTTCTTTAAACAAACCAAGCCTCCAGCAGCCTGGGAATTCCCCCTGCTCTTGTTTTGATTTGCAAAAGAACTCCTAGAGTCCAGAAAGAACTGTTAGTTCTTAGTGACGTCTTATGTCCAACCTTACGTCAAACCCAGCACCTTTTAGGTATAAATATACCAACAGTTGCCTTAAGCAAACACACGGTGGTTTGGAGCAGAGCGGCTATCTACTTGCCCGACGCCCAGCTGATGCGAGAGCCGAAGGAAGCCGACCCTCCCTTGACGCACTGAGAGAGACGCTGTCTTTTCTCTTCCTGAGAAATCCAGCTCCAGTGTTTCCAGTCACCCTTGCGGGTTGCTGGGAGATCGAGTCCTGAGAGAGAGATACAAGACCTCCTACATTCTAACAACCAAGGTACGGAGCTGACTAAACCCTTGAGAGATTTCTTGATTCAGATTCTTGGCAAAAACCAACTTAACTTAAACTGCAACTTACTTACTCCTTCCCACGTATTAGGCTTAGGTCAGGTACACTGGGGTAGGCGTATCTTAGAAGCACCAGTTGAGTACGTTAGTCAATGTTTTATGTATGTATATATTTTATCCGTTTTAAAGCATCATATGGCTCAGAAACCATATCAATGCTTTTACAGTATAATTTCATAATACTCCTTTTACTGTACGCACTTTACTTCATGATAAGTATTGCATTTGTGGCAATTCATTTCTCTTGCATGAGAAAGAGGACTGCTCAATAAATAACACCTTTTATTGAAAACGCCTGTCTCTCTATTTCTCTGCACTCTGGTGAAACTAAGTATGCACGATTGACTGAGTGAAATAACTGTCTATCGTTTTCACACGACTCTAGAGATATACGCTTTATTCTGAGGGAGCAAAGTTGTCATGCGGTTGTCAGAAACTAATCCCTTCTTGTCTAATCTGGAAAGTTAACTCCTTCCTGTTCATTCGAGAACGTTTCTAGTGACCTCTGAGCTAGCTGGCAAAACTAATTAAGTCTAATATAGTCAGTAGAGACCTAGATTACCTCAGTCCTACATCTACACTACTGTTTATATTATTCCAATGCGCAGAGCCTATGGGGAATATAGGAACTACACTACAATATTCTGTCACAAACAAACCTTCATCCTTTTCAAGCAAAGTTACAAAAACTTATTTTAAACCTATTGTATTTACAAACTGCTGGATTGGCTTATACTTCTATAAGATTACATCTTGCAGCTATAGCCACATATATCTAGAATAGACAATACATATCAGTGTTTAAAATTCCTGTTCTAAATGCTTTCATGGAGGGACTTAACAGAAAAATTCCCCCTAGACTTCCACCTGTCCCAGCATGGAATTTAAACATTGTACTAACCAGATTAATGGGTCCTCCTTTTGACATTCTTGTCAATTGCAATATCTTTCATGGACGCTTGCTTAATTAATTGCTATTGTTTCTCTTAGAAGAGTTGTTGAAATTCAGCCATTCACCCTAGAAGAGCCTTTCTTTCAACTACACAAAGATAGGGTATTGTTTAGAACTAACCCTAAATTCCTACCAAAGATAGTTTCCAGTTTTCATATTAATCAATCCATTGATTTACCTGTGTTTTTCCCACAACCTGACAGTCGCAGAAAGGGCATTGCACACTTTAGATGTAAAAAGGGCATTAATGTATTACAATGATAGGACTAAATCATTTAGAAAAACAAAACTATTGTTTGTTGCCTCTGCACATCCTCGTTTAGGGAAAGCAATTTCTAAATCGGGCATTTCAAGATGGTTAGTTAAATGCATACTGACATGCTATGCAAAAGCGAAATTACTTTTACCTGTTACACCAAAAGCACACTCCACTAGGAAAATTGGAGCTTCTATGGCTTTTTTTTTAGTAAGCATTCTTATGGCTGATATTTCCAAAGCATGACATCGTCATCCGATTCATCTGGATCAGAGAATAGAAACAATAAAAAGAAACAGGCGTCTTTTTTAGAACAGGGACAACAACCAAAGGCCCGATACAAAATACCATGGGAAATGAGGACGAGGAACCGCTTTTACAAATCTTAGGCGGACCCAATACTGTGGTTAATCTATCATCAAAGGTATTATCTGCTGACGAGGAGGCTGTATTGAACTTGGGCCTCAAATTTGTGCCTTGCAAAAAGTCTGATTTTACTAAGCTTAAACTGGAGGCTATAGAATTCTGCCGGAAGGTGAGGCTAAAGGCTTTCTTTGCAAATAAACCAGCAATCATGAATACTGAAGTGACAGGTCTTAGAAATAAATCTAAATTTGTTTCTAGCCAAAATATTCCTAAACAAATATATGCTTTTGAACAAGTATTGTTGTCAGCTATTAACAAACTTGAGAAGAGTAAGAGCTATGTCCAACAAAATATTGGCCAAAAACAACAAGCTGCGATAAGGACCCTAAAGAAGACTCATCTGTAGTTATTAAACAAGCCGACAAAGGCGGGGCGGTAGTAATCTGGCCCCGAGACATGTATTTAGCTGAAGGAGCTAAACAAGTGAAAAATGGAACCTGGTATCGTCAACTACCAGATGATCCCGTCAAACAAATTCAAAGAAAAATTGCAGAAATTGTACAACTAGGCAGAGACGGAGGATTCCGTGGTGAAAAAGAATATGATTATCTTTCCAAAAAAAATTCCCAGGACCCCTGTCTTATATCTCTTGCCCAAGATTCACAAGAACCTAAGTGAACCGCCAGGTCGCCCGATAGTTTCGGGTTGTGATTCTTGCCTCCAGCCTCTCTCGAAATATGTAGATTTCTTTTTAAAGCCTTTCCTTAATGAAGTAAAATATTACCTAAGGGATACAACAGACTTCTTGCTGAAGGTAGAGGGAACTCATTTTGATCCTCAGTCACAGATAATGGTCACTATGGATGTGACATCCCTCTACACGCAGATCCCGCAGGAGGAGGCGGTGGAGGTGATGGAATTATACCTAGATAAAAGAGAGAGACCACATAGAGTGCCAACTTCATTCATCTTAAATTTGGCTGAGATCGCATTGAAAAAGAATTATTTTTCTTTTAATGGTGAATTCTTTATGCAAGTGAAGGGACTGCCATGGGGTGTCCTTATGCCCCAGAGATGGCAGTCCTCTTCATGGCACAGTATGAAGAAAAATTTGTGGAGACTAATAATCCATTCAAAAACCACATGTCCCAGTGGTATCGCTATATAGATGACGTCTGGCTCCTGTGGCAGGGGAGCCACGTTGATCTATTGGCCTTCCACGAATGGCTCAACGCCAGACATGGAGATATAAAATTTTCTATTGAACGCAGCAATACCAGAATGACATTTTTAGACGTAGAACTCACATGCGTCCAAGGGCAACTAAAAACATCCCTATATAAAAAAGCCACTGACAAAAATACCATCTTGCACCATAGAAGTGCCCATCCAAGGAATCTAAAAGCAAATCTCCCCTATGGGCAACTTCTACATATAAGAAGGAATTGTTCAGATTTGAGTGATTATGAAGAACACACTCACAATTTTTGTAATGAAATGAAACAGAGAGGGTATCCTAAAAAGCTTCTGAAACATTCTTTCAAAAGAGCACGTTTTACACCTCGTGAATGCCTTCTTCAAGTTAAAAAGAAACCAGAACTAGAGAGATTAGTGTGTGTAACGACCTATGGTCCAGATACACATAAAATGAGGCAGGTGGTTCTCAAAAATTGGCATCTCTTAGAGAACTTAGAATGCCCTTTTCCACGACCTATCTTTGCCTACAAAAAGAATCAGAGTATAGGGCAATAGATCATCAGGGCGGACGTTGCACTACCAAGAATGAAAAGTGACCTGCTATCACAATGGAACATGAAACCAATTGAGGGCCATCATAAATGAGGGAATTGTGTGGCTTGCCCCAGCACCATCGAAGGGAAGGAATTTTGCCATTTGGGTATTAAATGGAAACATCTTGAATTTTCAAATTGCAAGACTAAAAATGTAGTTTATGTGATACTGTGCCCCTTTAGGATGATATATATTGGCAAGACAAGCCAACAAGTCAATTTGTGAATTAGCCAACATAGATCACGCATCAAAAAGAAAGTGATGACAGCACCAATGGTTAAGCATTTCGTCGAAAAAGGACATGACGAGAATGACCTTAAATGGTCCATTTTGTTCACAATGGACCAAATAAATCGTCCCTCTGATGTAGATAGAGTGCTATTACAGAAAGAGGAATATCTAAATCTGAAATTTAACAGTACACAGACAGGGCTTAATAGCCTGTCCGAGGTAGCGAGACTATAGATCATAAAAGATGTCAAACAAGGCAACCTGTTCACAAAGTGCCTCACAATTGCACCATTGCCGTGTCAGTGCATTCTATGCACTCCGGTACCCATATAGGCACTTGCCATGTAAAATGACCACAATAGGTTTTGGTAAATTCTGTTCTCTCATGAAGTGTCTTGGCCGCTAGTACATGTAAATTTAGAATTCTAAAAAGAAAATTTACGGTTGTGCCAAAAAATGACTCTCTCCCCCCCACTCCAACTTTTTAATAAAATCGAAAATACGTGCCCCACAATGCTCCACCATGCCTCCAGGGAAACTGTGGAGTCAAAAGCATTCCAGTTTGTCGCGCTTTTCGAGTAAGAAATAATGTTGCCACATGTAGATGCCCATACAATTGACTGTATTTATGAGGCGCTTTTTCAACCACATACGATTTTATTTGCTGTGTTGTCGTTTCGCCCATATATAGATATATTTTTTCACAAGTCGGAGACTACATGTCCCACAACTCCTCCATGCATTAATTCAAAACAAATTAAGCAAACACCAACCGGCCGCCATCTTGATTTGATCGGGATCTAGGCTGTGGCGGTACTCGAGCAAAAGGTAACCTCTTTGCTTCAATTCGGAGATTAGTTTATTTGGATTTTAGCAATGGGCAAGAGAAACACTTTCTAAACAATCATTGTCGTTTCAATAAGGCCCGTTTTGATCTTGAACACACAAGGTTAAAGAAATCTGCAAAGCGATACAGGTATGCCCTTTGATGTTCTCATAAGTGGCTGGGTAACAGTATAACTCGTGCTTGAAAAAAAAGGTACAAATGTCTCCCTGCATTTTTCTGAAACAGTTCCGCGATGCAGAATGCTAGGTGAAGTAGATAGTTGCCAAGTACAAATGAAAAATGACTCGCATTCACTACAAGTACTAAATGAAAGGTATGTCATAAATGAAAGGTATGTCATAAATGTGGTCGGTTTTTCTAAATAGGTCCACTTCACGACTCTTAAATGACTAATGATCGTCATTTTCCCCGATAGATTTGTGTGTGGAATATAAACTGGAGAGTCAGTACATGATCCGAAAAGCACATTTACGTATATGGAGCGAATTCAAATTCATGAATCATCGCTTTTTGAAATAAAAGGAAGCATTTCCTACAGCCCCTCATTTCTTGTAACAACCTGGTTGGTTGATTTGTATAGAATCAGATAGATTTTAAACTGAATTAGTGTAACTAAAATGGAGAAGAGCCCTTAAAGTTGTAAATAAAACTTTGTTTTCTTTGCATCTCATGTAGATAAATGACAAAGCCCTGATGAGATTCCAGGAACTGGTCTCGAAACGTGTCGGCAAATTCGAAGGAGTAAATGATCATCTACAGTATAAACTAGCAATAGCTGGTCTAAAGATTGTTTTCATTTATTGACTGCACTCCTTGTTCTTTGGCTTTGTCCCTCGTTCTCTGAAATCAAGTATATATGAATATATTATGTCTTGTTTTGTCTAAAGGTTTCTTGATGGATGATGTTAAAAAATCATTTGATTTAGTGAACATATGTATTGTTCTGCTTATGTTTGTAAATTGCATTGTATATTAGTGTAAATATATGAATGAACAGGTGTCATTTTTTTGCATTAATGAGCTTTTAAAAAAAGTCTTCAAAGGAAAATATAAAAACGAATGGTATAAATAAAAATACCTGGTCAAACTAAACAGATTTTTATTAACATTTCTTCAATCATCTTACAATCATAGAATCGTTGGGTCATCATTGCAACAGGTCCTTTTCCAGAATGTGAGTCAACATTATGTCATTCCCCAGATCCCTATCCAAAACCCCCTCCCGCCTCCCCCTCTACCCCCCCCCCCCCCCACCCCCTCGTCAGTGTGCCTACCTCCATCGCTCCTGCGGAGTGACAGAAACCCTTTGTGCTCCAGCACCCAACTCCTTCTCAAAGTCATGTACAACTACATCCAGTCAGGAGTCCGGTGACCCCAATTAAGTGTGTATGCGCTCTCCATGTCTCCATATCGTGGTCGCCTCCTCCCTCAGCCTGATATGCGGTGACCATCACATGTGGTGAGGTTCTAAGGTCTAGTTGGCCCCATCTCCCGTGTGTTCCCGGCGTTCCCCCCTCCAGTCCCTGATGCCTGAATTGCTGGCGCATCCGTCCCATCCCCCTCATCAACTTTTACCTGGTCAAACTAAAGAAGCTGTTGTTCGACCGTTATAATTAAGATTGTGTATAAATAAGGGTGGTGTAGGCACACTGTGTTTCTTGATATTTCCAAAGCGGCAACATGGTCTAGTCCACACACGTTCACAAAACAATATTTTGTGGATGTATTTGCACGCCAGCAAGCCAATGTTGGTCAGGCAGTACGTAAAATTATTTTTCAGACAACTGCAACCCCACAAGTTACCACTACCTAGGGAGAGGGACTGCTTTACTTTCTATGCAAAGCATATACATCTACAGCACACATGCTTCAAACGTATAGTTACCCTGTAAGCAATCTGAAGATGGCGTCTATAACCATGCGCAGTATTCCCAAGAGGAGGAGTCACTCAGCCTTGTGACTGGAAGAAAACTTCTTGGAACAAGAACAACTTGTAATCATCCGAGCCCAACACTAGATGGCAGACGTATTCAAAGCATGTGTATCTACAACACTACATGCCAAGAACAGATGCTTACAGGGTAAGTAACATAATCCTTTCTAGCAAGAACGGTCCTAGCCAAGAGACCAGTTGACCAGTAGCGATTGGACTCCCATGCTGCATTAGGAGAGATTGAGTCATGAGGCCGGATAAAGCCCCTGACGCTTGTGGATACCAGGGTGTACCTGACAGGTAACGGTCTCCCAGTGGTCCCTGTAATAGGCCCCTAACCTATGCTAAACTGCTTATAACAATTGTTTGCTTTTCCGAAGAGAGTACAACAGTGAATATATACGTTTAGAAATTCTTACTTCTGGTTTCCCCTCAATAGAGTTTTGTCGTTTCGGTGTCATTTTAAGATAACAATTCAAGCAAATTGTATAAATTGGTGTCTGATTTTTATTATGTGGTTTCTTACTTCTTGTCGGTTACTTCTAAATGCTTGACATGTTCCTTTGATTAATCCAAACTGCTCTGAGCCACAGCTACCCAGAATTGAGCAGAGGGCTTTGTTAACCCCTTCGACGCTCATGACGAGCTGGGCTCGTCATGGCGTAGCCTCCTCGCACGCTCATGACGAGCCCAGCTCGTCACGTAAAGTGCGGTTTCGCAAAACCCAGCGTATGGGCGGAATTCCGCCCGCACGCATGCGGTTAAAGAAACTTAACTGGACCTGATAAAGATTGCGACATTGTGATGTCTTACAACCACACCACATAATAATCCCCTTTCCTACAGTTTTAGCATGAACATATAAAAAACATCTCTGTCCACACCATCTTAGGAGCCATCTTGAATACAGTAAAAAGCATATCCAAGTAGTGAGAGAGCGATGGCATAGCAATGGCTGCTTCCCCTTTACCTGACATCACTTTGTCTGACAGTGAAGATATTCAAACTGGTGGGGATGATTGAGTCCTGTATTGCACTAGTCCCAACCACTAGGTCATTGGGTTCTTTACATGAGTGTCTTCAAGACAGTGGCCACAGGGGATGCGGGTATGGGAAGATCTGATGCGAATAACCCTATTGTCTGAGGATACTTTTAATTGTAGATTCCTCATCTTTAGAACATCCCCAGGTGTCAGTCTACATCCAGGAGATTTTTATGCATAGTTCTTATGTGTCGTTTGGTGGCGTCATGTAGCTCCACGTAGACCCGCTCCTCCCCAAAAGTGACGTCAGGAGTGTAATTTAGGTGAACATAAACTCTTAAGTCAGCTTGTAACTTTTTGTCATCCATGGACACGTGTTTTTCCTCATTACATTTCTTTCCAGTGTGCAAGGGAACGTGTCCTCTTCTAAAACTAAATGATGTAAGCCATGTAGGGAATGTTGCAAACAGATGTCCTGGGACAGATCCTCAGTAGGTGTCTCTAGACCACAACCCCAAGTCACGCGAGTAGTGTGCCTTGATGCTGGAGTGTGAAGCCAAGCTATATGTCATGGAACATCTCGGGAAGTCGCGTAAGACCTGCCTCTGCCCAAAGAAGAGTATGCAGACCCATTTCTGCTCTCTGGGCCTCTCTGCTGCGGCAAGTTGCCTCAAGGAAAGCGTACTTTAAGTCCAACACTTTACCTACTGCTGCACAGACTGGAGTTGGAGTAGTAAATTATACTATTCCAAAGTCCTGCGCTTTCCCCTAAGGCAAGTCATTATAACGACTTGCGTGGTAAAGGAAGGAGTTATAAAGACGCATTTGTGGTTCAGACTGCGTTGTTAAAGCAGCAAATCCTTGCATGATTCCGTCATATAACCTTTCACAACCAACGCCACAATCAATGCTAGTTCCTATCATATAGACGTCAGTGTTGATGATGGAGCAGTCTCCTGTCTGACTCAGGCTGAGGTCCTTATCAGTTCAGCCGCACATGGCCCAGTACATTCTGAGTCTGATAAAATTGTGCATTTTCCTAGGAGTCGCCCTTCAGCACTGTTCGTATCTGACTCTTACCAGAATCAACCAGCTTTTGGTGGTGATTGTGATTAATTTCCCCCCACAATATGAGGATGACAATTTTTGTTTGGATCTGCAAGGTAACAGGCATTTAGGTAACTTTCCCTGAGATGGTGCCGAGCTCGACTCACTCCTCCTCCTGGGAATTGCAGCAAGGATGAGCTCACATGAGTACCGAAGACCCCTTGCCCCACCAACCTGCTCACAAATAAGACAAGGCTTCGGCACCACCTCTGCCTTATGGCCAAGCTCGGCACCGAGACAACTTTTCCGACACCCCGCCTCAAGTTCGGCTCCAAAACAGCCTTCCAAGCCTTCTGGCTCTGTACCCACCCAACAAAAGTCCTCTAAAGAGCCGAAACCATCCGGTTCCAAGCAGAAATCCTGCTAGGAGCTGAAACTTCCTAGCCGAAAGTCAAACAGCGGTCGTAGCCGAAATCTTCCATACCAAAGGACCATCACATGTTGGTATCGAAAACGCCGGCGCCAAAAGCAAAAGATGCCTCTTCGGACCCAAATTTAGATTTTGTCCCACCAAAAAATGATTCCAAACAAAAGAAACTTTATATTAACCCTGACATGGGTTGTATCCATACTAAGCTACCTCACATTCACAAACTTTCTGATGAGGACACTCATTATAACTATACTTTACAAATGGAAATATGTTGCCACCAGTCCTTTTCATATACCACCACCATCCACTCCACAACCCCCTTCTCCCCCTTTAGATCCTTTACAGATTACACCTCAGGATTCTCCTCAATCTCACCATGATAATGATGATATTAAGGATAAGAGTACACATTTACCAGCAAATCCATGGAGGGATTATACAATTGATCCCCCAAGAGATAATGACCCAGACCTTTCCCTGCCAAGCCATCGCCCCCAGATGACAATGTATCCTACCAAGAACTCATTGCCAGGGCTGCACAATATCATGGGGGTGGCATTATACTAAGAACCATCAGAGGAAGATTTTTTGTTCGAAACTTTAGGAGCCACACGTAGGTCATCACAAACACTTCCTATGCTTAATGGGATGCTGAGACACGCTGATGAAATTTTGAAGGGTCCTGTGCTTGCACGCATTTTAACTCCTTGAGTTGACAAAAAGTAGAAGGCCTCCCCAACTGATCCGGTATTTATCAAGGGTTAGTTGCCATTGGATTAACTGGTTGTGTAATGCCTGTAAAATTGGTAATTCCTAAACATTAGGGGACGCTCTTCCACCAGATAAGGAGTCCAAATTAATGGATGTTTCTGGTAAACGCATAGCAGCTCAAGCTGCCAATCACTGGTGCATTGCAAATATGCAAGGCCTTTTAGCAATGTATGACAGGGCACACAGGGAGGAGATGGAGCAGCTGCTTCAATATCTCCCAGATTACCATAAAACCAGAGCCCAAGACTTAGTAGATGAAGGGGAATTAAAGTTCGAGGCATTAGAACTGCAGATTACACACTGTGCATAGATGGCCACCTAGTGTTGAGCCCGGATGTTTGCAGTTTGTTTTGTTGTAGAAAAGTCTTCGGAAGTCACGGGATAGGTGACTCCTCCTTTGGATGATACTGCGCCATCGGGCTCGGATGTGTTTCCAGAGCTCCGTGTTGGAACTGATTTCCTTCGGCGTACAATCCTCACCAACTTACAGAAAATCAGTTTCAAACGCTTTCCCAGTCGACACTACTCTTCAACACCGAAGATTTCGATTCCGGTCATCGTCGACTGCCTTCGGGCCTAACTAGGCCTCGACTCCAGCTCATGGAAAGGACGCCATTTAAAAAGTGTCCTCAATGTGGGTCGAAGTTTCCCCACACCGACCTTCATGAAGTGTGTAACCTTTGCCTCTCCCCGGAGCACGAGGCCAGAGACTGTTCCGCTTGTGCCTCTTTCCGCTCCAAAAAGACTATCCGGGACCGAAGAGCTAGGAGAACAATGGCTCGATCTTCAGCTCCGATTCTGGACGACATCTTTGAAGAAGGCGTCGACGTCCCAGAACAACACGAAGTCGACAGCAACTCCGAGGCAGAAGATTCAGAAGTCGAGGACAGCACTCCAGCACAGCGGGTCGTAAGTAAGACCGTCAACCCCATCCCTTCCTCAACACATCCAAAGAAGGCCCCGGTCACACCCTCACCCTCGGGTGCACACCGACACACTGCTTCTACTGCCCCACCTTCGGAGCCTTCAGGCGACTCGGCCTCGAGTCGGCCTTCCCACTGTGCCGGCACAGTCCTACCGGCACCGAAAAAGACAACATCACCGGCGCCGACATCCAAACCACCGGCGCCGAAGCCTACCGATACTCCTTCGGCACCGAAACCCAGGTCGGAATCAAGCAAACCCCCTTCGGATTCAAAAAGTCCACCGGAACCGAAAAAACCATCGGATCCAAAAAATATACCGGAACTGAAAAAATCATCGGAGCCGAAAAAATCTTCGGAGCCGAAAAAGACTCCTGCTTCTCCGGTTAAGGACATTGCCAAAAAAACAAAAGAAACCGCTTCAGTGCCGAAACCTCCCTCCGCACCAAAAGATCAGCCTCCTGCAGAGGACTTAATTCATCCAGACCCTGCACAAAAGACTCTAGCTAAAGACCCAATCACTGGGCAGCTAACTTTAACTTCTAAAAAGCGACCACTGGATACACCAGCGCCAGCTCCTCATTCAAAGAAAAAGGTCATGGCTACCTCGCCTTTAAGACTTCCCCTTCTCCTCCACCTATACCATCACCACCTGCTCCCCTACCACAACATTCCCCTACATCCTCTATCATACCAGACTATGACAATAGGGATGATAGCTCTGATGATATAGAGGCTAACATAGATGATCCATCTATTCCTCCAGGCTCACCTGACCCGTGGGATGATTATAACACCCCAGACGTCCCAAATGTCCCTCAAGATGACATATACCCCTCAAGGCCTTCCCCACCAGAAGACACTATGGGTTTTAATCAGTTGATACACAGAGCCGCGCAATATCATGGAGTAGATATGCATACAGACCCTGTAGATGAAGACTTTCTAATGGATACCTTTGATAATGCACAAAGGTCCTCATCCATTTTACCAATGCTTAAAGGAGTGATTAAGCATGCTCCTGAAGTCTTCAAGGACCCAGTCAGAACTCTGGTCATTAACCTTCGAATAGAGAAAAAAATATAAAGCTGCCCCTTCAGACCCAGCATATATTAAAGGTCCAGTACCACTAGACTCACTTGTAGTTTCCAACACACGCAAGAGAGCCAACTCACAAACATCAGGTGAAGCTCCCCCACCAGATAAAGAGTCTAAGCTACTTGACGCATCAGGGAAAAGAACTGCGTCTCAAGCAGCAAATATGTGGCATATTGCCAATAGAGACTACTACACAGCTCCCCCCACTTGGAGGAAGACTCCCTGGAGCACAGCGCGAAAATTGACTGAAGAGTCTATAACATCATGTATTGTTCATCAAGAGTTAATCCACAAGTTTGAATAATTCCTCATGCTTTTAATATATATCCATTGATATCATGAACAGTTCATCAATGCTCACGGGAGCTCAAACATCGTCAAAAAATGAAATGTCATCCAATCATAAATCCTCCCAATGCATTTCGGGCAGATGACACGCCCTTCCTCAAGGGACAGCTCTACAAACATAAAAGAAAACAGCCTAATATCACAACAATGTACATATATTTCACTTAAATTTACACTACAACTAGCAAAAAATGTAGTGCTATGAGGCACAAGTGAAACCGTTAATCATGCGTAACACGTGACACAATGTAACACATATATAGGCAAAGCGCTGCTCACCAAGGTGTGAATAAAACTGAAAATATAAACTGCGGGTGAAAAGCCTAAACATGCTGAATGTGAATTAATCAAAAAGTTTCAGACCAGACTCCACCCGAATGTGAAAAGACTCAAAAAGCGTGCTGCATAGTCTCAAACAGCCAAAGAATAAGTAACTGATGTGCCCGATACTCACGGGATGATTACATCCGTGACGCGTTGTGATAGAAATCTGTAAGTGTGCATAATGTCGCGTTAGAACCACGCGCGGTAAACAAGAACGAAGGTGAAAACAATTGAATCAGTCCTCGGTAGAGGTACTTGCAGTTAATAACGTCGGTGGGCTCCCTCGAACAACTGCTAAATTGAAACCTCCAACATACGAAGATCCCAGTGAGGTTAATACGGAAGTGGGTTAATGTGGAAATGATGTGTGTAAACATAATAAAGAAAGGACTGTGCTCGATGTTAGGCGGGCGCCATCTTTAAATGGTGTAAAAATCAAAGACACTAGAACACAAGGATGTGCAAAAACAACTCGTTAAGCATAATTTAAGGAAGAATCAACGAAACATGATGTACCATCATTAATCAAAAAGAATTAAATACAGAAAAGCAAAATGTGGTAATGTAATGAAGCAGCAAATTAATAACATACACCGGCTGTGGACGCACAAATCAACAGTAAATGGCCTAAAGATGTAAAATTTAAAGATAACACAAAAATTCCATTCGTCATTTAATCCATGTGGAGTCATCGTCCCCATAAAGCGGATCCAAAAGTTCTCTCTTTTCAACAAGGTGTTTTTGTTATGTGTGGGTGTGATTTGTTCCAGTATGAGATATTTCAATTGGGCCACTGTGTGTTTTTGTTCTAAAAAATGCACAGCTACAGTAGATTTGATGTTGCCAGTCCTTATATTGCTCTTGTGTTCAAGTAGTCGTGTTCTGATTTTTCTTTCAGTGTGCCCAATATAACATTTCCCGCAGGGACATTTCAACATGTAGATTACATTGGCAGAGTTACAGGTCGCATTAACTCGCAGTTTGATGGGATGACCCTTCATGGGATGATTGGTAACGTTCCCTTGTATGCAATTACTACAGTTACTACAGTTGTAACAAGGTCTGAGTCCCTTGAATGTTTCAGATTCACTTTGTACTCTGGGTTTGGATAAAATCTCTTTCAGATTGCGTCCCCTAGTGTAGGCAAACAATGGTGGTTCAATAAAGGCTCCTTGTAAGTCAGGTTCCAAACTAAGTAGAGACCAATGATTGGAAATGATTTTTCGATATTGATTACTCAAGATAGTGTACTTAGAAACAACTACCATACGAGAATTCTCAGTTTTAGCTCGAACTTGCAAAAGGTCTTCCCGGTTCATATTTCCACATCGGGTAAATGCCTCATCCAGTGTGTGTTGAGGATAACCACGTGCTTTGAATCTTTCCACCATATTGGCCATTTCTTGTTGGCACAATGTTTCTGATGAAACTATACGTTTGACACGCATGAGTTGGGAAGTTGGGAAAGAGGTAAGTTCTGTTTCAGCCCAGGTCGGTGGAAACTTTGATGATGTAGCAATGAGTTGCGATCAGTGGGTTTGCGAAAAATAGTTGTACTCAATTTACCAGCATTACGTTCCACTTTTATATCAAGGAAGTGAATACACTCATTGTTAAAACTCCATGTGAACTGCACTCGGTCATTTATTTTATTCCATGTTTCCAAAAAGTCTGTCAATTCATCCTCAGTTCCTGTCCATAAGATAAAAATATCGTCGATGAATCTCAGATAAAGTTTCCCATGGTTCTGCCAAGTTGGTTGATTCAATACATGTGATTCCTCAAAAGCTTTCATGAAAATGTTCGCATATGACGGTGCTGCACAATTTCCCATGGCAGTTCCACATAACTGGTGGAACCATTTGTCAGATACTGTAAAGTAACTATGGTATAAGGTGAATACCATTAGTTCCATTAACAATACCAGCATGTCTGCATCCAGATCAGAGTTAGATAATTCATGTTCAACAGCTGTTATACCAAGGTCATGCGGTATCGATGTGTACAGTGAACACACGTCCACAGTGCACAATGTCAGCTCTTGGTTCCCCAGCGTGCCCATGGCTTGGTTCAGTTTAATCAAAAAATCTGTAGTGTCTCTAACATGTGATCTGGTATTCAGAACGAACGGCTGAAGATATCTGTCCAAGAATTTGCCCGTGGTCTCGTGTATACTTCCTTTAGTTGAAACAATCGGTCTCATGGGTGGTCTTGTGGGATGCTTATGCACTTTAGGCAACATGTACAACACAGGTGGTTTCGGATTGTTCGGTGTTAAATAGCGTCTGACTATCATTAATGGTTCCAATACACAAGCATTGTTGGTCCGATATGACAGGGCACATTATGACAAATTAGAATCACTAATGCGGCACCTCCCTGATAAATACAAAGATAGAGCAAATGAGCTTATCCAAGAAGGGAAAAATATTACAAACACCTCTATTCGGTGTGCACTTGATGCAGCGGACACTGCCTCCAGGGCAGTTAACACCAGTGTTTTATTACGTAGACATGCCTGGCTACGCATATCGGGGTTCAAACATGAAGTCCAAAGTGCTATACTTAATCAACCCTTCGATGAGCAACACTTATTCGGACCCAATGTTGATGTATCACTTGAAAAAATTAAAAAGGATACAGATTCAGCCAAATCTATGGGAGCCCTGCAGTCGCAGGCTCCCAGACGTTCATTTCGCCTCTCATCTTATCGAAGACGGTTGTAATGCCAGAAACCGGTCCTAGGAAGCTTGTTTCCGGTCCAGGGAAGGCATGGCTTGGCAGTTCGGGCTGGACTGTTCTCATGAGGCACAGGGTCAGACTGATTTGCATATGGCCATGTCTGAACTGGGGTGGCAGAGTGGGCTAAAGAACGGTGATGGACTAAACCCAGATCTGTTGACAGGGTGTGAGTGTTTGATTGGTTCAGATGCTCCGTCCATCACCACTCCCTTTTGTACCGTCTCATCTTATCAAGGCGCCACCAGGGGATACTCTTCGGACACACCTTCTACCTCATACAAAGCCCCTACACAATCCACCTATAGTAAGGGCTACCAAAGGGGAGGTTACAGGGGTAACCATAATAAAGGCAGAGGTAAAAACAACAACTCCCGCTCTGCCTCTGCCCCTGCCCAATGACTCCTTCCCTTCCCCCGTCCCATTCCACTCCTGTCGGGGGAAGACTACAACAATACCTACCAGCCTGGGAAAACATCACATCAGACAAGTGGGTTCTTCGAATAATTCAATCAGGTTACTGTCTAGAACTAATATCCACCCCCCAAACAAACCACCCAAGCAGCGTCCAATGTCACAAGAACATTTAACACTGCTCAGACAGGAAGTAATATCCCTCCTGCAGAAAAATGCAATAGAAATAGTCCCAAAGCATCAGCAAAACAAAGGAGTATACTCCCTATATTTTCTAATCCCAAAGAAGGACGTATCTCTTAAGACCTATCCTAGACCTCAGACCTCTAAACATTTACATACAGTTGGATCATTTTCATATGGTCACACTCCAAGTCCTTCCACTCCTGTTACAAAACGACTTCCTTGTCACTTGTGACGGGGGGAGCAGGACGGAACCAAGACTTACAAATATATGACACCACGACGTATGAACAGTACCCTCTCCCCTCTTTCCACACAGCAGTCCGAGAACTAGAGACGTTCCGACCCAGTGGTGCTTTTACCCGACCAGGAAGGAGAAGGGGAACACTGTTTCTTTAACTAGACAGAACTTGAACATGACCCCACCCCCAGGTATGACGCAGAGGACGAGCTAAAGACTGGAAGAGACGATACACCGGTGTGTTTTTCACCCAGAGGAAGCAAAGGCGTGAGAGGAGGCGAAGGAGCAGAAGACAGAGTGGAGGAGAGGAAGAGCGGAGACGTGTCGACAACAGAGGCGACCCGCCGAGCCAAGAAGCCAGGTGGCCAACGTCAAGGTGCTTCGCCCAGCCACGCTTCAGGGGAAGTGTGGCTTTCCCGGGTACGTTCTCGTATCGTAGACTGGGCGGGTAGAAAGGGTTTTAAACCAGCCTGAGACCTCAACTCGATCAACCCGACACTCCCTTTTCCCTTGCACATTCGGCACCACGTTAAAGCACTTGTTTAGCTTAATGTTTTGTGCACTGGGTGACTCCTCACTCCCTTTTCCTGACACTGTAAGATACCTTGTACGAGACTGAAGCAAGTCCCTTCTTTTTTTATGCTGGCAGCGACTTCCGGACCGGTGCCTACATCCCCCAGAAGCACCCTGGAGAGGAGAAGAAGTGGGCTGGAACTCTGGAAAGAGCGACTTTCCCCAACCAAGAAAGACATTGATACCCCTCTCCCGTATTACAGAAGCGTGGTACGCCGAAGGCATTTCCTAAAACCAATAAAGCCTTCTTTACCTTCCCTTCGTGTCCCCGCGAGTCATTACAGCCCGCCACATCACTCTAGATCTCAAGGACGCCTACTTCCACATTCCCATCCACACAACGCACAGAAAATATCTCAGATTTGTACTAGACGGGCAGCACTACCAGTTCAAAGTGCTCCCATTCGGAGTCACAACAGCGCCAAGGGTGTTTACCAAATGCCTAGCAGTAGTAGCAGCACTCTTAAGAAGACAACATATTCACTTCTTCCCATACCTAGACTGGCTCATAAAAGCAAACTCATACAGCCAGTGTAGTACTCACGCTACTACTATTCAACTGCTTCACGACTTGGGATTCACAGTAAATCACACCAAGTCACATCTGCAACCTTCACAACAATATCTCGGCGCTACAATAAACTCCCAACTAACACTAGCCTATCCCTCTCCAAACAGGATAGCAAGTGTACAAACTCTCCAGCTCGAGTGTTCATGCGGCTCATAGGAATGATGGCATCTTGCATATTTATAGTACCTCACGCAAGACTGCAAATGCGTCCATTTCAAGAGTGCCTAGCACGCCAATGGAACCAGGCTCGAGGTAAATTAACAGACCTTGTGTTGGTAGACAGTCGGGCTCATCGCTCTCTGCAATGGTGGAGCACCAAAAACCTTTCAAAGGGCCGACCGTTCCTAGAGCCAGTTCCTCAGATAATCTTGACAGCGGACGCATCGCTCTCCGGCTGGGGAGCTCACCTACTGCATCACACCATGCAAGCCAGGTGGACACCGCAACAAAAGTTACTCCACATCAACCACTTGGGAGTTACTAGCTGTTTTTCTAGCCCTAAAAGCATTCCAAAAACAAGTATCAGGCAAAGCTGTCTTAGTCCGCACAGACAATAGGACAGCCATGTACTACATAAACCAACAAGGGGGAACACACTCTCTGCAGCTCTCTGTTAGCACAGCAGATATGGAGATGGGCTATACCACTAAAAATCTTCCTCTTAGCCCAATACGTTCCAGGAGTACAAAACACCATGGCAGTTCTGCTAAGTCGACAGACACAGCAGATCCACAAGTGGGAACTTCATCCACAAGTTCTTCACCCGTTCTTTCAAATGTGGGGACAACCTCAGATAGACCTCTTCGCCACCCACGAAAACGCAAAATGCCCAAACTTCGCCGCCAGATATTCACACCCGCTGTCCAAAGGCAATGTGATATGGATGAACTGGTCCGGAAAATTGGCGTATGCTTTTCCTCCTCTCCCACTACTTTCGTTAGTGATACGCAAGCTACAGCAACATTCCCTAACACTCATTCTAGTAGCTCCAACTTGGGCCAGACAACCGTGGTACACCACACCGCTGCAACTATCTGTGGAACCACACCAAAAACTAATCCTATCTCCACGCCTCTTAACACAGAACCATGGAGAGATCAGACACCCGGACCCAGCTCAGCTCAACCTAGCGATGTGGCTCCTGAAGTCATAGTTTGGTTACCTCAACCTTCCTCCAGAATGCATGAACGTTATTAAAGAAGCCAGACGTCCCACTACTAGAGCATGTTATGCTGCTAAGTGGAAACGATTTGTAATATACTGTCAAAACAACCACATAAATCCTTTAGATGTGTCTATTCAACACATCATAGGATACCTATTACACCTTCAAAAGTGTAATTTAGCTTACATGTCTATCAGACTACACCTTGCTGCCATTGCAGCATATTTACAAAATAGACATCTATCTCTGTTTAGAGTATCTGCTATAAAAGCTTTCATAGAAGGACTCAAAAGAATAATCCCTCCCAGAACGCCACCTTCACCAGTGTGGAACTTAAACATTATTCTTACACTGTTAATAGGACCTCCCTTTGAACCGTTACATAAATGTGAATTGCAATTCCTAACTTGGAAAGAAGCTTTCTTAGTAGCTATTACTTCTCTCAGAAGAGTCCGTGAACTACAAGCATTTACCATTCAAGAACCCTTTTTGCAAATGCATCATAACAAAGTGGTTCTACGCACTAATCCTAAATTCCTTCCAAAAGTCATTTCACCATTTCATCTAAATCAATCTGATGAGCTGCCCGTTTTTTTCGCACAGCCACAAACAGTCGCAGAAAGAGCTCTACACACCTTAGACGTCAAAAGAGCATTACTGTACTACATCGAAAGGACACAAACTTTTCGTAAAACTAAACAACTTTTTGTGTCTTTTTCACCACCACATAAAGGCGCATACAAATATGTTACCAGAAAGCCAAAGGTACGTTAACAATTCCTCCAAAAGCCCATTCTACAAGGAAAATAGGGGCTTCAATGGCATTCTTAGGGAACATTTCCCTAGATGATATATGCAAAGCAGCTACATGGTCTACACCGCACACATTCACAAATCATTATTGTGTAGATGTGCAAACTAAACAAGCCACTTTGGGCCAGGCTGTACTAAAAACTCTGTTTCAAACTACTGCAACAGATACTGGTGGTCGCCGCTAGGTGTGGGTACTGCTCTACAATCTATGCAGTGTCTAATCTGCAGCTCATATGCCGCGAACGGAAAATGCTACTTACCACTATGCATCTGTTCTTGGCATGTAGAGCTGCAGAGTTACACACGCCCACCTGCCTCCTACCTTTATCTGTTCCAGTATTATCTTAATTAGATACAAATCACATGGACAACACTACTTCTTGTACAGCTCCATCACTTCCCTAATGGCGAAAAACAATCTGGGGATGGAGCAGATGCCCATGCGCAGTATCATCCAAAGGAGGAGTCACCTATCCCGTGACTTCCAAAAGACTTTCCTACAACAAAACAAACTACAAACATTTGGGCCCAACACTAGGTGGCCATCTATGCACAGTGTGTAACTCTGCAGCTCTACATGCCAAGAACAGATGCATACTGGTAAGTAGCATTTTCCTTCTAACTCTTCAATAAGGTGTGCTTTAGATGCTGATGATACTTTAGCTGGAGAGGTTAACACTAGCTTTCTCCTTAGGAGACCTGCTTGGTTGAGGATCTCTAGATTTAAGCCAGAGGTCCAACAATTCATCCTGAACACACCATTTGACAAAAAACATCTTTATCGACCCGACGTTGATCAGGCTTTGTAAAAAATGAAAAGGGACACAGAAGTGGCCAAATCCATGGGAGCGCTCCAGTTTCCTTCTAACAGAGGTTCCTTTCGTCTGTCCTTTTACCGAGCAGGGTCAAAAACGACACATTCAGACCAAAATACCTCCATCTATAAAGGTAATAACCAGCCCTCTCCATCAAGAGGGTTATTTCGAGAAGGCTATAGAGGGAACAACTCTAAAGGTGGAGGAAAGGGTAACACACCCGTATCTCCCCTTCCCCTGATAAACAGTGATTTCCCCCGGACTATATCACACCTGTCAGGAGAAGACTGCAACAATTTCTCCCCAGTTGGCAGTCCATAACAGACAAATGGGTGATTGGAATTATCCAATATGGTTATTGCCTGGAGCTTACCAACCATCCTCCAAACATTCCACCTTGCTCTCACAAACTGTCTGCACAACTCTTGCAATTGCTTCAACAAGAATTGCAATCTCTCTTACTGAAGGGAGCTATTGAACCGGTTCCAATACAATACCAAGGTTCACAGGTTTACTCTCTGTATTTTCTCATTCCCAAAAAGGACGGTTCCTTAAGACCTATTCTGGATCTGAGAGAGTTAAACCAATATATACTGTTGGAACACTTTCACATGATGACCCTGCAACACATACTTCCACTCTTACAAAAAGCAGATTTTAGGTCTACTCTAGCCTAAAAGACGCATGTTTTAATGTTCCAATTCACCCAGCTCATTGCAAATACCTCAGGTTTGTGATCGCAGGCAAGCATTACCAATTCAAGGCACTTTCCTTCTGAGTGACTCCAGCACCCAGAACATGTTCACAGTCTTATCATACCTAGACAACTGACTCAAAGCCAGCACTTACCAAACCTGTCTGCAACATAATCAAATGACGATAAACCTACTTCATCAGCTGGGTTTAACGGTCAATGCACAAAAATCTCACCTCTCCATCCTTTTCAGACACAATCATACCCAGGAGCCACTCTAGACACAGTCAAAGCTCTAGCATCTCCCAATGTAGCCAGAGTTCACAACATTCGGTCTACAATATTACAGTTCCAAACCAACCAAGCCTTGCCAGCCAGAGTGTCATTGCAACTACTGGGAATGATGGTGTCTTGCTTGGCAATTGTACCCCATGCAAGACTTCACATGCGCCCCCTACAAGAGTGCTTAGCACACCAATGGAATCAGTCGCAGTGCCTGTTACCCGATCTAGTGTTGGTAGGTGGCCGTAAGCATTGCTCTCTGCAGTGGTAGAACCCAAAAAATGTATCAAAAGGGTTGCCTTTTATCGACCCTGTTCCACAGGTTCTGCTCACAGCCGACACATGTTTAACATGTTTGGGGGCCCATCTCCAAAGTTACACCATACAGGTACTGTGGAGCAATAAGCAAAACACTCTACACATAAACTATCTAGTGCTTGTAGCAATTGTACCTGCACTCAAAGCGTTTCAAACTCATCTACTAAACCCAACTGTCCTATTCCAAACAGACAACAGGACAGCAATGTACAAAAGCAGGGAGGAACGCACTCTCTCCAACTCTTAACGCCTTGCGCAGACCATTTGGAAATGGGCAATTCATCACTGGATTTATCTTCTGGCAGACAACATTCAAATTGCCAACCTCCTCAGCAGAAGGAGACACCAAGTTTATGAGTGGGAGAATCATCCCCAAGTTCACCTTTCATTCTTTTAACAATGCAAAATGCCTAAACGTCGGCTCCAGGTTCACAAACCCACTCTCAAAAGGCAATGCCCTATGGGTGAACTGGTCAGGGATATTTGGCTTCACTTTTCCACCTCTCCCACTCATTCCATCTGTGGTTCAGAAGCTCAGACAAACATCTCTCAGACTAATCCTAGTAGCTCCCACATGGGCTTGTCAACCATGGTACACTATCCTGTTGGAGTTGTCACTAGTTCTACATCAAAAGCTGTACCTCACCTCCACCCTTCTCACCCAGAACCATAGAGAAATCAGACATCCAAATCTCAAAGAACTGAATTTGGCGATCTGGCTCCTGAAGTCTTAGAGTTTGGTTACTCAAGTCTACCACCAGACTGTTTGAATATTCTAAAAGAGGCAAGGAAACCTACCACTTCAGTTTGCTACGCAGCAAAGTGGAAAAGATTAGTTATATACTACAATACCACAACAAAATCAACCCTCAGGATGCTTCTATACAGAACATTATCTATTACTTGTTACATTTACAGCAAACTGGATAAGGTTATACATCTATCCGTTTGCACCTATCAGCAGTAGCTGCATATTTACAGAATAGACAACATTTGCACTATTCAGAGTTCCAGTAATCAAAGTTTTCATGGAAGGCTTATAAAGAGTAATACCACCAAGGATTCCTCCTGCCCCAGTATGGATTCTCAACATTGTCTTTACAAGGCTCATGGGACCACCTTTTTAACCATTGTACAAATGCCCGTTCCAGTTTCTGTCATGGAAAGTTGCTTTCCTCGTCGCAATCATATCATTAAGGAGAGTTGGTGAGCTATAGGCATTAACATTAGAAGAGCCCTTCTTTCAGCTACATAAAGTTAGGATAGTTCTCCGTACATACCCTAAATTCCTCCCCAAAGTGGTTTCTGGTTTTCATATAAACCAGTTGGAGGAATTACCTGTGTGTTTCCTCAACCTGATTCTGTAGCAGAACACGCTCTTCACACGCTTGATGTAAAAAGAACTTTATTGTGCTACATAGATTGGATTAAAGACTTTCACAAATCAGCAGTTTGCTGCATTTGCTCCACCTCACCAAGGCAATCCCATCTCTAAATCTGGTATTGCAAAATGGATTGTTAAATGCATTCGAACATGCTACACTAATGCCAAAAGGACTTTCTCCATACCTCCTAAAGTGCATTCCACTCGCAAAATAGGGGCCTCTATTGCTTTTTTAGTTAACATGCCTCTAGCAGACATATGTAAAGCAGCTACATGGTCTACACCACGCACATTTACCAAACATTATTGTGTAGATGTGTTAGCACGTCAACAGGCTAATGTAGGCCAAGCAGTACTCAAAACACTATTGCAGACAACCCCAACATCGACAGGTTAGCCACCGCTTTGCGAGTATACTGCTTTATAGTCTTTGCAAATCATGTGTATCTACAGCACACATGCTTTGAAAGCATAATTTACTTACCCAGTAAGTATCTGTTCTTGGCATGTAGAGCTGTAGATTGACATGCGCCCACCCGCCTCATCGGGTACCTGTAGTTGTTGCAGTTCTTCATTATACATTCATAAGCATGGACATCTCTATACTACACTTACTCCATTCTCACCCTCTGCGGGAAAATTGACAATGGAGTCGATGACCATGTGCACTATAACCGAAAGAAGGAGTCACCTTACCTCGTGACTAAGAAAGACTTCTTTGAAGAAAAACAACTTGCAAACATCCGGACCCAACACTAGATGGCAGGAGAATGCAAATCATGTGATTCTACAGCTCTACATGCCAGGAAATGATGCTTACAGGGTAAGTAACATTATACTTTTGACACAAACAAATTGGTCTAAGTTCAGACTTTGAGTGTGTGACATCATTTCTTGCCTGAGTGTGTACAACAAATGCTTAGCATTACCCTCTGATAAAGCCTTACTGCTCTTCCACAAATGGAGAGTAAGGTACTATCTATTTTTACCTCTGCCTACCTTTGGGGTACCACTGGACTCTGTGCACACTGTACTTCACTTTGGTATAGGAATATATAGTGGTAAGGCTGCTGTCGCTTGACAATATTG
This sequence comes from Lissotriton helveticus, assembly GCF_964261635.1. NCBI lineage: Eukaryota > Metazoa > Chordata > Amphibia > Caudata > Salamandridae > Lissotriton > Lissotriton helveticus. The sequence goes on from NC_136061.1 coordinate 1,160,392,046, forward strand.
GCGACTGGCTATTTTACGTGTCTGAGCAAGTTCTACCTGTGCATGTTTTTAATTTTATTTTACCTTAATTTTAATTTTACCTGCTCTCTGTTCTTTGCCTCGTTCCACCGCGACTAAGTGCAGTTTGCTTGGAAGGCATATTAGTTATTTTCTTGGCCACTCCCAGCCAGCTCTACACTTCTGGGTGTTGAAGGGGGCGGTCTAGTTTTGCTGCTCTCTCCCCTACTTAATTCTGATGTGTTAGCTGACGCTGTAGGAAACTGGCTCTATATATACTACATGTTAACCAAGGAGAGAGCGACAAAATAATGTAGTGCGTCCCTATCCCCAGTTCAAGTATAAGCAAAACAATGTGGACGGACCCACTGAAAAGAGAATCAGCAAGACTCACTGCTGGGATATACAATGTCAGGAAACCATTAGGTTTTCTTAAAAGACCCCTCACACACCAACCTGGTTGGTGTCATGATTCATCATTTGGGTGAGCAGCCAGGACAATGGGAGACTGCAATAGGTCACAGCGTGTTTCCGTCTTGACGAAAGTGTGACTACAGATGGAACCCCTCCCGGGCCCCGAATCTCTGCCTAACACTAAGGTGTTTTTAAAGTGTGTCAGTGAGTATACCAACACCACCTGGCACCACAACACACCTTAGGGCGTGTGTTGGATATTCACTCTCACGTGGCTTAATTTTTGCAACTCACACACTATTCACCCGGTCCTGACGAAAGCCCACTCACATTTTTTTCTGGGCTGAAACATGTAGACCACCTTTTGACAACTAGGAGTAAAAATCTCTCCATGAGTTGCGCCTTTTGATTTTAACTGTATCCTGGGCCGCCATCAATAAACATACTAGGTAAGGATTCCCAGAGATATTTTTAATCTGCACTACTTCAGACAAATACACCACACCAGCTCCTCTGTAATCCGGCGTTGTAGCACAACCGGGCGGTTGGGACCCCATGATAACAAACCTATTGGTGTGTGATTGGCCTTTTAAGAAAACCTAATGGTTTCCTGACATTGTTTATCACAACTGTGAGTCTTGCTAATTCTCTTTCCAGTGGGTTTGTCCACATTGTTTTACTTCTATATATACTACACCAACATGAGGTTTAGTGTCCAGGTGACCTCAGAGGTAGGCAAAGGTTAAAGTTAGATAGAACTTTACTCTTTATTTGTGGTAGAGTGGTCAAGCAGTAAGGCAGTATCAGAGGCCATTGTTAAGGATTATGGGCCAGATGTAGGAGCCTAAATACCGGTCGGTAACGGCCGATACCGACCGGTATTTAAGAATTGGCATCTAGGTGCATTTATTTTACAGAATCGGTAAATTTACCGAATCGGTAAATTTACCGATTCTGTAAAATACCGAATCGGTAAATCCAAATGTAGGTGGGACTCTTCTGAGTCCCAAAGGCCTTACCGATTCGGTATTTTACCACCCAATTCAATTGGGTGGTAAAATACCAAATCCAGGTGTGCATGCACATGTGTGCATGCACACCTATGCCATGTGACAGACAGACATGCCCTTAGGGCATGTCTGTGTGCCACATGGCACACATGCCTGTATGCGGGGTGCTAGAGGGTGTCAAAGTGACACCCCCTGCACCCTTGCAAAAATCGGTATTTACCGAATCGGTATTTACCGATTTGGTAAATACCGATTTTTACAGATTCGGTAATTCAATTACCGAATTTACCTAAATCTCCCCCCTTCTATTTTACCGATTCATAAATACCGAATCGGTAAAATTCGGTATTTATGAATTGGTAAAATAGAATTACCTACATCTGGCCCTTGATGTACACACTCAGTCAGCAGATGAATTCACACACAAGAACTGAACTCTAGGCCAATTGTTTTTGTATAAACAAATATACTGTTTATATTCAGAAACAAGCAAGCTTGGCACAGGTAAGCATTAAATACTTTTCAGTAATAAGTTGCTGAATATAGAACAGTTTGAAAATGCAATAGAACTTGTTCTTTGTTTGATTTACAGGTGATGCAGCAGGTTGCAACACTTACAAATACAGTTCATTGGAATGAATAGGCTTTTTTAGTAAATTACAGGTAAGTTACTCTTCATGTTATTTTTCTAACTCAGTGCTGGATACCTAGATTCAGCATTGGGACTTTTCCTGTGAACAGGTAAGTAATTACGTTTTGGTTATTCACATGATTTTTAAAGAATATCTTTAGATTTAAACACTCCACACTTAGTCATTTCTTGGAAAAAAACAGTGCATTGAAATGAATGGGCTTTTTCAGTAAATTACAGGTAAGTTACTTTGTACGTGACTTTTCTTACTCCATGCTGGATACCTGGATTCAGCACTGGGACATTTCCTGTAAACAGGTAAGTAAATACGTTTTGGTTATTTGCACTATTTTTAAAGAATATTTTTAGATTTCAAAACTCCAAACTTTTTGGAAGAAAATTGTCAGTGTTATTTTATTGAGGAAAAACAGGTTAACGGTTCACAGTTAAGTAATCGACTGTGGGAGTTAAGGTTCTGGGGTTAGACTCGGGGATCCCCCAGGGTCAGTGATGCATTGTTGTTGCACCCTCAGCAGCACTAGGACAGCCAGGTGCAGAGTGTTGAGGCCTAATGTTATCCAATGGGGGCTCCGTTTGGGGGCTGCAGGCACTGGGTTGTGGGAGCAAAGCTCCTAAGGTTAAGGTCAGGGCAAAAGGGAAAACAAAGTAGCACAAAAGGTACACCCTCAGCGGCACTGGGGCGGCCGGGTGCAGAGTGCTGTTTCAACATCAGGTGCCCTGTTTTCTATGGAGAACCTCCGGTTTGCAAAAGCACTGCAGGCAGGGAGACGAAGGCCTTCTGGGTGCGACCACCATTTGGAGAGGTAAGTTGGGAAGTTAAGGGTTGGCTAGGCACAGACGGTTCGGGCAGACAAAACCAGGGGACATCGGCTGCAGGGGTGCCTTTTGGAGTCAGATCTTCTTACCAGCTCCTGGTCGCGGTTAGGGGGCGTCCTGGATTTAGACTGCAGGCGTCTGCTTGAGGCAGGTTAGGGGTTGCCAGATCTCGGTTCAGGATTGCCGGGGTGACCTCCTCGTGGTGTTTTTCCACTCAAGCTCGGCGGGTGCAGAGTGGGCTGGATTCGCAGTCTCTGGCTGCTGCCAGCGGTTGCAGTTGAACAAATCCGGTGTTCATGGGACAAGCAGTCTTTGGAAGTGAAGGAAGGTGGTCCTCTGGGGTTTTCGAGGTTGCTGGCTGCAGTACGAACCGGGATTTCGCAGGAGCAGGTTCGAGGGGAGACAGGCCTGTGGGTCTGGGGACAAGTCAGTGGGCGTCTTCCTATTGTTAGCTGGCTGCACGGCTGTTCGGTTCTTCTTTTTTTCTTGTTGTCCGGCTCGATCTGAGAAAGCAACTTTCAGGGTGCCCCCTAAATACTAGATTTAGGGGCGTTACAGGTAGGAAAAGGGCAGGGACCAATGGGTTCCTTCCCTTGGATGGGTACACCCCCTACCGTGCCACCCTCCAGTGGGAGGGGGCAGGAGGCTGTCCCTGGTTGGTTGGGTCCCCCCATCCTCAGGATGGTGGGGACACAGAGTTGTGCTTCACCTCACCTCCCTCACCTGAGGGGTGGAGTTGGCAGAGGTGGGCATACCTCTTTCCCTCACTTGATTTTCGCGTCGGCTCTCCCGCCCAAAATGGGGGGTAGAACCAGTAGGGACCAGTTGCTGAAAGCAGCAATTGGTCTGAACAGGCTCACAAAGGCGGCATGCCTTTGAAGCTTCCCCTTCGTGAACCCTGCCCATCCTGGGGGGGAGGAGACTTTGCACCTTGTACCAAGATGTGCATTGTTTCAGGCCCCAGAGAGCAGCAGGCTCTCGATCCAGTGGTCCAGAAACAGGTCTGGTGGTGGCAGCTAAAAGCAGCCAATCAGCTTGGACACTAGTGGTTAGTTAATTTTCAGGGGGCATCTCTGAGATGCCCTCTGTGTGCATTTTTCATTTAATACCACACAGACATCAGTGTGTGTTAAATGTGCTGAGAAGTTTGATACCAAATTTCTCAGTTTTCAGTGTAGTCATTATGTTGCTGTTGAGTTCCTAATGACAAGCTCCCAGCACCATGTACTTGTAATGGCAGCACTGCACTTACAATGTCTAAGAATGGACTTAGAAACTGTTGGGGTACAGGGCTCATGCACCTGTACGCTCACCACTGGCATAGGGCACCAGCTAGAGGGGTGACTGATCTATGCCAGGGCAGTAGGTTGTAGGCATGGCACACAGGGATATGTCCCATGTCGACTCTTTGCTTTGTTCAACACCAAAACATGCAGCCTGCGAAGGCAGTGTGTGTGTAAAGGTACAGTGCCTCTAAGGGTGGCACAATAAGTGCTGCAGCCCTTAGAGGTCTTCCCTGGTCACAGTGCCCTGGGTACTTGTAGTACCATTTACCAGGGGCTGACCTGTGGCCAGAGATGCCAATTGGGTTAGTTTTGGGGAAAGAACACAGGACCTGGGAACCTGATTGGCAGGGACCCATGACACACCAAAAAAAAGTTCATCAGTAGTCTGGCAAAAAGTAGGGGGGTTACTGCAACAGAACCCCACTTTCCTACAGACGCACGCAGCGGGCACGCCGCTGGCGCACCTAAGGCAAGCCCGTCTTGGCCCGTCTGGGACCAGGGGCCAAAAATCCAGGCCCTTCTCAGTCAGCTCCTAGATACTATTCTTCTTTGTTGTATAATCTTTGACCTCCTTTGAGCACGTCCTGTCAGGTTCTCTCCGCAGATCTTTTCCTTCTTGGGTGCTCATGCTGCCATTTCAATCTCATTTCTAAAACTCATCCTCAGGCTTCGAGTGGGGCTCTTTATTCTCCTAATATTTTAGTTGCTTCTCCGCCGCATAGTGAATTCCGCTGCTTCAGCTTAAATTGCTGCTACTTATCCAAGCATCAGCCACACGTGTTTAATTTTGTTTAGATAGGGAATCTGATGTAGTCTTTTTAACTGAGACTTGGCTTCATGATGGCTCCCTTCGGATGTCATCGCGGCCCTTCCTAATAATTTGTCGTTACAAGGTATTAATAGGCCCCTTAGAGTAGGGGTGGTATCACCATTATTAAAAAATAAAAATAAAAATAGAACTGTAAAATTATTGACCTCCAGATCCCTAATTGTGAAGCGCTTGCCTTTTCAATACCTTTTAACCACAAGTTTACTTTCTTGGGCGCTCTTATCAATTGCCCTCATGGGCCTTCTCATAATTGGTGTTCAATAGTTTGTGGGATTCTGGCACCCCATATTCCCCAAGCTGCCAATTTCTCGGTACTCGGTGGTCTCAATCTCCATTTGAAGAACCTTGAAAACAAACCTGCATTTACATTTATAGAGGACATGAACATTCTTAATCTTCCATTGTTAAATTCACTTCCTACTCACATTGCTGGTCATTTACTGGACCCTATCTTCTCTAATATTGCGACCTTATCTGTTGCCTCACCTATTCCGCTGTGCTGGACTGATCATTTTGCGGATCCTTTTTCTATCAAGTCTCCCTGCATTTCTTCTACCAGGCAGACTTCACCATCTAAAATTCAGAACTGGCCAAACTTAATATAATGGATCTCAACAAAGCACTCCGGGACAGTATTCCATCTCTTGATTCTTCAGCGGATCTAGCCCACCCTACCATTCACAAACGACTCACTGTGCCACCGACCTCTATTTTACCCCTATGTACAAAGAACAAGTAACTTACCTTCGGTAACGATATATCTGTAAGAAACAGTAGTTAGTATTAGATTTCTTACCTTAGAATATCCCCAGGCGTCAGTCTGGATCCGGAAACTTTTGCGTAGCAGTACCCCTGCGCGTCGGTAGGCGTCGTCTGCAGGCGTCCCCTGCGGCTCCGCGTCCGTCGTCGGCGTCGTGCGCCGTGATGACGTCGCTGGAGTATATAGACGCCGCCTCCGCGCGCTGACGTCAGTTCTTTGCACACAGCTTTTCCGCGCCAGAACACGCAGAGCCATGTGAGAACTAACACTGGTGCCATTTGAAACTAGGGCCCTGAAAGGGATGTCCTTAACCCTAGGTATCAGTTCGCAGAACGGGGAGGACGGGTGGGGCGGTAAGGAATCTAATACTAACTACTGTTTCTTACAGATATATCGTTACCGAAGGTAAGTAACTTGTTCATCTGAAAGAAACAGGTTAGTATTAGATTCCTTACCTTAGAATAGATACCCCAGCAATACCAACCCCGGTGGTGGGTCTGCGAACCAATACAATCCTACACCAGAAAATCCTGGAGGACCGAACGGCCAAAGAAGCCGTCCCTCTGGACTTGACTGTCCAGGCAGTAATGCCTCGCAAAGGTGTGCAGCGAGGCCCACGTAGCCGCCTGGCAAATGTCCTGCAAAGGGACTCCCCGGCCCAGGGCAGTAGTAGGCGCCGTGGCCCGAGTGGAATGGGCCCTCAGCCCAACAGGAGGCTCCTTCCGAGCCAAAGAGTAGCATGCTTTGATGCACAGGACGACCCACCGAGAGATGGTTCGTTTCTTTACCGCCCTTCCCTTCTTCTCACCCACGTAGCCAACAAACAGTTGGTCATCCACCCGGAACTGGCGTGTGCGATCCATATAAAATGAAAGCGCACGTTTTGGGTCCAGACGATGGAGCCGCTCTTCATCTTTCGAAGGATGCGGAGGCGGGAAGAAGGAGGGTAAGGTGATGGACTGCCCGATGTGAAAAGCAGAAACTACTTTGGGCAGGAAAGAAGGTCTAGTTCTAAGAACCACCTTGTCTGGATGAATGGACAAGAAAGGAGGTTTCACAGAAAGAGCCTGGAGCTCACTCACTCTCCTGGCAGAGGTGATGGCAACCAGGAAGGCCGTCTTTAAAGTCAGAAGACGGAGAGGACAGGAATGAAGCGGCTCAAAGGGAGCGCACATCAAGAAAGTCAGAACCAGGTTCAAGTCCCACTGAGGCATCACGAACGGAACAGGTGGATACATGTGCGTGATGCCCTTCAAGAATCTTGTTACAATAGGGGACTTGAACAAAGATGGCTGATCAGGTAGCCTTAAGAAGGCGGAAAGGGCCGAAAGGTAGCCCTTCATAGTGCCCAGAGCAGGGCCCTGCTGGGCAAGAGAGAGAAGAAAGAGGAGAACGTCGGAGAGAGGGGCAGAAAGGGGATCCACAGCCTTTGCTGTGCACCATGCCACAAATCTGTTCCACCGGCAGGCGTATACCGACTTTGTGGAGGGACGCCTGGCTGCCAGAATCACATCACAGACTTCAGGAGGCAAGTCAAATGGCCTCAACTGTCGCAGCTCAATCTCCAAGCATGGAGGTGGAGACTGGACAGGTTCGGGTGGAGGACCGTCCCCTGCTGCTGCGACAGAAGGTCCTCCTGAAGGGGCAGGGGGATCGAGGGACCGACTGACATGCTGAGTAGCTCGGGATACCAGTACCTTCGAGCCCAGTCCGGAGCCACAAGGATAACTTGGGCCCGGTCGCGCCTGATCTTCTTCAGCACTCTGGGCAGAAGTGGTATAGGCGGAAAGGCGTACAATAGACCGCAACTCCACTCGCGCCGAAAGGCGTCGCCGAGCGAGTGCCGTCTTGGAAACTCCAACGCGCAGAACTGATGACATTGCGCGTTCTCTTCTGTGGCGAATAGATCTAACCAAGGCTCTCCCCATTGCAGAAAGAGGCCTTTCGCCACGTCCGAGTTCAGACGCCATTCGTGATCCACCGAGCACCGACGGCTGAGTTCGTCCGCCCTGACGTTCAGAGAACCCGCCAGGTGTTGAACCGTCAGAGTCACGCCCTGACGTTCCAGCCATTGCCAGAGGCGCAGAGCCTCCTGGCAAAGGGTCCACGACCCCACTCCGCCCTGCTTGTTGCAGTACCACATGGCGGTGGTGTTGTCCGTGAACACCTGCACCACACTCCCGTTGACAAAGGGGAGGAATGCCTTCAGTGCTAGGCGAATCGCCCGCAGCTCCAACATGTTGATATGGAGCCGGGACTCCGCCGGAGACCAGATGCCTCTGATCTCCGCCTCTCCCAAGTGGCCTCCCCAGCCCTGGAGGGACGCGTCCGTCACAACTACGTGCTCCGGTAGGGGAAGGGAGAGGGATCTGACTCTGACCCAATCGCGGTCCGTAAGCCACCACTGCAACTGTCTCGCAGTGCCCTCCTAGATGGTCGGATAGGTTGCCCTGATGCTGGGCCCACTGAAACTTCAGGTCCCACTGCAGAGCCCGCATCCGCCACCTGGCGTGATGCACCAGAAGGATGCAGGAGGCCATCAGTCCCAGAAGCCGCAGCGTCAACCTGACCGAGACCCGGGATAACGGCTGAAAGAGGGGAATCAGAGCCTGAATATCCCGGACCCGCCGTTCCGGAGGATAAACCCGAAACTGCGCCGAGTCGAGAACCGCCCCGATGAAAAGGAGCTTTTGAGAGGGACACAGGTGTGATTTCGGCACGTTGATGGAAAACCCCAGCTCGTGCAGGAGGTCTACCGTCATCTGAAGGTGGTGGACGACTGTCTGGGGCGAGCCCGCCTTCAACAACCAGTCGTCAAGGTAGGGGAAGACTGAAACCCCTAACCGGCGCAGATGAGCTGCGACCACCGCCATCACTTTCGTGAACACCCGTGGGGCGCTGGTAAGGCCGAATGGGAGCACGATAAACTGAAAGTGCTCGTGGCCTACCGTGAACCGTACGTAACGCCGGTGGGCCGGCAGGACGGGGATGTGAAAATACGCATCCTGCAAGTCCAACGCTACCATCCAGTCTAGCGGGTCTAGAGCAGCCAAGACCTGAGCCAAAGTCAACATCTTGAACTTCTCCTTCCGGAGGAAGCCGTTGACGTTCCGTAGATCCAAGATAGGACGCAGGCCCCCCTTGTCCTTCTTGGGTACCAGAAAGTAGTGGGAATAGCAACCACACCCTACTTCTGGCCCAGGAACGCGCTCGATGGCCCCCTTGGCCAAGAGGGCTGTAACTTCCTCCTGCAGAAGTGTCAAGTGGTCCCCCGACACACGGTGGTTCTGCGGTGGCATGGCTGGAGGAGTGGTCTCGAAGGGGAGGGAGTAGCCCCTTCGGACGAGCTGCAGCACCCACCTGTCCGATGTGATAGTGCGCCATGGGAGTGGTGATGGCGAACCCTGCCACCCACTGGCGTCACATGGGCCTGAAAGCACGGACTAGGAGGATTTGGAGGCTGCTGCGGGGGGAGGTGTGGCCTGACCTCGCCGCTGTCCCCGACATCCACCACGGCGGAATCCACGGCCGCCACCGCGTTGAGAAGTGTTCTGCGGCGCGTGGCTGGCAGCACGTGTGGGACCGCCCCTTCCGTGGCCACGAAAGGAGCGAAACGAACCAGTTTGCTGGCGCTGGGTCGAGAGACCCAAGGACTTGGCCGTGACCCTGGAGTCCTTGAAGCGCTCAAGCGCGTTGTCCGCTTTGTCGCCAAACAGGCGACTGCCATCGAACGGCATGTCCATCAAGGCATTTTGGACATCCGTCGAAAAATTGGCGGATCTCAGCCAGGCGTGGCGACGAATCGCCACCGTCGTGGACATCGCTCTGCCCAGCGAGTCGGTCGTATCAAGACCACACCTGATGGAATACCTCGCCGCGTCTCGGCCTTCAACCATAGCCTGGCCGAGCTTGACCCGTACCTCCTGCGGGCATTGCGGCAGACACTCCGCGACCGTATCCCACAGAGAGTGGGTGTAGCGGCCCAAGAGGCATGCGGTGTTGCAAGACCGCAGTCCCAGACTCAGGGACGAGAAGACCTTTTTGCCATACTGGTCGTACCTCTTAGATTCCCGGTCGGGCGGGGCCGACGGGAACGCGGATTGGGAAGTTGAGGCCTGGATCACCAGACTCTCAGGGGTGGGATGGGTGGACAGGAACTTAGGGTCGTCCGAACACGGACGGTGGCGCCTGGCAACGTTCCTATCAACAGGCGAACCTGAAGCGGGCCTGGACCACGTGCCCAACAGAACGTCCGTCAAGGCTTCATTAAACGGCAGCAGAGGCTCCTGTGGGCATGACTGCGGTTTGAAGACCTCGGTGAGGATGTTAGGCTTCACTTTTGCGACGGGGAGCTCAAGGCGCAAGGCCTTGGCAGCCCTCATCAGCACCACAGAATAAGCAGCCCCAGCCTCCGACGCCACAGTGGGAGGCGAGACAAAACCAGGGTTAGGAGAGTCGTCCAGACCACTGGCATCACCCAAGTCACCTGTCCAGTCCACGTCGTACTGACACTCGCGTGACAGAGGGTCCTCAGACCCCTCCCAACCCTCTCCATAATCTCCATCATCACCATAGTCGGATTCAACGATGTAGACCGGCTCCTCGGGGTCAATGGGCCCCATCGGCGCCGGACTCGGCGTCGGACGACGCCGGTCCGACTCTGCGTCCGGAGTAGGAGAGGGAATGGGGGTGGCGCCGCCCGGAGCCCCGACGCCGGCCGGAGCCTGCGACGGAGTCGCGGCGCCGCACGGAGGCGGCACCATGGGTTGCCCCGATGGAATCGGCGCCGGAGAGGCCAGCGGACCAGCCGGCGTCGACCCTGAAGGGCCCAGCGGCGCCGGGGCCGGAGCCGCCGGCGGCGTCGGGGCCGGAGCACCCGGCGGCGTCGGGGCCGGAGCACCCGACGGCATCGGGGCAGGAGCACCCGAACCGCTCGGACCCCCAGACGGGGCCACGGGGCCCGCAGGCGCCGTAGGCCCCGCCGGAGGAGACAGCGCCCTCATGGCCATGAGGAACTCCTCTATCTCCTCGCGCGACGCGCCTTGCCCAGGGACCGACGGGTATGGAGCAGGCGGCGTCGGCGACCCACGCGGGGCCGCGGGGGTGGGGCCACCCGAACCCCCAGCCGCATCGCGCGACCGTCAGGGGTGCGATGACGACGCCCCGACTTCTTGTGTTTCTTACCTGAGGAACCGGAGGAATGGTGTCGACTTCCGGAGCGCTCGTGAGGGCTCCGCGACCGTTCTCTCGACCGCTCCCTCGACCTCCGACCGGACCGGGACCGCTCTCGACGCGGGGCCGACACCCGGAGCTCGAGTAGCTTGCGGGACCGCTCCCGTCTAGCCTTACTCGTTAAGGCCCGGCAGTCGACGCAGGCCTCCACGTCGTGGTCCGGGCCCAGACACCGGAGGCAGAGTCGATGGTGGTCGGTGACCGACATCGTGCGGTCACACCCGTCACAATTCTTGAAACCGGGCATCCTACCGGCACCTAAGAAGTAGATATTAATCAAAAAACTTTGGTCAAAAGACCGGAGTACTGCTCTTCGGATCTGCGCTAACTGGCGCGGAAAAAAGAACTGACGTCAGCGCGCGGAGGCGGCGTCTATATACTCCAGCGACGTCATCACGGCGCACGACGCCGACGACAGACGCGGAGCCGCAGGGGACGCCTGCAGACGACGCCTACCGACGCGCAGGGGTACTGCTACGCAAAAGTTTCCGGATCCAGACTGACGCCTGGGGATATTCTAAGGTAAGGAATCTAATACTAACCTGTTTCTTTCAGATGCCACAGGATAGAATCCATCTTCCTGCTCCATGGTTTACTGATTCCCTCAGACAAGAGAAAAAACTTTGTAAAGCCTTAGAAAGGCAGTGGAGGAAACATTATCGGCCTGCTGCTAAGCTGGAGTACTTAGGAGCATTAAAGAGATATCCTGCTCTTTGTGGATCAGCTTGTGCAGCCTTTTACATTGGAAAGATTTCTAGCTCTCAACATTGTCAGAAAACTCTATTTAAAGTTATTACTAAACTCTCAGCCACCAGTACATGTCTGGCTCCTCCTTCGCTTTCCCAACTTCAATGTGATGAGCTAGTGTCCTTCTTTTACATTAAAGTTAAGTCTGTTAATGACCAACTTGCTGTGGATACCCTCCAACTAGGGAATCAAATGCTTGCTTTTTAATAGCCCCGCAAAAGGGTCCCTTGAATTTTCCTCCCTGGCCTCTTGCAAGATTAGCTCTTGGCCTCCTTTGGAGTTGCTTTCTCTGAAGTTGTTACTGGGATCTATCAAGTCTGGTTCACCTGTTGATCCTCTCGCTACGTCAAAACGTATTCTCCTGGACGATTCGATTCTCTGTGTGATTCTTAACCTTCTCAATTCTTCACTTACCACAGGTCTGGTTCCCCAGGAGTGGAAACATGCTCTTGTTCTTCCTCTGTTAAAAAAGGAAGGTCTTGACCCCCTCTGCTGTTCTCTTTTGCCTGTGTTTTCTAAAATACTGGAGCGACACATTAATAATCTACTCTCTTCCTATGTTACTACTCACAATGTATTGCATTCCTCGGAGTCTGGCTTCAGACCTGGCCATAGTGCCAAGGCTGCTCTTCTAGGAGTTACTGAACACCTCAGGCTACAACTTGACTCTGGGGGTAACTCTGCCCTCATCCTGCTAGATTTGAGCGTGGCTTACGATAGTGTCTCACTACATCCCGTTAGGCAGTCTCGAAGCCGCTGGCATTATGGGTCTGGCTCTGAGGTGGTTGACCTCCTTAAAGGACTGCACGTTTTCAGGGCTTCTCCAACGTAGTGAGGTCTAACACTCTAGCCGTAACCTCTTTTCCTTTGCCGACGATACCCAGATTGTTTTTCCCTTTCTGCTGCCCAGCATCAAGATTCTTCCTTGTTGCAGGTTGGCTTGAGGAATGTCTCTTTGTGGCTGACTAGTAACGCTCTTAAGCTTAATAGCACCGACACTGAGGTGCTTATTCTGGGTAATAACCTGGAGCTATGGGGAATTAAACATTGTTCTGACAATTTGGGCCTGGTACCTGCCTCTGTCCCAAAAGTAAAAAACCTGGGTTTTATCATTGATCAAAAGCTCTCCCTCAAGCCTCAGGTCTCCAGGGTTTGCGGCACCTTGCTTTGCTACTCCTAGGTGGATCAAATAAAATCCTCTGGCTAAACCAACCTCCAGCTCAGAGAACAGTCCTGCAGGCTTTGGTGATATCCAGGCTGGACTACCGCAATGTGCTGTACCTGGGCGCTGACAAAGCCTCTATACATCGCTTACAGGTCATTAAAAATGCTGCTGCTTGCCTTCTTTTCCCTCTGCCTAGATATGCTTCTGTGTCCCCTCTGCTCCATCAACTTCACTGGCTTGGGGTTAACAAGCGTAATGAGTTCAAGGCCCTATGTTACATGTTTCGTGCTAAATGTGGCCTTGCCCCTTCTTATATTAAAATTTTGGTTACACTTTATGTTCTGGCTCGACAGTTGAGATCTTTCAGCCTCTCACTGTTTTCAGTTCCAAGATTCCGACTTGCCGGTATGAGAGGTCGCTCATTTGCCTGTCTTAACCCCAAGCTTTAGAACGCCCTTCCAATTGCCCTTAGGAACTGCCAATCCTTGCTACCTTTTATTAAAGATTTAAAGACGTTTCTATTTAGTGACACTGCTTGATCTGTGTATGCTACTTTATGCCAGTTGCCTAATGTGGTTGTTTGCCTCCACATGCTCTGAGCACCGGGAAACCCTGTTGGGTAGCTGCGCGCTTTACAGTGCAATAAATAAATACATATATACAGAGCCAGCTTCCTACAATTCTGGATTGGGTCAAAAAAGTATAGTACTTTGAACTTCTGGGCATGAACATCTGGCTGCCAACAGACTGCTGCATCTGTCACAGCTGGCTAGGCTCCGTGGCCTGTGCAATCTACATGTCCTTGCAAGAAAACTGAGCAGTGGCAGTTGACTACATTAGATCATCCTCCTGAAGTAATGGATGTCATTCTTGCTAGGTGAACTGTTACGGTGTATATGTTTAATGAAAGCAGGGGGAGGTTTATGCCCTGGCGTGGCACCTGTAAAGTGAACTAACTGGAGACAAACTGTTGGATGTCTCGTTTATTATGTCTTTGGCTCAGCAAGGACTTGCCGTGGGCATGGGGGCATGGTTAAAGGTTATCTGGTGGCCCTTTTAACATTTTTGCCTTTACCAGACAAATGCCCTTGTTCAATTCACCTGTTGTATGGTGATTTCTCAAAGGTTTAATCCACATATTCTCCTAAATCCTTTGTGATGTCCCAATAGGATCTTAATTTTGTCCTTACTTTTCTTATGTGCATCCAATTTGAGCTGTTGCACAGCTGTCTTCTACGTTTCCTGACTTTGAAGACAGATTTTTAATTGTGATAGCTTCAGCTCATCCCACGAGTGAGCTTAAAGCTTGATCATGTTACTTACCTGGTAAGCATCTGTTCTTGGCATTTAGAGCTGTAGATTCACATGTACCCTCCCACCTTCCCGGACACCTGTAGTTGTTGCAGTTCTCTTTATTTACATTACATATGCATGGACATCTCTTTACTACTTGAGATCTAGAGTAGCAAGGAAGTCATTTTGTAAAAGAAGAGGAAGGACCTGTTGGAGTGTGACTATGTGAAAATGGTCTGACTGTATGTATATGTTTAGGGGTATGAGGTCTAGAATAGGCCTTAGAGAGCCGTCCTTCTTTGGGATGAGAAGGTATAGGGTGTAAACTCCCTTGTTTTGTCGGTGCAGAGGAACTGGTTCTATTGCACTTTTTTGTAGTAGGGATATTACTTCTTGCTTTATCAGTAATAGATGCTCTTGTGACATTGGATGCTGTTTGGGTGGTATGTTTGGGGGGCTAGATGTTAGTTCGAGACAGTAACCGGATTGAATAATTTGTCGCACCCACCTGTCTGATGTGATGCCCGTCCAGACAGGAAGGAATTGTTGTAGTCTTCCCCCTGCTGGAGTGGAATGGTGAGGGGGAAGTGGAGGAAAGTCATTGGGTAGGGGTGGAGGCAGAGCGGGAGTTGTTAGTTTTGCCTCTGCCTTTGTTATTGTTACCCCTGTAACCCCCTCTTTGGTAGCTCCTAGTGAAGGTTGATTGGCTAGGGGGCTTATAAGAAGTGAAGGGGCTATCGGAAGAATAGCCTCTTGTGTTGCCTCTGTAGGATGAGCGACGAAAGGAACGTCTGGGAGCTTGCGACTGCAAGGCTCCCATAGATTTAGCTGTGTTGGTATCTTTTTTCACCTTTTCTAGGGATACATCAACATTAGGGCCAAATAGGTGTTGCTCATCAAATGGTTGATTGAGGATGGAATTCTGGACTTCAGCTTTGAAACCTGAAATACGTAGCCAGGCATGCCTAAGCAAAAGAACGCTGGTGTTAATGGCCTTCGAAGCAGTATCTGCGGCATCTAGGGCACAACGGATGGAGGTATTGGTGATAGTTTTACCTTCCTGTATGAGTTCATTGGCCCTATTTTTATATTTGTCTGGTAGATGCTGCATTATGGATTCCAGCTCATCATAATGTGCACGGTCATATCTTGCTAACAGCGCTTGAGTATTGGCAATGCGCCATTTGTTTGCTGCCTGTGACTCCGTTCGTTTGTCAGAGGCGTCAAGGAGTTTAGACTCCTTATCTGGTGAGGAGGTCTCACCAGATGTTTGGGAATTGGCCCTTTTCCATGCATTGGAGTCTAGCGGTGCAGGGCCTCTAATATAGGCTGGATCTGTAGGGGCAGCTTAGTATTTTTTCTCAATTCGGGGGTTGAGGACTCGAGCCCTGACTGGATCTTTAAATACCTCTGGTGCATGCTTAATGACCCCCTTAGGCATTGGCAGATTTGAAGTGGACCTTTGTGTGGTGTCGAAAGTGTCCATTAAGAAATCTTCCTCCACAGTGTTTGTGTGTAGGTCAACCCCATGGTATTGGGCAGCCCTATGGACAAGTAGGTTCAAACCTATAGTGTCCTCTGGGGGGGAAGGCCTGGAGGGATATACATCATCTAGAGGAACGTAAGGGATGTCAGGGGTGTTATAATCATCCCATGGGTTAGTTGACTGAGGGGGACTATTGTTCCCTGCTGGCTCAACTGCACCCCCACCTGTATCATCAGAAATTGTATCTACATCATCAACTGGAATAGGGGATGTGTAGGAGAGAGATGTGGTGGCTGAAGAGGTGAAGGAGGAGTAGGGGGAGGAGGTGGAGAAGGGATCCTTCATGGAAAGGTTGCAATGTCTCTTTTTAGGAGAAGGAGCCGGTGCAGGCGCATCCAGTGGTCTCTTTTTTGAACTAAGAGCTAATTGTCCAGTCTTAGGATCCTTTACGAGAGTCTTTTGAGTAGGATCTGATGTAAAAAGCTCTTCTGTGGAAGGCAGATCCTTCTGTGTCGAAGTTCTCGGTTCCAGAGGCTTTTTCGGCACCGACTCGGTAGCTGTTTTAGGGTCTTTTGGCTTAGAACTGTTACCTTTTACAGTGTCCTTGGCCAGAGCTAGGTGTTTTTTTCGGTTCCGAGGCCTTTTTCGGCTCCGAAGCATGGGATTCGGGGCCCTTAGGCAGTTTTTTGCTTGGCTCTGAGTGCGGTTTCGGCGTCGATGAGCCGGTGCCAGTCTTCGGCGCCGAGTGATTGGATGTCGAAGCAGCAGTCGACGTGGATGAGGAAGAATATGGCTTCTTTTTCGGTGTCGGTTGTGTATCGGCACCGGGAGTAGGCTGACTCGAGCCAGAGCCGCCTGAAGGCTTGGTAGGCTTCTTTGCCGGGCCAGTCTCTCGGTGAGCACCCGGACCCGAGGGCATGACCGAAGCCTTTTTGGAAGGTGTTGAGGAAGGGTCGGGGCCAACGTGTTTACTTACAACCCGCTGAGCTGGAGTGATGTCCTCGACGTCTGAGTCGTCAGCATCGGAGTAGCTGGCACTTTCTTCAGCCCGCTGCTGTTCTGGCACATCAACGCCCTCTTCAAAGATGTCGTCGAGGATCGAAGCTGACGAGTGAGCCATGGTTCTTCGAGCTAGTCCGTCCCGAATTGTCGTCTTGGAGCGGAAGGAGGCACAAGCTGAACATCCTCTGGCCTTGTACTCCGGTGAGAGGCAAAGGTTGCACACCTCATGGAGATCGGTGTGGGGAAACTTCGACCCACATCGAGGAGACTTCTTGAATGGCGTCCTTTCCATGAGCCAGAAAATAAGGCCTATGTAGGCCCTAAGGCCTTCGTCAACGACCGTAATCGAAGACTTTGAAATTATCGAGATTGTGTGGAGATGGGAAACGCGTTCGAGACAACACCGTCGGAAACGGGTGAGGGATTGTGCGCCGTAGGAAAACTCTGTTCCAAACTGGAGCGCAGTAAACACATCTGAGCCCGATGGCAGAAAAAAACAATCTGAGGATGGAGCCGATGCCCATGCGCAATGTGATCTAAAAGAGGAATCACCTATCTCGTGACTTCCAAAGAACTTTTCTGGACAAAAACAAGTACAAACATCCGGGCCCAACACTAGATGGCGATCTATGTACAGTGTGTAATCTGCAGCTCAAATGCCTCGAATATATATATATATATATATATATATATATATATATATATATATATATATATCAAAGCTCCAGTTTGCCCGCAGGTAAGGACGCACTTCGACAGCAGTTCGCTTCGAGCCTTTCATTAGGTAGGACTGCTTCTGCATACTGATACATTTCCAGCATTGTCGATGTTTGCTCTCTTCAGAAACGCGTCAGGCTAACATCGACAATGCTGGAAATGTATCAGTATGCAGAAGCAGTCCTACCTAATGAAAGGCTCGAAGCGAACTGCTGTCGAAGTGCGTCCTTACCTGCGGGCAAACTGGAGCTTTGATGTTACACGCGGCCGCCCGGCCGCGAAGGGTTGCACCACCCCGGGAAGATAGGGGGTCACAGGGCTTCGAATAGTGAGGAGCACGTTGTGTGAGATAACAGTTCATAGGATTAAAGACTGCCATGCATTCTGAGGCCCGTTGGAGGGCTTTACATGTAAACATTTGACATGAACTACACGGCCCAGAAAGCATCATACTTATTCAAGTAAGCCATCGGAGGGCTGTTAATTATTGACTCAAGAGGGCGTGTCAGTTGCAGCACCTAATTATGTCGAGCCTCTGAAGAGAGCAGTCAGCTCAGAAACGCGTCAGGCTAACATCGACAATGCTGGAAATGTATCAGTATGCAGAAGCAGTCCTACCTAATGAAAGGCTCGAAGCGAACTGCTGTCGAAGTGCGTCCTTACCTGCGGGCAAACTGGAGCTTTGATATATATATATATATATATATATATATATATATATATATATACGCTGCAAGGCTCGTCTTCAGGGAGACGAAAAGACGAGGAAGACCCAAGTTTAGTGCAAGTTTTTAAATATTTATTTTTGTGCTTGCCATATCGTCACGACGCGTTTCGGCAGATCCCTGCCTTGATCACATGACAACAGTGTCGTGAGATACACCTCTTTTTAAAGTGACAGTGCTAAGATAGGCATGAAAGAAATACTATCAGTATTTTCTCACTTAATATTCCTGTAAAATACATGATCCAAAAATCTGTCAGTATTTCTTAACCAAATAGTAATGCAAAACACATAATCCAAAAGTTTGTATTTAACAATGATTAAAGTGACATCTGTGCTTAAATGCATTGGCCCCTAGCTCCTGAATATCAAATAAAGAGTCATATTTATGATTTGCCAATTTTGCTATATTGCGTCCAACTATGACACCTCCCCTCTGTCAGTATCAAACATCCGCCTTATATTGCATTTGATGTCTAAACCATTTTATGTATTTAATCCAAATGCCTATAAAATTTAAAAAGTGTATCCCTAGAACCCACCCCTTAACTAAGTTATTACTTATGATATTTTTTTGTATATTTTTTGTAGAACAAACAAACAGAAAAGTGCTCCCAAACGGGTGAAATTAAATAAGACAAAAAGTCATCAAGGCACTACTGTGCAGCCAACTTATTACAGAGGACACTATAGCTAATGTTGGACTTAAATCATAAGAAAACAGGTTTCCCTTATTTTAGATACTAAGATTCCATACTTATAGTCATGAATGATTCCCACAATTAATCATATATACCAACTGGTAAACAATTAATTCATCCGTAAATAATTAAGAAATCTTAAAATCTGGTTATCATCGTAAGCCATAGTATCAAAAATATATCTCTCTATTTACAATAAGAACAATCTTAAAAAATTCATTTCTTATATACATGATTTGGTAACGATATAGAAAATCCGGATGGCATACTTTTCAAGAAAGTTAGTTAGGATTGGAACACTTGACAGTCATAGTACCTGATCTCATTACATGTGTCTGTGTGTATCTGTATATATCAATCTAGGTAAGTATATAGATCCTAACTCATATTCAAACCATTTGGTTGTTTGGTATCCAATAGAAGAATGTAATGAGTCTCTAATCTACGCAGCATCCCCTCTCTGTCCCCTCCTCTCCTCTGTATCGGTACTGTATCCAACAGGAAATATCTAAGATCTTTGGGTTTGCCACCATGGACATCGTGGAAATGGCGGGCCACAGGGTAACTCTGGTCATTGTTATTAATTGCCCTTATATGCTGTAATATACGTCTGTGACCCGGCAACTTAGAACTCCCTACGTATTTTAAATTACAACTGCACTCCAAAACATACACCACATACTCACTTTTACAAGTAAGATGATGTTTAATACTTTGTGGTTTCGTACTGAAGGCAGTAAGGTAAGAGGTCCTATTCACTCCATATGTGCAGGCTTTGCATTGAGGGCATTTATAAAATCCCTTACGTGCCAAAGATAAACCTGTGGAATCCTTATACTCAGGACTGCTCTTTACCAATATATCAGCCATGGAGGTGGCCTTCCGGTATGTGATTGCTGGAAACTCAGGAAGATGACTACCTATCACAGGGTCATCCTTTACCACATGCCAATTGCGCTGTATGATTTTGCGTAAATCCTTGTGCTGTCTGTTGTAAGTCAGAATCAGCCTAGGAGGTTCATGAGTTATTTGGGCATTAGCAATCTCTGGTTGCCTACGGTTGACCGTACTCTATGAGCTCCTCCCTTATTTTGACATTGGATTTGGCAATTGCAGCATCAATCACTTTTGCACCATAGCCCCGTTCTAAGAACCTGGCCTTGCTATCCTGCTGATGCTTTTAAGTTCATCCTCCTCGCTGCATATTCTACGCAGCCTAAGCATTTCCCCGTACGGGATGCTGTATATAAGGTGTCTGGGGTGTGCGCTGGTTGCATGTAGCAACGTGTTCCCTGCTGTTTCTTTTCTGAACAAGGTTGTACATATTTTGTTGTCAACTATGTTTACTGACACATCCAAAAAGGATACCTGACTATTACTTATGTTGTGCGTGAATTGTAAGTTAATGTCGTTGACATTGATCTTTCCGATAAAATCCATGGCTTCTTCCCTGGAACCTTTCCACACAATTATCAGGTCATCTATGTATCTTAGCCAAGAAACAATCTTATCTGTGTATATGTCCGTATATTGCCCCTTGAGGACCAGTTCTTCCCACCAGCCCATAAAGAGGCAAGCATAGCTGGGGGAAAAACTGGCCCCCATTGCTACCCCTTGAACTTGGCGATACATTTGCTTGTTAAACAAAAAATAATTGTGTTCCAAACAGAAAGTTAATAGGTCCATAAGCATTCTGTTGTGTTCTGCAAACTCCATATTTCTTTTACCTAGGAAATGTTTCACTGCTCTTAGTCACGACGCGTTTCGGCAGATCCCTGCCTTGATCACATGACAACAGTGTCGTGAGATACACCTCTTTTTAAAGTGACAGTGCTAAGATAGGCATGAAAGAAATACTATCAGTATTTTCTCACTTAACATTTCTGTAAAATACATGATCCAAAAATCTGTCAGTATTTCTTAACCAAATAGTAATGCAAAATACAAAATACAAAAGTTTGTATTTAACAATGATTAAAGTGACCTCTGTCACAGAACCGCCCACTGGTCATCTCACCAAAGAAAGGTATGTGTACAAATGCACTCAATATTGAACATTTCCTTGACTTTCAAAGTTTCCGGTTGCACGTATACACATATTCTATTTGCAGTTTTTAAGTATTTAGTATGCACATATTGCCAGTGTTTGCAACGCTGAAATAAAATATATGTCCGCATGTGCATGTGGAAATATACACTATTGTATAGGAACTGCACAGTCGCCAGTTCTGCTCCTCGTTTAACATGTATGTGCTGGGACAGATTTGGATTGTTTCAGGCAAGTAAAAGGGGACAGGCGACTAGAATGTCTCAAAGGAAATGTATCCTCCACCTACGCGTGTCATAGGCTTTATGCTGCACTTCTGGGGAGAGTCCTCAAGCTCATTTGGACCCGCTGTGGGGTAAGCAACTGCACAGCTGCCAGTCCTCTTCTGGGGCTACTGTTCTGGTGGCACCTCCTGTCCTTGATTTCTGGTAAGGACCCTGGCACTCCCCATCCGTGTGCTACAGCTGCACACTACAAAAGGAACTAGGAGGCAGATCCAGGGAGTACCACTCCACCATCCTTAGGGCCTACTCCACCATCCTTAGGGCCTACTCCACCATCCTTAGGGCCTACTCCACCATCCTTAGGGCCTACTCCACCATCCTTAGGGCCTACTCCACCATCCTTAGGGCCTACTCCACCCCATCCTACTCCACCATCCTTAGGGCCTACTCCACCATCCTTAGGGCCTGCTCCACCATCCTTAGGGCCCGCTCCACCATCCTTAGGGCCCGCTCCACCATCCTTAGGGCCCGCTCCACCATCCTTAGGGCCCGCTCCACCATCCTTAGGGCCCGCTCCACCATCCTTAGGGCCGCTCCACCATCCTTAGGGCCGCTCCACCATCCTTAGGGCCGCTCCACCATCCTTAGGGCCGCTCCACCATCCTTAGGGCCGCTCCACCATCCTTAGAGCCGCTCCACCATCTTTAGGCAAGCTTTTTTAAATAATTAATGTTTTACACTCTTTTAGTGCACATTTTGGTGTCAGTGTTTTAGTTCTACAGCTACAATGCTTAATTAGCAACTGTTAGCTGGGAACAGACAACAGGCGCCACTGTGCCACAAGACCGCCAGTCATCCTCTTTCACTAACACCTCCTTTTCAAAAAGGGCGCGTGCATCCTGCTTCTTTGGCTCCTTCATCTCTGCAGGAAACAGACAGCCGGCGCCACAGGGGCAATATAGACAGAACTATTCTGCTTAATGAATGTTTAGGGGAATTCACATGTTTAAAGGAAACAAACCGAAGGCACGAGAGGAAAAGAAAAAACACACACAGACATCTGCTTTATTCTTCCCTTCTGCCCTCTGTTAGACTCACTTTGTGTGCCCTTCTGCCCTCTGTTAGACTCGTTTTTCCCTTGCAACCCCTGCATCACTCGGCGCAACCCCAGCATCACTCCGCGCAACCCCAGCATCACTCCGCGCAACCCCAGCATCACTCCGCGCAACCCCAGCATCACTCCGCGCAACCCCAGCATCACTCCGCGCAACCCCAGCATCACTCCGCGCAACCCCAGCATCACTCCGCGCAACCCCAGCATCACTCCGCGCAAATCCAGCATCACTCCGCGCAAATCCAGCATCACTCCGCGCAACCCCAGCATCACTCCGCGCAACCCCAGCATCACTCCGCGCCATCACAGCATCACTCCGCGCCATCACAGCATCACTCCGCGCCATCACAGCATCAATCTCTGCAACCATTCAACAACTGGTTCAAATATGTTCTCTCAATGTTTCAAGCTTTATTACAAATGTCACAAAAAGATGTTGATATTTCACTTCTGTTCTTGCATTTTCATCACAATAAAATACACTGAACATAATCTTCACAAAAGTTATTTACAAAAGTTTAAGCTATTGCCATTATAAATTACAATCACTTTTATTAAAGTATTAATTATTTAAAAAAATTAAAAGCCATTGTTATTGGTAATATCAATACATCTAAGTCACGTAAATACAAAACATGTTGCATTACAAATGCTATAGGTGTCACATTTGCGAAAGTTTTAACTATTGGCATTGTAAATGACAAAGCTATTAATTTAGCTATTTTCAAAACCAACACAAATAAAAAAATTGTCATTTACAAGACCAATAGCTCAAACTTTCATAATGCGAGACCTATTGCATTGCAAATGCTTTTTCTTTTACTAGTCAATCGTGTCAGTAGAAAAGCACATGTTTGTGACTGTCACAAGAACACAGCCCCCATAGTCAGACAGTGAATACCTTTCGGGCAGTTGTAGCCCGGAATGTTTGAACTATGCAGGACTCTTACTTGCCAACATTCACCACATGCACTTACATCACTCCTACAGCATGGAACGACCTCCCTTTCTACATAAGAGCCTCCTCCACTCTTCTTGAATTCCCCAAGAAGCTGAAGATCTAGATTTTCAATTACCCAACCTACCAAAACGTAGCGTTAGGCTCACACACATACTCAATGCCAGGATACCTTCACCGGTGACAGCAGGTTTTATAAATACACATAACAAAATGAGCTAATAATAGCATGACAAGATACAACAGGGATCAATGTGAGGAGCAGATCATCATTATTCCTAGTGTGACAACTTCCTGCTGCATCAACACACTTTCTACCTTCATCTGAGGTTGGCGAGTCCTCAGAACCATGCACAACTTCCCTTTTTTTTTATTGTGGACTAGCAGTGTGAATCACACCCTTGTATTAACAATGGATCATGTGGTGCAAGCTTGAATTTATTTTCAGTTCTGTACGTCACTAACCTACATTTAACAGGGTCTCAAGTTCTCATTTAAGCACTTTAACAGTCAAACAATGGAAGGAACTGTGGGTGTACTCTGTCCTTGATATTTTCAATAAGACAGTTTGCTTTTAATTCCCCCACGTGTACTGGCATTTCATCAGAGTAACCTCCTCAAGAATATGGAATGGGACCTGTGAGAAAAGGGAAAAGTTCAGAATCTTAAAAAAATTATTGGAAGCACTAGGAAGTAAGAAAAGGGCTCATCAAGGGCATAGCAGGTTGACCGGTCTCAATGTTTGGAGGCAGTTGTTATGGTGACAAGATGGCTCCTGGGGAGTCTCCATCTGTAGAGACGTCCACATGCGGGTCCTTCCAGTCAGCTGGACCTTAGCTTTCTCCTTGTAGGACAGGGCGTTACAGCTCCAGTCCCATACATACTCCATTATCCCACATTGAACAAGTCCTTCAAAGCACATATGTAAGTCGCAGGTATCATCTTTAATTACTCATTTATCGTACCTTCGAAAAACCGAGGATGAACCTGGAGAAATATTGTCACAATAACATAGCGTATGTGCCTATAACAGGCCAAATGTATTAATCATTAATAATGCATTAAGACACAATTTTTCCTTGCACCATAGCTTTGCCTGAAATATAGCTTCTGTTGTGGATATTTATTTTTGGCTTTGTATCTTTTGGGACTGCCAATGACATGGGTGTGTTACATTCCAAATCAGCTCTCTGAGCAGGGGTGAGGAGAGCTTATGGTGTACACTCTACGTTTGCAATTGCAATGTGTGAATACTTAGTGGAGGCATCCCTCAGCTGGTAAGCATTGCAATAGGACGGTAGTGAAGGGGGGAAAAAAAGGCGGAATGGAGAGAGAAAGAATGATATAAGGAGAAAGGAGGAGACGAAGTTGGTGAAGAGATGCATACCCATTTCTGCATTAGACCACAGCATATCAAACTCACCATTTGCAGTGCTTCTGAGAAGGAAAGTACAGTTGGAAATCCTGTGCTGTGTGCAGGACGTACAAGAAACAGCAGCGCTCGTCACACTTTGCAATGCTAGAAGAACAGAAATACATCATTAAGAAGATGCCTTACTAGGGGATGCGGTTTTGTTGTTCAACAATTGGTAAGCTACCAAGCTGTTTACACAAGGATATCATTTACTCCCCCCGCACACCAAGCAATATTACTGTTCTGTCAGCCCTAAGTACCCCCACTGTGATTGGAGTTTGTACAAACAGCATCGCAAGCTTGCTCCTTCAAGAGCAGACCCATCAACCGAAGAGTGACAAGGAGTGGAGGAAGAAATTAAAGGGAAACCTTAAATGGCAGTATACATCCAATGTGAGCAAATCCACAGCCAAATTGCCCCATCAAGAAGAGTTGTAATGCAGAGATCATAGGGGTGGTGGCAGAAGTCTCGCCGACAGCCAAATGTCCCAAAACCTTAGGAACAGTACTTAGGGGTCGCGACTTACTCGAACGGAGGCCACCAGCAGGGTGCATGGTAGGCCCAGTTGGAAATGCCCTGATGAGCATTTGCAGCAAGGAGGTTTCTTGTTGCTTTTTGTAGCTCTATCCACCCAACAGGAGACCAGTCAACTGACCCCTAGAGTCCACTTCTGTGTGCTGGGAACAAGAGAGACCAGGTGTCATCCAGCATCTGCTTTTGACAGGGAAGACCTCTCTGAAGTTAAGCAAGTTCCAGGACATTGCCCAACTGGTCATTATGTCAGAGGAACAAGACCCCCCCTCCATACACACACACCCCTATGTCTTGAACTCTGGTATGGGAGCAGTTTTCACACCTCAGAGGAGTGTATAAGGAGGTTAATGCAAATTAGACTCTGAAGGCTTCAGGCATGTAAGAAAACAAGTTACTTACCTGTAACTTTGGTTCCCCAGTATTGGTAACTTTCATAGATTCCCATGCTTTGTATCATTCCCCGTCGTCGGAATGGGAGCCTCGGTAATATAAAAAAAAATACCATAGCAGTAGGTACAAAAGAAAAAGAAAGGCCTAGGCCTCATCTTATTTTGTAGCACATCCATCTCTTTGTGTAAAAGAGACCAAAAGAAGTTGCAACAACCAATCAGAGAAGCCTCACCCCATAGAACCTTCCTAAGAGAGCCTCAGAGCCTCGATTTTCATAGCCGTTGTGTAATAGCAACCACATCTGTACAAGGCTGAGCTTTCCCCCAGGGGATGAGGGTGGGCGCATGGGAATCTATGAAAGTTACCAATACTGGGGAACCAAAGTTACAGGTAAGTAACTTGTTTTCTTGCCCCAGTATTGGAACTTTCATAGATTCCCATGCTTTGTATCAGAGTAGCTAGCAGTAAGCCATAAAAGCACATTTTGTTACATGAATATCACTACATGTTATCATACTTGTCATCATAGGAAACAAGTCAGAAAATGTTACCATAGAATAGAATACAATAACTGATACAAAATGTGCAACACAGGAAGGAGGGATTGTAGGGAAAGCTCACCTCTCATTGAAAAAGATTTCTCAGGACTGCCTGTCCCACAGCTGCTTCCTCTTTCATGGAAGAATCCAAGCAGTAATGCTTCGTGAAAGTGTGGGTACTGCTCCACGTAGCTGCTCTACAAATGTCCTTGATAGGGACACCTGAGAATAGAGCCACCGATGATGAAACTGATCTCGTTGAATGAGCACGAATTAGTCTTTCTAGCGGTTTGCCCGCTTCTTGATGGCACAACTGAATTGCATTAGAGATCCAACTAGAAATACTTTGCTTTGAAAGTGGAAATCCCTTTCGTGGGGTACTATAAGAGACAAAGAGCGGAGATGATTTCCTGAAGGGTTTTTTCCGCTCCAGATAGAATTTCAGACATCTTTGAACATCCAAGGAATGCAGCGACCTCTCCGCTGGTGTAGTAGGTCGAGGGAAAAAAGATTTTAGAACCACAGGCTCATTCAAATGGAAGTCGGATGGTACTTTTGGGATACATTTTGGATTTGTCCTTAGAATTAGAATGTCCTTTTTGAACTGCAGAAAAGGTTCCCCAATCGTGAGCGCTTGGAGATCACTAATCCTCCTAGCTGATGTTAGAGCTAAAAGAAGAGCTAGTTTCCATAATAGAAATTTGAGATCCGCTCTGTGAATAGGTTCAAACGGGGTTCTCATAAGATGAGCCAAAACCAAGTTAAGCTGCCAGACTGGTGGCGGAGGCAGGACTGGAGGGAAAACCCTGAAGAGGCCCTTTAGGAATGGTTTCATAATCCTTGCAGACCAAAGTGAAGGACCTGAAGATATCCGCCTGAATCTAGAGATAACAGCCAGATGCACTTTGACAGAGGAATGAGCCAGACCTGATTTAGCCAGAGAAAGAATGTAAGGCAAAATCTGATGTGGAGCTGAAGTGTATGGGTGGAGATTCTGCCAGTGGCACCACCGACAGAATCTTTTCCATTTCGCCCGGTAAGTCTTGTTTGTACTCGGAGCACGGGCCTGAGACAAGATTTCTTTACACTCCTTAGTGAGGTTCAAATTCTGGAATTCTCTGTACTCAGGAGCCACGCTGTCAATTGGAGTGGGCTCGGATCTGGATGTAGCACTTGTCCCTGAGACATTGTCAATAGAGATGGAGTGGGCCGCAGGTGAATTGGCTGATCTTGTGAGAGTAGGAGAAGTTCCATGTACCAGAACTGTCGAGGCCACGCCGGTGCGATCAAAATCATTCTGCAAGGTTCCGCCTTGAGTTTCCGGATTAGTCTCGAAATCAGGGGTATTGGTGGAAAGCCGTAAACAAATGCACCGGACCAGGCAATCGAAAGAGTCCCAGTGACCTTAGATGGTGATCCCTGCTTGCGTAAAACTGGCATTTCTTGTTCTCTGGGGTTGCAAACAGGTCTATGGTTGGAGTACCCCAGACTTAAAAAATGTCCTCAAGAATGTCTTGATCTAACTCCAACTCGTGACTGATGGATTTTTGATGACTCAGTGCATCCGCTGTTGTATAGAGTGACCCTGCGAGGTGTTCCGCTGACAGAGAAATTTTGTGGAGAGTTGCCCAGTTCCAAATTTCCTGAGCTTCCCGTGAAAGAGCCTGGGATCTTGTTCCGCCTCGTTTGTTGATATAGTGCATGGCTGTCGTATTGTCCGTGCGAACCAGCACTGTGCAATTCTGGATTCTCGAAGGAAAGCTTGTAAAGCTAGGTGAATTGCTCTGAGGTCTAGCAGATTTATGTGGAACTTGCTCTGTTCGGGGGTAAAATGACTGCTCACGTGCAACTCCTGTAACACTGATCCCCAGCCTTCCAGCGATGCGTCCGTGGTTAAAACCATGGGAGATAGAGAAAGTTTGAAAGTTAGACCTTTTGAAATGTTGTCCTTTATCGTCCACCAGTTGCACGCTTTTCTCATTACTGGTGTTACTTTTATTTTGTCGTCGAAAGAACCTTTCGACTGGCACTATTGCTTGTCCAGTTGCTCTTGTAGTGGACGCATTCGAAGCCTGCAGTGCGGAACTAATGGATTGCAAGTTGAGATCGATCCTAGTAGGGATTTGTACCGACGGACGGATAGAGATCTCCTTTTTTGTAAAAGTCGATCCGATAGAATAAGTTTTCTCTGTCGTTCCTCCAAAGGGAAAGCCTTGCAGCGATTTGTATCCAGGATGGAACCCAGAAATCTGGCCGACTTGGACGGGAGAAGGACCGATTTGGACTTGTTGAGTTGGAGACCCAGTTGGTTGAAAAGTTGAATGCAGCTTTTGACTGCCTTGGAAGCTGCCTGAAATGATTGAGCCTTGACCAACCAATCGTCTAGGTAGTGAAAGACCTCTAGAGATTGTTTCCTGAGAAACGCCGCCACTGAGGCAAGAACTTTTGTAAATATCCGTGGTGCAGATCTGAGACCAAAAGGAAGCATCTTGAATTGAAAATGGCCCTGGCTACTGTGAAGCGTAGGTATTGCCTGTGAGCTGGATGGATCGGAACATGAAAGTACGCATCCTCTAGGCCTAGATTTGCCATGTAGTCCCCTGAATTTAGAAGACGTAGAAAGTCCTGAAGGGTGACTATCCTGAATGACAGCTTTATGAGATAGGTGTTGAGCTCCCTTAGATCTAATATTGGACGCCACTTCTCCTCCGTCTTGCGAACCAGGAAGAACCTGGAGTAAAAACCTTTCCCTCTGAGAGTGAGGTACAGGTTCTATCGCCCCCTTGATGAATAACTGGTGGGCTTCGAGACATAGAAGTCGCAGATGTGTTGCCTCGGGGGCGCGAGGAGCTCTGGAACGAGGAAGCTGTTGAAATTCCAACGTGTGGCCAAACCGAATGATATTCAGGACCCACTTGTCTGATGTAATGATCCTCCAGCTGCGTAGACAATGATAAATCCTGCCCCCCACTGATGTTACCGGAGGGGAAGGAACAGTAGAAAGAGCCAGAAGACCGCTATTGTCTCTTAGATGAATCTCGGCCCTGGCGAACTTGACGGCCTCTTGCTGCCTGCCGAGAGAAAGAAGCAGATTGGCCTTGCCTTTGAGAGTACTGAGGCCTGTAGGATTGAGATGATTGGGGATACGAGGAATAACGTGTAGGAGAGGAGGGTCTGCTTCCTATGGTCACCCCCACTTTTTGCTTTTGCTTCTCATGGTTTTCGACTTAGATGTGGCTGTGGGCCTGCTAATCAGACCCACAGCCCAGATAGTGCATCTGGGCTGTGGGTC
The DNA here is from genome assembly GCF_964261635.1 of Lissotriton helveticus. Taxonomy (NCBI): domain Eukaryota; kingdom Metazoa; phylum Chordata; class Amphibia; order Caudata; family Salamandridae; genus Lissotriton; species Lissotriton helveticus. Next base: position 1,160,421,390 of record NC_136061.1, read on the forward strand.
TGATTAGCAGGCCCACAGCCACATCTAAGTCTCTAAATTTACACCATGTACTCTAGGTACATCCACAATTGGGAATTGGTTCACCTTCTCAGCCCCTGTACAAGTGTACCATAGGTGCCCAGGGCATAGGTGTAACTAAGGCCTACCAGGGGCTGCAGCATGTATTATGCCACCCCTGACTGGCCACTCAAATAGACACAACTGGCTGATCACTCAGCTGGGGCGAGGTTGTGTAACCACCCCTTGCTTAGGTATAGTATTCCTATATCGACCCTTCTATATAGACAGACAGTAACCTATAAGCCACTCCTATGGCAGGCCTTAACAATCCTGGAGGCAGAGTGCTTGGTTATGTGTGAGATGTTGCTCTAGCATGAGCTTTCGGAACAATGTCCTTGTAGCTGTTCTATGATATTGCCATACCATATAATCTTAAGTGCATTATGAACCTCGCGGTTAAATGCTAACTTTGGTTAGGCTTTATCCAAACATGTCGCGCAATGTGTCATACGCTTTGGAATACTACCCCCTCACCAATTCTGGCGACGGGGGTAGCATTCCACCCTTCTAGAGAGGGAGAAAACATGTTGTTGCGGACTATCCCGGTTAAAGTTAACCAGAGCCCCAATGTCACAAAATGGACGCTGCTGCCACCGGAACAAGTCTGACCTCCTGCTGCTGGGAGGCCTTCCAGTCACGGAGGTTTGGACAATAGGTTTCCTGCCTGGAGAGGTGCGAGCACCACCCCAGACAGGACTTTGTGTATTGGGACAGGGAGGGCTGAATAGAATGAGACACTGCCTGAAGCACACTAGGTGCTCCATGCATACTCCAGTTCAAACTGGTTGCTGGGGCACTCCAGCCTCAGCTCTGGCACGAAACTGGACAAAGGAAAGGGGGTGTAACCACCCCCCTTCCTGGTCCCACCCATAGGAGGGACCTAGAAAGTAATCCAGCCCCTTTTAGTTGTATAAAAAGGTAGGAACTGAGTCCTGAGACTTTAGATTAATCCTGAACCGAAACTGGACACGAAACTCTGGACCTTCAACATTCTGCTGAAGCTGAAGACTGAAGAATCTCCCTTGTGGCCAAGGAGTGACCACCCTGGGCAACCAGGCACCATCCAGCAAATCAACGGCTTGCTTTGTCGACGTTCCCGCAGGAACCCAAGCACAGAGCCTGACAAGACCCAGACTTCCAGACCTCTCCGACCCTCTCTTCACGACTGCAGCATAGCTGAGATCCGTCGAGGCGACGGGACACGTGGGACCGGACATCTTGGAAAACCTGCAACTTGCTGACTCTGCAGCTCCTGAGGCATCCTCGAAGCTGTGCACTGGGGATTGAGAAACCCCAAACCCAAGCTCCACCTGCACTGAAGATCAGCCCTCCACACTCCACGAGTTCTGCGTGGGGCCCTTCTGCTTGTGTTCTGCTCGACGCGTTGTCCGGTTGCTGGCCCGTTGGCTAGTAGCCTCTGTGACGACAATCCTTTTGAATCACCTCGCTGGTCTGGTTGCTCCAGACTGGCCCTTGCTTCCCTGCAAAGGTGAAGCTCCTCAGACCTTGCTGGTCTGCACCAGAAGCCTTTGTTGTATCCTGCGTGGGTTGCCTTTGCCAAGGCTCGTTGACTCCAATCCGGAGTCGACCCCTCCATCCGCGAGACCCTTCATGGGACAGTCCGGCCCCAGCACCTGGTCGTCGTCGACGCCTCCTGGTCCACGTGGCAGCCAAGACAAGCTTCAAGACAGCACCTGATTGCTCCTCGACGTAGTCTGGTTCCTTCCTGGTTCCACCCGGTCACTGGCTAGTGACCCAGACTCTGTCCCCTCTGCTTTCAGGTCCTCTTCATCCTCGATCCACCCTTGGATCCACCCGGACATCTTCCTCCTGCAGCATCTTTCTTCAAGGCTCCATAGGATTAAACGACGAAACCCGAAACATCTTCACACCTATGCACCCGCTGTCCGTGGCTGAGGTAACGCGAGTACTTCGGTGCTCCCAAGGGTGTTGACTATCCAAGTGTCTAGGTTTTTAGTTGTTTCCTCCTAGCTAAACCAGAAGTGTCCCAAATCCTTCTAAATCTAACTTCTAAGTTCCCATTGACTTTGCATTGACTCACACGTGTGCAAAGACACTGCACACGCCGCCTGTGAGCCTCCTACTTCTAAACTAAGGTTCAGATAGTGTAGCCCCAGCTATTCCCTAGGCCTTTCCTTTTCTCGTGACGTGGTACTTATACCACTTTCTTAATATATGGTTTGCTTCGCCCCTAGGGCCTAACCATAAATTGTGCAACTTAACGTATTCTGACTAAGTATCTTGTTATGTGCTTTTGCCTCTGATCTCATAACGAGTTCAGAGGAGTGTGTTAGTAAATAAATACATATACTTTTTATATATATCCTGTGTGGTGTCCTTTCATTTGATATTCAAGGGGTTACATATGGTAAAACAGCTGGCTTTACACACCCTCAAGAGTCTTTTAGCCTAAGATTGTTCTGTCCACGCTACCACTAGGATAGCTGGTCTATAAGGTTGACTTACAACCATCACCATAAGGGTTGTTTGGACTGGTGCAAGGTGTTCACTAGAATAGTGAACATCATATACCAGGCCAACTTCTCACTTAACGTTGTTGGTATCCTCCTCATTTGAATAACCTTTGCCTCTAGCTCCCCGGAACGGCCCCTTACGGTATTAAATAGTGCCTAAGGACCTAGCTGTTTCTGTGTCCTTTTTAATATCCTGCAAGGCATCATCTATGTGCTTTCCGAAAAGCATGTCACCATCAAAAGGCAAATCCAATATTTTGTTTTGCTCTTCAGGGCGAAACCAGGTAGCCCGAAGCCAGCCCTGTCTTCTGAGGACAGCCGAACCTGCTAAAGCTCTAAAAGCAGTTGTGGCGATGTACATGGCTCAGTCAATTATTTCCGCGGAAGATCGCTCCCCTTCTTCTAAGATCTTCCTTGCATCTGCCTTAGCGCTCTCCGGTAACTGGTCTACAAACGGAGACATATCGCACCACATTTGGCGATCGTATCGTCCTAAAATTGCAAATGCATTGGAGGCACGAACTAGGAGGCTGGACATTGATGAGAATCTTTTGCCGACATTGTCCAGGCGTCGACCCTCTTTATCCGGTGGAGAAGCCAGAGGAGCCGAAGGGTTCTTAGACTTCCTTTGTGCCGCCTGGGAGATTACAGAGTCCGGCTTTGGTTGACCAGTCAGGCACACGGGACTATCATCAGGGGCCCTGTATTTCTTCTTCAGTCGCGGTAGGACCGGAATGACGGTTGCTGGAGACTTCATGACCTTCACTCCCTCAGACCAAACCTGCTCTACGAAGGGAATAGAGCGGATGGACTTCCTGTATGGCTCTTTGAAATCGTATAGAAAGCAGTCTGATTGCACCGTTGTAACTGGCAGGCCAAATAGTTTTAAAGCCCTTTCCATGAGGTTATGGAAACCACCAATGTCAGCTGGTGGTGAATCTACCGGATCCGGTGAAGGTGGATCCGGGACGATGAACTCACTCCATTCCCTATTCGGACCCAGGACTTCTGTCACATCACCTCCATCATCCGAGGAATCGTCGTCATTATTTTCCCCATACACTTGCTCTGATGCTATTTTATTGCTATGCTCCGATACACTTTCAAATACCCATTCTTTTAAAGGAACTCCATTATATCGACCCCAAAGCTCGCAAACTGATTTTCTAGCAGAACTTCATACTTTATTAGAATCAATAGCAGGAATATCAGATTATACTATCCTGGGAGATTTCAACTTTCATTTTGAATCTACCAGTGATAAGGGATCTTCCTCCCTCATTAATGACCTTTTATCATTAGGCCTAAATCAGTTAGTTACTTCACCTACTCACAGGGCAGGACACACACTGGATGGTATCTTTACCAATAATTCCAACATCTCCCTACTGTCGGTTACTCCTTTGATCTGGAGCGACCATTCTGCAATTACCTGCACTATTCGGACCAAGAAATCTAACACTACAAATACAGGTCCTCACACACCTAAATACAATCGTGCATGGAATACTATTGATACTCCGCTTTTTCAAACCACCCTCTCCTCTCGCCTTTATATCCCTTCAGAAGACCCTGAAATAGCATCCAATACCTTCTCCTTGCTAGTACCATCCAAAAGGGTCTCGACGAATCGAAAGGTTCATTCCGCACCTTGGTTCTCTGAGGAGCTAAGACTAGAGAGACAACGCTGCAGGAATTTGGAGAGACATTGGCGCAAAGACTACAATAACAATGCTAAAATATCATATAAAGAAGCAATGACAAAATATAAAAATCTGATTATTTGGGAAAAAAGTAAATATTACCTAACCCAAATTGAATCTGCCCAAAACCCCACCAAGGAACTATTCCAAGTGGTAACTAAACAATCTATACCTCCAACAGGCTCAGCCATGGAAGCATCGCAAGATTTATATAACTCTCTTGCTAACTTCCTTGAAGAAAAGGTTACTCATATTTTTTCAAATTTCATTACCCAGGCTAATTCATATTCGTTCACATCCTATGAATCAACTAATACCTCTATCTCCACTGTATTTTCTGAATTCACTCATTTCCCTCTCGAGCAGGTACGTGAGCTCGTCCTAGCCATTAAATCTGGTTCCCCTCTGGATCCCTCTCCTCCCTCCATTCTCAAATTGATCCCGGATCCTATCGCCAATATTCTTGCAGATATATGCAATTCAATGTTTAGCACTAGTGTTTACCCTTCAATATGGAAAAAGGCCATCATTAAACCCCTACTCAAGAAACCCAACCTTGACCCGCTAGAACCAAAAAACCATACACCGATTGCCTGTCTTCCATTTCCATCAAAGCTCATTGAAAAATTAATGAATAGGCAATTAGCTCAATTCATCGACAATAATAATCTGCTCGATGATACTCAATTCGGGTTCAGGAAGGGTCACGGGACTGAGACAGCCCTGATCAAGGCCTCGGACGAGATCCTGGACAGAGGTGGAGCGGCTGTTCTTATCCTGTTGGATTTGTCTGCGGCTTTTGACACGGTCGATCATACCATCCTGATCGACCGTGTCGCCGCCATTGGCATTGAACAAAAAGCCAGGGACCTACTAACATCATTTCTGGCCGACCGCACTCAGTCAGCCAAGCTGGGTGAATTTTACTCTCCGGTTTTTTCCCTCCCATGTGGAGTGCCTCAGGGATCCTCCCCAAGTCTGACCTTATTTAATATCTATGTGTCGGACTTGGCAAGGACCATCAAAACCCATGGGATGAGGCTAACATCGTATGCCGATGACACCCAACTTGTGCTGGCAGTCCACAACAATGGATTAGAAGTGGCAGTTAATTTTTAAGAGGGCATGCGAGACATCAGCCTCTGGATGTCACGTAACTGCTTGAAATTAAAATCCGACAAAACTGAAGTATTGACCTTCGGTAGTTTATCCCCCAGCTGGTCCCCAACTTGATGGCCAACTGAGATGGGAGCCCCTCCACAGCCTGTTACTAAGGTCAGGAATTTGGGATTGATGTTTGACGATAAGCTCTCTTTCATCCACCATGCAAATGCGGTTGTCTCATCATCTTTCTTCGCCCTCAAAATGATTAAGAAACTCCTCCCTTTCCTTCCTCTGAGCGCAGGAAAAACTCTTATGAGCACACTGGTCTTATCCAAGATCGATTACTGCAATGACCTCTTCCTAAATGCCCAGGAAAAAGTCTTGAACAAATTGCAGTCAGCCCAAAATGCAGCAGCCAGAATATTGTCAGGCACCCCCAAGTACAAATTTATTTCCTCGGTAATACGTCAGCTTCACTGGTCGTCAATTAGGTACCAAATTAAATTTAAAGCACTATATATTGCATACAGAGCAGTAAACAACTCTGTCCCTGCATTCCAAGGAACTCCTTATGCCTGTACACCCCTGAAAGAACATTGCGTTCCTCATCAAACCGACTCTTAACTGTCTTACGGACTAAGAAATCATCATGGGGAGACATATGTTTCTCACCTTGCCCCCTTACATCAAGGCCTGTCCCTCCCTTCTTACTTTAAGGAAGCTAGTAAAAACATGGCTCTTTAACCAGTAATCAACTATTTCATCAGCTCTGCTCTTTGTCTTTCAGCGCCCAGACATCTCCGGGTATTTGCGCGCTATATAAATTGCACAAACATATAAATAAATATTACCTGCCGAACCTCCGCAGGTTCTTGATCTCTTGGCTCAACTTCAGCTGAATTGGAAGGTGGCAATGGTGGAGGGGGCGTATGAATGGTTTCAGGAGTTTGGGAAGGAAACCTTCTCCTGTAGTCAATTAATATCATTTGCAGGTCAGTTATCAGAGAAGAGGGCATCGAAACCATACCCTGCTGGGATTGCTCTGGAATCATTTCCCTGGGAGAAGGCTGACTCACTTCTTCATAGTAGCCCTCTGAATCAGAATCCTGATAATTTACGTGGAGCTGCGATGGACTGTAAGCATCTCCAAAAGGTCCATCATCTTCATCATCATCCTCCTCTGAAGACTCCTCCTCTAAAAGCAAGGCAGGAGGCAAGGGTGTCACCCTTCATGGAGACGTCATATCCAGTGTTATTGGCATCTTCGTCAATGGTGAAAAAGTGAAAATTTCGATGAGTCACCGTCGACGGGGTCGTCGTCAACGATGACAACGATGGGGTAGTCGTCGACGAGAGCACCGTCGGCGGAGTCAAAACCATCGTCGACGGAGGTGAAATAGTCGACGGCATAGTCGACGAGCTTGTCGTCAGAATCAAAGCCGACGTCGTCATTGCTATCGTCGACGTTGTCTTCGTCGACACCACCGTCGGCGTCGAGGATATCAATCTCGTCGACGATGAAGATAGAGATGGTCCAGTCGTCGACGTCGAGGCTGCCGTCGTCGACGCCGCCGGTCCTGTCGACGAGGCAGAAACAGGAGATTGAAGGATTTTTGTCGTCGACGTAACTTATGACACCGTCGACGACCGGGATTTCTTGTCAGACTTCGAATCCTGAGGTAGGGAACTAGGTTTTTTAAAACCTTTTTATTTCCCAGTAGGTGGAGAGATAACAGCAGGCCCTTGTGACCCCTTCTGAGGAGATACCACCGCAGAAACCAATCCCACTTTCTCCTTTACACCTCGGTGAGGAGATTTTCGGGGACTAGACCTACCAGACCTATGAGAGGTCTTAGAAGGTGGCTCAGTAGAAGTTGAAGGGGAAGACCTACCCCTCTTTTTAGATCTTCTTGAAGAGGAAGCCGAAGAGGAATCTTCACTGTCACTGGAAATGACCTCTTTTCTAGACTTCATCTTCTGCAGCCATGTTAGAAGTCTTCCTTCTCTGTCCCTCAATGTTTTAGTAGAGAAGGTCCTGCAGATCTTACATTCTGTAGCCTTGTGGTCCGGGTACAAGCAATAAATACAATCTGTATGCTTGTCATCCACATACAGACGCTTCTTTGAACAGGTAGCACAAGCCTTGAACAAAGCTTTCTTCTATTTATCTGACATCTTTGTTGCAAAATAAGGTTGTTTTTTGATACTGTAGAAAGAAAACTGAGCAGAGCTTAGAGGAGACTCTCTTAGCACAACGTGCGGTAGAAAATCTGAGGCTCTCTCAGGAAGGTTCTATGGGGTGAGGCTTCTCCGATTGGTTGTTGCAATTTCTTTTGCTCTCTTTTACACAAATAGGTGGATGTGCTACAAAATGAGATGAGGCCTAGGCCGTTCTTTCTCTTTTGTACCTACTGCTATGATATTTTTTTCATATTACCGAAGCTCCCATTCCGACGGCAGGGAATGATACAAAGCATAGGAATCTATGAAAGTTCCAATACTGGGGCAAATGGAAACTCCCCAGAAGTACCCTTCTCTTAATATTTATTACAAATCCAACTTCACCATTGAATTGGCCTTTTTATACATATTAAAATGTTCTGAATTATTTTCTAGCGGTTTCCTAGCTGAGGATAGTATTCTTAAATGTAATACTGCATCTCAGTGTTTCTCTTAGGTACTTACTACAGTGAAATTATTCACAGGTGGCTAGTCACTGTAAGGTCATATTTAACATTACATTTCTATATCTCCTACTTTTAAATCACATGCACAGCTATTAAGCCTATCTATGGGTTACTTCTTAATATTTAAAACAAGGGTTTTGATTTGTCAAAAGCCAGGTTTATATTGCCGTTGTAATAGATGGCACAATAGGTGCTGTCTCCACTAGTGGCATCTAACTTACAGACCCTGGGTACACTTGGTTCCACATAGTAGGGACTTATAGGTTAGTTAAATATGCCAACAACGAGTATACTAAATCAACAGTGTTTAAAAATGGGGAGCACAGATGTTTTACCACTGGTTACTATGTGTAAAGGGCACAGAGTTCTACAACCAGCACAAATAGGGCTCAGTAATAAGAAGAAAAATCCAGGGTGACCATACAAAAAAAGGTGGAATTTCCAAAGTGTGCCTGTATTCTTATTCAATTAACAAAAGTCTTTCAGGTTAGAACTACCTGTGCAGCCATGAGTAAAGCAATTTTCTGAAACTCCCTAGTGTGAGGTGGTTACAACTCTTTAACCTCACCTTTTATAGTACATTTCCCATTGGGGCTCAAAACAAGGCAGCATCTCAATTTTTATTGTAAATGAATGAAAACGTTTATACTTTAATTTCAACTTGCCCTGATTTTCCTACAAAGGCTTCAGCCTCAGACTTAAATAAAAGAAAAACCTACAACTGATATGTACTAAATGCCTGCTGAGTGAACATAGCCCCAGGTCACTGATCGGAACTCAAGGAATCAATCCCACCAAATTCCTGGGGATTCAAATGCAAACATTTGCTGTAAAACAAGTTACTTACATTCACGTTGTGGTTGGTCAGTATTGATATCTTTCTAGATTCACATACTTGAATCTTCTCAGTCTTCGAGGTGGGAGTTCCTTTGTAATTCCAACTAGTAGTATAAAGTATTTTATTTAGGTCTATTATTCAATTTCCCCACAGGACTAGCAGCAATTCGCATTGTTTTGTACATGACCAAAGTTCAACCGATCAGATCAGAGCTTGCATCCTTCCCTCCTGTATAGTAGCTTAACTCCTAAGATTTGGAAGCATGTCTGGAAAGCATCCCATGCTACATGAGAAACAATAACAATGAGTTGAGCAATTAAAGAGGTGGTGTGTGGGTCACATGTGAATCTATGAAAGATGTCAATACTGGAATACCACAGTATATAGGTATGTTAATTGTTTTTTCTCCAGTACTGAATCTTTCATAGATTCACATTCTTAAATCTGAATAGTTAGGAGTATTCCGTTAAAGAAGGGCATTAAGACATTGCACAAACTCTATGCAGAGGCGGTTAACATACAAAGGTATTAATGCATACATAGTGTACAAAATTAACAAAGAAATAAACTTTACAAATAAATACCTACACACTCACCTTATTGAAACAGTTTTCTAAAGTACTGTTTGTGGCCCACAGCGGCATCCCTGTTAATGGCATCCAAACAGTCATGTCTGGTAAATATATGCGTGGTAACGAAAATGCTACTTACCAGTATGCATCATCTCTTCACGGCATGTAGAGCTGTAGATTCATACACTTGCATAGATCGCCATCTGGTGTTGGGCTTGGATGTTTGCACTTTGTTTTTGTCTTCAAATACGTTTTTGTAGTCACGAGATAGGTGACCCCTCCTTGCGGTGATAGTGTGCAGGGGCATCGACTCCATCTCCAGATTGTTTTCGCCACAAAAGGTGATGATGGAGTTAGTAAGAAATAGAAAGAGATGTCCATGTGGGTCTTATCTAAGTAAGATAGCACTGCAACAGATAGAGGTACACGGGGAGGCGGGTGGCCATATATGAAGCTACAGCTCTACATGCCAAGAACAGATACATACTGGTAAGTAGCATTTTCCAGTTGAGGCATACGAGCTGTAGATTATATACTTGCATAGACTATACAGCAGTTATCTCCCTAGCGGTGGCTAACCTGTATCTATTGCAGTGGTCTGAAAAAGTGTTCTTAATACAGCCTGACCCACACTAGCTTGTTGTTTTTCTTGCACATCTACACAATAGTGTTTTGTGAAAGTGTGAGGTGTAGACCAAGTTGCTGCCTTGCAGATGTCATCAGGGGAATATTCCATATGAAAGCCACAGAAGCCCCTCATTTGCATGTGGAATGAGCTCTAGTGTGAATGGTTAATGTACATTTGGCTTTAAGATAGCATATTTAGATGCACTTAAAATCCACCTTGCAATCCCCACTTTTGAAAGGGATTGCCTTTATGAGGTGGGGAGAAAGCCACGAAGAGTTGTTTAGTTTTCCTAAAATATTTTGTTCTTTCAATTTAGTAGAGTATTGCTATTTTAACGTCCAGCGTGTGAAGAGCTCGTTCTGCCACTAAGTCTGGCAGAAGGAAAAAACTGGGAGTTCTACAGACTGGTTAAGGTGGAAGGCAGACACGACTTTAGGTACAAATTTCAGGTTAGTCCCATGATCCACTTTGTTATTATGGATTTGCAAAAATGGTTCTTGTATGGTTAATGCCTGGAGTTCACTAACTCTTCTAAGAGATGTGATAGCAACAAGGAAGGCTACTTTCCAAGACAGGAACTGTAATTCGCATTTGTGCAGAGGTTCAAATGGGGGGCCCATGAGTCTGGTAAGACAATATTTCCATACCGGAGAGGGTGGCGCTCTGGGTGGAATTATTCTTTTAAGTCTTTCCATAAATGCTTTGATAGCGGGTACTCTAAACTAAGACACATGTTGTTTGTTTTGGAGATAAGCTGCTATTGCAGCGAGATATGGTATTATGGATGAATATGCTAGGTTACATTGTTGTAGGTGCAAGAGATAACAGATAATGTTTTGAATGCACAAGTTACTACTTGTGTAACAATATATCTGTAAGAGACATTAGTTAGAGATAGATTTCTTACCTTAGAATATCCCCAGGCGTCAGACTGTATCCGGAAGGTTTTGCTAGCAGTACCTCTGCGTGTCAATAGGTGGCGTCGTGCGGCTCCGCGTCCGTCTCGGGCGTCGTAAGCGCCGAAATAACATCACAGAGACTACTTAGGCGCCACCCATGCGCGCGGACGTCAGTTCTGTACACGACATTCCACGCCAGGAACGCAGAGCCATGGAAGAAACTGTCCACTGGTGCTTAAGAAACTAGGGCCCTTAAAAAGGGATGCTCCTAACCCCAGAAATCAGTTCGCAGAACGGGGAGGATGGGTGGGGCGGAAAGGAATCTATCACTAACTAATGTCTCTTCAGATATATTGTTACACAAGTAGTAACTTGTACATCTGAAAGACACACGTTAGTGATAGAATCCTTACCTTAGAATAGATACCCCAGCAATACCAACCCGGTGGTGGGTCTGCGAACAAGATCACACCAGAAAGTCACGGAGAAGAGAACAGCCAAAGAAGCCATCTCTTCGGACTTGGCTGTCAAGGCAATAATGCTTGGTAAAGGTATGCAGCGAGGACCACATAGCTGCCTGACAGAAATCCTGCAAAGGGACTCCCGTCCCAGAGCATTAGTGGCCACTGTCGCCCGAGTAGGATAGGCACGCAGCCCCACAGGAGGCTCCTGCCTAGCCAAGGAGTAACAGGCCTTGCTGCAGAGAATGACCCACAGAGAGATGGTCCGTTTGCGCACGGCCCTACCTTTCTTGGCGCCCACGTAGCCAACAAAGAGTTGGTCATCCACCCGGAACTGTTGTGAGCGCCTCAGATAGAATGAGAGCACACGTTTTGGATCCAGATGGTGGAGCCTCTCTTCTTCTTTTGAAGGATGCGGAAAGAAGGTGGGCAAATTGATGGTCTGCCCGATGTGGAAGAGAGTGACAACCTTTGGCAAGAAGGAAAGACGGCTCCTTAAAACCACCTGGTCCGGATGAACAGAAAGGAAAGAAGGTTTAGAAGAAAGAGCCTGGAGCTCACTCACTCTTCTGGCAGAGGTGATAGCAACCAGGAAAGTAGTCTTTAAGGTAAGAAGACATAAAGGACAGTTGTGAAGCGGATCAAAGGGAGCGCACAACAGAAAGGTCAAGACAAGGTTTAAGTCCCATTGAGGCATGACGAACGGCACAGGAGGAAAAGTGTGTGTAATGCCTTTCAGAATACAGTTAACAACTGGGGACTTAAAAAGAGAAGGCTGATCTGGAAGCCGTAGAAAGGCGCAGATGGCCGAAAGGTAACCTTTGATAGTGCTCAGAGCAGAGCCCTGCCGGGCCAAAGAAAGAAGGAACAGAAGGACTTCAAAACAGGGGCAGAAAGGGGATCCACAGACTTAGCTGTGCACCATGCCACAAACTTGTTCCACTGGCAGGCGTGCACCGTTTTAGTGAAGGGAGACCTGGCTGCTAGAATGACATCACATACTTCGGGAGGAAGATCGAAGTGGTCAACTGTCGCCGCTCAATCTCCACGCATGGTGGTGGAGGTTGGACAGGTTTGGGTGGAGGACCGTCCCCTGCTGCTGCAACAGAAGATCCTCCCGAAGAGGCAGTCTGATCGGGGGATCGATCGCCATTCTGAGTAGCTCGGGATACCAGTATCTTCGTGCCCAATTCGGAGCTACATGGATGACTTGGGCCCGGTCGCGCCAAATCTTCTTCAGCACTATGGGCAGAAGTGGTATAGGCGGAAAGACGTACAATAGACTGCAACTCCACTTGCGACGAAAAGCGTCGCCTAGCGAGTGCCGCCTTGGAAATTTGTGCAGAACTGAAGACATTGCGCGTTCTCTTCGGTGGCGAATAGATCTAACCAAGGCTCTCCCCACTGCTGAAAGGGACCTTGCGCCACGTCCGAGTTCAGACACCATTCGTGATCAATCAAGCACCGGCGGCTGAGTTTGTCCGCCCTGGCGTTCAGAGAACCTGTCAGGTGTTGAACGACCAAGGTAATGCCTTGATGTTACAGCCGTGTCCAGAGGCGCATAGCCTCCTGACATAGGGTCTAGGACCCCACCCACCCTGTTTGTTGCAATACCACATGGCGGTGGTGTTGTCCGTGAACACCTGCACCACACTTCCCCGGACAGAGGGAAGGAATGCCTTCAGTGCAAGTCGGATCGGCCAAAGAGGGGCACGCCAAACTGAAAATGCTCCTGGCCTACCATGAAGCGCAGGTAACGCCGGTGGTCCGGCAGGACGGGGATGTGAAAATATGCGTCCTGCAAGTCCAACGCTACCATCCAGTCTCCAGAGTCGAGGGCAGCCAACACCTGAGCCAGAGTCAACATCTTGAACTTCTCCTTCTGGAGGAACCTATTGACGTTCCTGAGGTCCAAATTGGGGCGCAGGCCCCTCTGGTCTTGTAGGCCGCAAGACTCCCAGGCTCTGAAGGAGCCGCAGAGGCGGAGCCCCTGTCCCCCTCGTCCGCATACGGGGACCGACAGGGTGTAGTCAGAGACAATGCTTCTTTGACTTCTTTTTGTGACTTCTCTTACCTGAATCCGAGGGTGAAGACTTGGAACACGAGGAGCTGGTGACGGTGGCCCCGCGAGCGTTCCCTAGAACGGCCCCGGAACTGTGAACGGCGCTGGGACGAATACCGAACCTCAAGCAACTTTCGGAGCCGCTCCCTCAAGGCCTTCGAGGCCATAGCTTGACAGTCCAGACAGGACCGAGAATCGTGGTCGCATCCAGGCAGTAGAGACAGACGTCGTGGGGATCCGGCACCGACATGTTGCAATGGCAGGCCCCACAGGACTTGAAACCAGGCATCCCTACAAGCACCAGAGAAGATCAATCAAAGACAAAAAGCCACAAAAAAGATAGTAAAAAAGTGACTAAGGTAGTGCTCTAACCAGATCTGCGCTTACTGGCGCGGAAAAAGAAAGAACTGACGTCAGCGCGCATGGGTGGCACCTAAGTAGTCTCTGTGATGTCATCTTGGCGCTTACGACGCCAGCAACGGACGCGAGCCCCACAACGCCACCTACTGACCCGCAGAGGTACTGCTAGCAAAACTTTCTGGATCCAGTCCGACGCCTGGGGATATTCTAAGGTAAGGAATCTATCACTAACGTGTCTCTTTCAGATGGAAGCATCTGATGGATTGATTGTTATTTGTACAGTAAATTACAAATAGTTTCCACTTTGCAGCGTAGCATGTTCTGGTTGTAGGATGTCTAGCCTCTTTAATGATGTTCATGCAATCTGGTGGGAGATTGACGTAGCCAAACTAAGACTGCAGGTGCTAGATAGCAAGGTTGAGTTGACTGGCGTCTAGATGCCTTATCTCTCCATGGTTCTGAGTGAGAAGCTTTGGTGAGAGGCTTAGTTTTTGATGAGGAACTACTGATAGTTCCAAGAGGGTTGTGAACTATGATTGTCGGACCCATGTTGGAGTAACCAGGATCATTGAGAGGGAATGCTGTTTGAGCTTCCGAACCACTAACTGAATGAGCAGGAGAGGCAGAAAAGTGTAAGCACATTTGCCTGACCAGTTCATCCATAGCCCATTGCCTTTGGACAATGGGAGTGGATACCTGGACGCGAAGTTTGGGCATTGAGAGTTTTGGTGTGGGTCGAACAGATCTATTTCTGGGTGGCCCCACATATGAAAGAATGGAAGATGAACTTGAGGATGAAGTTCCCATTTGTGGAGCTGCTGTCTTCGACGACAGAGCAGATCAGCAATTTGATTGTGTACTCCTGAGAGGTGTTCTGCAAGGAGATATGTGTTTTGCAGAATGGTCCATCCCCATATGCTTTGTGCTAGGTGTGAAAGCTGTAGTGTGTTTTCCCCCCTGTTTCTGTATATAGTACATTGCTGTCATGTTGTCTGTACAGACCAGGGCAGTTTTGTCTACCAGGTGGAGTTGAAAGGATTTTAATGCCAGAAAAATTGCCAGTAATTCTAGGTAATTTATGTGGAATTGTTTTTGCCGAAGGGTCCATATGCCCTGAATGGTATGGTTTCGAAGACGAGCTCCCCAGCCAGTGAGCGATGCGTCTGCTGTTAGCCCTATCTGTGGAACCGGGTTGAGGACCGTCCGCCCTTTGGAAAGGTTTTGTGTGTTCCATCACTGCAGAGAGCGATGTAGGCGGCTGTCAACCAACACCAGATCTGTTAGCTGACCGTGAGCCTGGTTTCACTGAAGTGCCAAACACTCCTGTAAGGGACGTATTTGGAGTCTTGCATTAAGGACGATGAGAATGCAAGAGGCCATCATCCCGATTAACGGCATGAACACTCAAGCTGGTAATGAGTGTTGAGGCTGAAATTGTGATATTAGAGCTTGCATGTTGCATATCCGGACTGGGTTGGGGTGTGCTAGAGCTTTTGAAGTGTTTATTGTAGCTCCTAGATATTGTTGTGTGCTGGGCGGTTGGAGGTGGGACTTGGTGAGGTTCACCGTGAATCCCAAGTTGTGAAGCAACTGGGTTGTTTTGTGTGTGTGTTGCACACAGCTGCTGTGTGACTTGGCCTTTATGAGCCAGTCGTCCAGATAAGGGAACACGTGAATATGTTCTCTTCGTAGGTGAGCTGCCACTAGTGCGAAGCACTTGAAGACTAAGATGCTATGGTCACCCCGAACGGGAGGACTTTGAACTGGTAGTGTTTACGGTCTACCACCAACCTGAGATATTTCCTGTGAGCAGGGTGAATGGGAATATGAAAGTAGAATCCAGAGTGGAGAGAAAGTCACCTTGTTGAAGCAGTGGTAGCACATGTTAGAGTGTGACCATGTGGAAGTGGTCTGATTGAAGGTAAAGGTTTAACTGTCTGAGGTCCAATATTGGCCTGAGAGAAGAGCCGTCCTTCATTGGAATTAGAAAATATAGGGAGTAAACCCCTGTGCTTTGATGAGGCAAGGGGACTGGTTCTATTGCGTGTTTTTGTAATAGAGAGAAAACCTCTTGTTTTAGGAGAGTCTGATGTTCGGAGGACATTGGACGTTGTCTGGGAGGTATGTTTGGGGCAGTGGAGGTGAGTTGCAGGCAATAAGCATACTGTCTAATTGGTCTTACCCACCTGTCTGTTGTGATGGAATTCCACACAGGTAGAAACTGTGAGAGACGTCCCCCGACAGGAGCGGAATGATCGGGGAGAAGCGAAGGAAGTCACTGCTTGGTGGTAGGGGAGCTGCAGGTGTTGTTACCGCGGCCTCTTCCCTTCTTGTTGTTACCCCTGTAACCTCCTCGAAAATATCCTCTGGAGGACGTAGTTTGATTTGGACTTTTATATGATGAAGAAGAATGTTACGAGACAGTAGTGTTGGAGCCAGCCCTGTAAAAGGAGCGACGAAAAGAGCCTCTAGGGGAAGACAATTGCAAGGTCCCCATGGACTTGGCAGTCTCAGTATCCTTTTTCATCTTTTCTAAAGATATATCAATTGTGGGCCCAAAAAAATGCTCTTGGTCGAAAGGCCGTTTAAGAATAGTGGATTGCACCTCTTGCTTGAATCCGGATATTCGGGGCCAAGCGTGCCTGCGTAGTAAAACTTTGGTATTAATAGCACATCGAGGGCACATTTCATAGATGTGTTGGTTATTAGTTTATCTTCCTGTATAAGGTCATTAGCTTTGTTTTTTTATTGCTCAGGAAGATGTTGCATAAACTTTTCAAGCTCATGCCACAAATAGAGTTGAGTGTGGCACTTGGTACACAGGAAGGGAGAGCTGCCCTGACTAGGTGGTCTTTTAAATTCCTACTCTTTCGGAATGAGAATAGAGGCTTCTCTATGTTCAATAGGACATAGGACATTCAAAATGTGGGAATTGTAATGTTTGCCAGTTTACCTTAGAAGGTAAAAGTTTTACTTTCAATAATGTAACATTCAATTCATGTACTTTTTACAACTGTAACACCACAAATGTCATTTATTTGATTCACTGTCCATGCAAGAAACTGTACATTGGCCAAACGACTCAAAGTCAAAACCAGAATTGGCCAACACAGGAGCCGAATAAGATGTAAAACACCCAACGCACCATTGGTTGAACATTTCTCAGAGGCAAACCATGACGCAGATGACCTACGATGGACAGTTTTGAAAGCACTTAAATTGCCACCAAGAGGAGGAAAGATGGGACAGTTTCTAAACTGTAAAGAACTTAAGGCAATCATTTTCTTTGACACAATTAGGAGTGGCCTTAACAGAAATGAGTATTGGGCCTCCCTATTGTAAACTATGCTTCTAGTTAATGATAGGAGAATTACAATTTTACTCCTTCAAAATGGTTTTATATTCAAATGTTTTGAACTGCATGACCTTGCCAAAATGATACTGTTCCCCGAATTTTTATTCCATACTTTTCAATTTCTAAATGCTAATTCAAACCTGTAATTCCTTACTGCCAGTATATAATCCTTACTGCAAATTTGATTGTTTAATGCATGTTTTCTGTCGCACAGCATGCCCCTTGCATGCCTATTTGCACGTTCAAAAAGGTACTAAACACCACTCCAAGATGGCAACACCTTATCACAGCCCAACCACACACGAGTCCTTCCTTTATTTAGACTCCCCCGGCTCCGGCGGCCATTTTGGCTTCCCTATTTAGGAGCTCCGTGTGAAATCTAGCTTATCTTTACAAGCCATCGTGCCATTGACGCGTACAGCACATTGTTGCTGTTTCCAGCCCTCCTTCTCAAAATTGAGGTAAGAACAGACCCCTTGTGTGCTTTTTCACCATGAGGAATTAGCGTTTCCCATTGCAGACGGCTTATTCCTTCCTTAATTTTTTACAGCAGGCTCTACTTAGAGACCAGAAGTCTTGATCCCCAGGAGCTCCCAACTACCTGGATATTACAGGAGATTTAACTTCCTCCACCCGAAGTTCATTTACCCCCCTGCCGATATAGGTATGTGGCTTCTACTAACACCAGACATAGCTTGCCTCACTCCCATCTACTAGCACGGCATCTAACCCGGGTCCTTCCTTCCCACCACAGGGTCTGGGTCAAAAAAGCGGCAGTTATCCGGCGGCTACGGCGCCGTTTCCCTTGGCTGCAACAAGTGCCCACAATTAATTCGGGTAAGTTTCTGTAATGTTCAGCACACTCCCCGACCCTGCGTGCCTCTACCCTGGCTCCCACAGAGTCACTTGTTCGAGTTACCATTCAATTTCCAATTCCTTAATTCACGCGCAAACGCTGAGTTATCAACACATCGCTTTTGCTTCTAAGCTATTTGGGTTAAACGGTAGTAGCACCTTTACTCGACAGCCTCGGGCAAATCCAAATATTGATGAACGCCCCAAAAACGCTTCAATCACTTAAACCACCATTGCGTCATTATGTGTGGAGCATAAGCACGATATACAGTATGCCTTGCACCCCAGCAAAAGTAGGTTGTTTTAGGTTTGAGTCAAGACACTTTTTACCACACATTTCCTTTCGGCTGAAATTTTATTCGGCATGACTATTTCACTCAAGTCACTAATTGTTTCGCTGCCTAGCTGTTTTCCTAAATGTTATATTCATTTTCGTAACTGTCTCTCACAGACCACTGTAATTTTCCCTCCCTGTTCTTTACCCAAACAGGCCATTAATACTTTTCCCAGGCAAATGTATTGATTTGGTCCAGGAGATGATCCCGAGAATTAATGAGCAATGGGATCGAAATGTTGACACTTGTCAATAGCACCACAGTTTTCCATTGTACCTAACTTTTGTGGTTTCTATTTCTGGTTAAACTCGCTGCATAATATCATACATGCGAGTGACCACAGCTCAAAGTTTTTGCCTGTATTTATGTTTATTTGTTTTGCTTGATCAATCTTTATTGTTCACCACACTTCTTTCCCAATATAGGGTACAGGCTTGTGCCCTATCATAGAAACCGTCGTTTCAGAAATTGTTGACTATATTCTTAACTATTGTTGAATAAAAACTCCACGTCCGGCTGGGCAGTGGATTCTTATAGTAACCTATTGTGGCCTATATTGTATTTTCGTTTTTCATTCTTCAGTCTGCTAAGGACCATTGTTCCTCTTAATAGAATTGTTAACCGTGGTCCCTAGCCAATTATCGGGTCCCCTTGTCTTTTCTAAATACACCATCCCTCCATTGTCACAAAAAACGTAGTGGTAAGAATGCCGGCCCCTTTTCACCCACCATTACATCGCCAACACCATTTCCGGCTTTAGCCAGACCATATCGTCGAATGAGCCACTGTCCTGTGTCCATTGCCTGTCAAGCTGTTCTTGTAAAGGACTCATGTACAACCGGCAATTCGGTACGAGAGGGATGCAGCCTATATCATTCCCAGGAATGATTTGTATTTCCTTACTGAAATGGACCTTTTTGTGACAGAGAAGATCCCAGCCTAATTATCTGTATCATTCGCCCTACCATTGGATACACCTTGCAGATGTTTGTATTCATGACGGCTCCCAGAAAAGTTATCTTTGTTCGTGGGATTACACTGGATTTCTCCTTGTTTATGTGAAGGCCCAGGTTCTTGAATAATTGTAGGCATGGGTTTGTTGAATACTTTGCAGCCCTATAGGAGTGTACTTTATGAGCCAATAGTCTAACTAGGATTCACTATGTCCGCTCTGTCTGAGATAGGCTGCTTTTGGGGCCATGCATTTGATGAAAATTCTTGGGGGGGGGGTTAACCCGAATGGTAGCCCTCTGAACAGGGAGTGACTTCCGACCACCTGAAATCAGAGACATTTTCTGTGCCCCACATGAATGGGAATGTGGAATTATGCCTCCAGAAGATCTAACAATGTCATGTGAACTCCCTTGTTCAGGAAACAAATGATGAACCTGATCAATTGAAAGGATTGTTTTGGGAGATATTTGTTGGGCATCCTAGGTTTTGAGGGACTTCTACTGTTCACTTGGGTATCAAAGACAGAACTTCCTATTTTACCTGTCGATGATATTGATCTGAGAGGTGGATGGTAGGGAGGTTTCTGGATAAATACAGGGTGTGAACATACTATATGATATCCAGAACCCACATGTATGAAGAGATGGATGTCAATTTTTTTAACAGTTGAAAAGAGGGTCACTGAAATGCAAGGGAGGTAGAGGCATTGAAGTGACCAATATTCTTGTATCACTCCATTCAATAAGATTGTTAACCTTTTGTTGCAGCAGCAGCCCGTCTTCAACCGGTCTGCCTGGCAAAAGTTCAGGTCTGGGATGGTCTATTCTCATGTGAAAACTGCTGCCAATAGCCCTGTGCCTTCTGATGGTATTATTGATATTTAAATGGTTGGTAACTACCACGGAAAGAGTACTGTCCTCTTCTTCTACCACCTCGAAATGATGAGAATCTTTCTCAATGGAGTGTACCTAAGGCATGAAAAGTCTCTGTGTCAGACTTCACATCATCAATATGTTTACCGAACAAGGCATCTAATTAATACGGCATGTCCAATATTTTGGATTGGACTTCCGCTCTGTAAGAGGTTGCTCTAAGCCAAACCATACATCTTAGAACTGCTGCCCCTGCCATCTGTCTAAAACCTGTGATGGCCACATACAATGCTGTTTCTATTATCTGTGATGATGTTTTTTACCCTTCCTGAAGGATTCCCTGGTGTTCTTGTTTCTTTTCTTCCAGAGGGACTACAGTACATGAGCAAGGTCCAGACCTATTTTCAATCATAACAGTCCAGTATGATTAGGGTACTGGACGCTCTTATTGTAATATCTGCCCTGGCTGAGAACCTTTTACCAATGTTGTCCAGTCTCCTGCCCTTTGTCATGGTAGCTGAACATGGTGCCATAGGATTCTTGGATCTTTTTTGTGCCGCCTGCATTGCAAACAAATCAGGCTTAGGATGGCCTATCTGGCATGCTGGCGAGTGTTCAGACACTTTGTAATTTCTGTCCAGCCTCGTTATCACAGACTACTATGGCCGGGTTTTTCATAGCCTTGAGACCTTAATTCCAATATGGTCAACGAATTGAATGGATCACGATGATTTTTTTGTTATATTCCTTAAAATCATACAAGAAGCACTCAGTCTGTAGTACCAATGTTGGTAGGTAGAAGGGCTTCACCGCCTTTTCAATAAGCGAGTAGAACCCTCCGATGTTATCAGGTGGCGTACTTGCGCCTGGAGGAGTTAGAGGTGTTGCTTGGGGGTAACGTAGTTGTCCTATTAGTCAATCACAGAGTTGTATGGTCCTGCGGTATTCCCCCTCTTCAAACTCATCATCTTCAGTCCCTTCATCCACATAGTCGTCGTGCATGGTCATGGATTCCACCTATCTTGGTTGGGGTATCTCAACCTGCTGTACCCTCGGATTTGGAAGAGGTGGTGAGAGGTTCTTTTTGGGATTCTCTGGGCTTTGAAGGTGTGACCAACTTAGGAGGAAACCTCATAAGACAGTCCTGCAACATTGTGAGATGGCCTGTCACCAATGCCATGGGCATTTGCACTGTTGGCTCCTGTGATGGTTGTGCCTCAAAGGAATCGTCATAAGCCTCAAAAGTTAATGAAGTCTATCATTTTCATCCTCTGTGGCCCCCATTTCAAGAAGGCACACTGGTAGCAATAGGTGAAACCTTACTAGCCGATTTTAATTCTGGCTTCAAAACTGGTTTGACGAGACTGTCAACAGTAAGCAGGATCACTGTTTTCTCTGTAACATCAACATTTCCTGAAAGACACCGTGATCGCGGGTGTTGTTGCCGCAGACCTTCCTGTCGATGAGGTTGTCTGTTTCATCAATGGTTTAGCTGTCGATCTGACCAACTTTTTAGAGATTGTTTTTTTATGTAGGCGGAGGCTAATGCCTTTTCCAAAGGCATTGATGGCTCAGAAGCAGATATCGTTTGACCCTTTTTATCTTGAGGTCTGATAGAAGCAACCTTAACTGTTAAGAGTTTCTGCTTGTCAATCTTTTTTAAAGTCTTCTTGGGTGGTTCAGTTCGGTCCTTGTTGGATCTGACCCTTTTTGACGTTCTTTGACCATTAGGGCAGGGTCCTTCATCTCCAGAGTATGGATTTTCTTAAACTTTATTCTTTTGGAGCCATAGTAAAAGCTTTGTTGCCTCACTAACTTTAAGGGTTTTAGCTGAGAATTTTGAGCAGTGCTTGAAGTCCTTTGAATTGAGGTGCAGGCAGTATAAGCACTCTTTGAGAGACGCATGTGTTACAAGGGCGAAATAAGCCCTTTTTGACCCCTCTGACAAAATGTGTCAAATATGGAGGGATAGATAGAATAGAATGAAATAAGCTAACATGGAGGTCACTGTCCCCATAGTGGATGTGATGAAGAAAAATCTGAGCAGAGCTCAGGGAGAATTCCTTTCCACAATGTGAGGTATGAAAGAGGAGAAGGAGACGCTGCACAGAGACAAGGGTGCAAGCTCTGCTCGGTTGAAATTTAGTCATGTACAAAACGATGTGGATTGCTGCTCAATCCTATGATGAAATGCAATAATAATAGACCTAAATAAGGAAAATGCTACTTACCAGTATGCATCTGTTCTTGGCATGTAGAGCTGCAGAGTAGAACACTGTGCATTAGATCGCCACCTCGTGTTGGGCTCGGATGGTTGCAGGTTGTTGTCTTCTTGGAAGAAGTCTTTGTTAGTCCCGATAGGCGACTCCTCCCTTGGACAATACTGCGCATGGGCATCGGCTCCATCCTCAGATTGTTTTTCGCCATGATGGGAAATGATGGAGTCAGTAGAAGTAAAGAAAGAAGGATGTCCATGCGTGTGCATCTAAGTAAGATGAAAACTGGAACGGATACAAGTCCCGGGGAGGCAGGAGGGCGTGTACTACTCTGCAGTTCTACATGCCAAGAACAGATGCATACTGGTAAGTAGCATTTTCCGATCGAGGCATATGAGCTGCAGATAGTACACTGTGCATCAATTGTGCAGCAGTATCCCCTCTAGCGGTGGTCACCTGTATCCGTTGCAGTCGTTTGAAAGAGTTTTAAGGACAGCTTGGCCTACTGCAGCTTGCTGCCTGGCTTGCACATCAACACAATAGTGTTTAATGAAGGTGTGTGGTGTAGACCATGTTGCTGCCTTGCATATGTCCTCTAGTGGTATATTTCCTAAGAATGCCATAGAGGCTCCTATTTTGCGAGTGGAGTGCGCTCTAGGAGGAACTGGTAGTGTACATTTAGCCTTTATATAGCATATTTGTATACACTTTACAATCCACCGTGCCATCCCGCCTTTAGAGATGGGGTTGCCTTTGTGCGGGGGAGAGAAAGCGACAAACAGTTGTTTAGTTTTTCGAAATGATTTAGTCCTGTCGATATAGTAGAGTAGAGCTCTTTTAACATTTAAGGTGTGTAAAGCCCTTTCTGCTACCGAGTCTGGGTTTTGGAAAAACACAAGTAGCTCGACAGACTGATTGAGGTGAAAAGGAGTGACAACTTTTGGGAGAAATTTTGGATTAGACCTAAGAACCACTTTGTTAGGATGTATTTGAAAAAATGGTTCTTGTATAGTGAAAGCTTGAATTTCACTTACTCTTCTGAGAGAGGTGATAGCAACAAGGAAAGCAGTTTTCCATGTTAGGAATTGCAGCTCGCATCTATGTAGGGGCTCGAAAGGGGGTCCTATAAGTCTGGTAAGGACAACATTTAGGTTCCACACAGGAGAAGGAGGCAACCTGGGTGGGATTATCCTTTTCAAGCCTTCCATGAACGCTTTAATCGCGGGAACTCTGAAGACAGACAGATGTTGTCTGTTTTGTAAATAAGCTGCAATTGCTGCAAGGTGCAGGCCTATGGAAAAATATACCAAATTAGACCTTTGTAGATGTAGAAGGTAACAAATGATATTCTGGATGGAAGCATCCAGGGGGTCAATTTGATTATTTGTGCAATAAATTACGAATCTTTTCCATTTAGCAGCGTAACACGCTCTGGTAGTGGGTTTTCTGGCTTCTTTAATAATGTCCATACAGTCTGGTGGTAGGTTTAAATAACCAAACTCTAAGGCTTCAGGAGCCAGATCGCTAGATTCAGTTGGTGCGGGTCTGGGGCCGGATTTCACCATGGTTCTGTGTTAACAGAGATGGAGTGAGCCGCAACTTTTGGTGTGGAACTAGAGAGAGTTCCAGCAACGTTGTGAACTACGGTTGGCGTGCCCACGTGGGAGTTACAAGGATTAGTTTGAGAGACTGTTGTCTGAGCTTGCGCACCACTAATGGAATTAGTGGGAGAGGCGGAAAAGCGTACGCAAATATGTCTGACCAGTTCATCCATATCGCATTGCCTTCGGACAGTGGGTGTGGAAACCTGGCGGCGAAGGCTGGGCATTTTGCATTTTCGTGGGTGGCAAATAGGTCTATGTGTGGATGACCCCACTGTTGGAAGAATGGCTGAAGAACTTGTGGATGCAATTCCCATTCGTGAATCTGTTGTGACTGCCGACTCAACAGATCTACTAGCTGATTGTAAACTCCGGGAAGGTGTTCCACTAGCAGATGTATGTTTTGAGGAATGGCCCATCTCCAAATGTCTTGTGCAAGCTTGGACAGTTGCAGAGAGTGTCCCCCCCCCCCTGTTTTTGAATATAGTACATGGCTGTCATATTGTCCGTCAGGATGAGGACAGCCTTGCCTTGCACGTGAAGTTGGAAGGACTTGAGTGCTATGAATATTGCTAACAGCTCAAGAGGGTTGATCTGGAGTAGCCGTTGTTGAGCGGTCCATTGACCCCGAGTGGTATGTTGTAGGAGATGGGCTCCCCATCCTGTGAGGGATGCGTCTGTGGTGAGCACTACTTTTGGAACTGGCTCTGGGAACGGCCGCCCCTTTGTCAGGTTTTTGGTGTTCCACCACTGCAGAGAGCGATGTGTGCGGCCGTCCACCAACACCGGGTCTGTTAGTTGACCGTGAGTTTGGTTCCACGGTCGTGCTAGACACTCTTGTAAAGGACGCATTTGCAATCTTGCATGTGGAACTATGAAGATGCAAGATCCCATCATGCCTATGAGTTTCATGAACATTCTGGATGGGAGAGACTGTTGGAGTTGAAACACAGCGACTAAGTTTTGAATGCTCTGTATCCTGGCTGGACTGGGATAAGCTAGAGCTGTAGTCGTGTCTTTGTAGCCCCTAGATATTGATGTACGTGCGAAGGCTCTAGGTGCGACTTGGTGTAGTTTATTGTAAACCCTAAGTTGTGCAACGTTTGGATTGTCTGATGTGTGTGTGTAACACACTGACTGGCCGATTTGGCTTTTATGAGCCAATCGTCTAGATAAGGGAAGACATGGATCTGTTGTCTTCGCAGATGTGCTACTACTACTGCTAGGCACTTTGTGAATACTCTTGGTGCCGTAGTCACCCCAAATGGAAGGACTGAATTGATAGTGTTGTCCTTCCAGTACAAATCTTAGGTATTTCCTGTGAGCAGGATGTATAGGGATGTGAAAGTAGGCGTCTTTCAGATCTAGTGTAGCAAGGAAGTCTCCCTGTTGCAGCAGTGGAAGCACTTGTTGCAGAGTGATCATATGAAAATGATCTGATTGTATGTAATGGTTGAGGGGCCTGAGGTCTAGAATCGGTCTGAGGGTCCCGTCTTTCTTGGGAATTAGAAAATACAGCGAGTAAACCCCCGTTCCTTGTTCCTGTAAAGGAACTAACTGAATCGCACCCTTCTGTAGAAGGGACAGAACCTCTTGCTGAAGCAGAGCTAGATGATCGGTAGACATTGGACGCTGTTTGGGAGGTATGTGTGGAGGGGTTGCTGTAAGTTCTAGGCAGTAGCCATGTTGGATAATCTGTCTTACCCACTTGTCTGTTGTAATGGAGTTCCAGACAGGCAGGAACTGTGTTAGTCTGCCCCCTACAGGAGTCGAATGCTGCGGGGGAGCGTAGAGAAGTCATTGCTTAGGGGCGGAAGAGGCTCGAGTGTTATTACCTCTACCTCTGCCCTTGGTATTATTGCCTCTGTATCCTCCTCTATAGTAACCCTTGTTGGAGGAGGTTTGTGTCTTGAAAGACGTGTTAGTGTCTATTCCAGTTTGTTTGGAGCCGCCCCTGTAAAAGGAGCGACGAAAGGAACCTCGAGCTGGGGTAGACTGTAAGGCCCCCATAGACTTGGCACTGTCTGTCTTTTTTCATTTTTTCAAGGGTAGTGTCTACCTCTGGGCTGAATAATTGGTTCTGATTAAAAGGCTGGTTCAAAATGGTGGTTTGTACTTCTTGTTTGAACCCTGAGATGCATAGCCACGCATATCTCCTAATAACGACACTGGTATTAATAGCCCTAGATGCTGTGTCTGCGGCATCTGGTGCGCATTTGATGGAAGCGTTAGACATTAACTTGCCTTCCTGTATAAGGTCAGTAGCTTGATCTTTGTACTGATCTGGGAGGTGCTCAAGCAATTTCTCCAATTGGTCGTAGTGAGCCTGATCATAACGAGAGAGGAGGGCTTGTGTATTAGCTATGCATCATATATTGGAAGCTTGCGCAGCTATTCTCTTGCCTGACGCATCAATAATTTTGGATTCTTTGTCAGGCGGGGGTGCTTCACCAGAAGTCTGAGAATTGGCCCTTTTACGTGCGTTGGACACCACTAAGGAGTCTAGTGGTAGGTGTCCTTTAATATAGACTGGGTCTGAGGGTGCAGGCCTATATTTCTTTTCAATCCTGGGGTTTAAAATTCTGGCCCGCACAGGATCTTTAAAAACCTCAGTAGCATGCTTAACAACTCCTTTGATCATGGGAAGAATTTGAGCGGATCTCTGAGACTGCTCAAAAGTATCTAAGAGAAAATCTTCCTCAATGGCCTCAGAATGCATGGGGACACCATGGTATGAAGCAGCTCTGTTTATTAGCTGGCCAAACCCAATAGTATCCTCAGCAGGAGACGGTTTAGATGGGTATGAGGGTGCCTCAGGGACATCAGGGTAATTTGCAGGGTATGGAAAGCCCCACCCAGATGCAGGTTTAGTGTATGGCAAATTCCACGTGCCCTCGCCTACAGGGTATGTATGCAGTGTCTCCTTCCCCGTCCCCTCCACCCAAATCATATTCCTCATCATTCTGTGGGGAATGTGGTGACAATGGAGACTGTATAGGAGAGGTCTGAGGTGAAATATATGGAGGAGCGGGAGAAGGAGAAGAGACAGGAAAGGAAAAGTGCAGAGGAGAAGTTGCACTTTTTGGCAGGAACCACTGGTGTAGGTGGGGTAGCTGCAGGTCTCTTCTTGAGCGGTGTGGCACCAACATGACCGGTTTTCGAGTCGATGAAGATCTTTTTCTGTTGAGGATCTGGTTGAAAAAGGTCCTCTTGAGGCACAACCGACAAGCGTCGTTTTTTTCGGTGCCGGGGTAGGTTGTCTAGTGTCCTTAGCCTTGGAAGGTATTAAAGCGTCCTGTGGCTTAGGTTTTGGCGCCGAAGGCGTCGTTTTTGGCTTAGCAGGCAAGTTCGAGGGCTTGGAGGCCTCAGAATCGGGCTGTGTGTTTTTTTCGGCATCGTGTGTGGCTTCGGAGCGTGTGCGTCTTTTGGTTTCAGTTTCTGACCGAAACAGGTTTTGGTTTCGGTATCGGCACTTCTTTCGGTGTCGGAGCCGAAGGCTTCGGTAGCGATGGAGTCTTGCTCGGTGACGAGCCACCGGAAGACGGGGGACATTTTTTCGGAGCCGATGGAAGACTCTTGGTCGGTGTCGAGGCACCGGAAAGTCGAGCCTGAGGGCAGGACTTTCGAAGTAGATGATCGGTCTCGACTGAGCCCAGCGGGCGGAGTGCTGACCTTTGCCTTCTGTTTGGGCGTATGTGTGGCCGGGGCAGTAGTACTCACGCGCTGACCCAATGGAATGGAGTCGTCGGAGTCATCTGCCTCAGAGACGATCAGGAGATCCGGTGAGTCTTCTTCGGGAACAAGTGGAACCTCGTCGTCGAAGTGGTCTTCCGGTGCAGGAGCTGTTCGCCTCATCTCGTGTCGACGGGCCCTCCGGTCTCGGATGGTTTTCTTCGAGCGGAAGGAAGCACAGGCTGTGCAGGTCGACTCGTTGTGGTCCGGCGACAGGCAGAGGTTACAAACCTCGTGGTGGTCGCTATGTGGGAACTTAGCTTGACATTTTGGGCATTTTCGGAATGGAGTTCTTTCCATATGGTGCAGGCCGCACGGCGTCGATAGGCCCAGAGGCCCACTTGAACGACCGGAATGGAAACTTCGTTGTCGAAAGGTGTCGCAGTCGATGTCGAAGGCAGGTAGTATATGTTTAATGAAGTTCTGCACGTCAAAGTTGCAGAAAAACAGTTTCTGGCCGGAGCGGAGAAACTTTCATCCGAACCCAGTGGCAGAAAAAAACAATCTGAGGATGGAGCCGATGCCCATGCGCAGTATTGTCCAAGGGAGGAGTCACCTATCGGGACTAACAAAGACTTCTTCCAAGAAGACAACAACCTGCAATCATCCGAGCCCAACACCAGGTGGCGATCTAATGCACAGTGTACTATCTGCAGCTCATATGCCTCGAACAAGACTTTATATGAATATGCTACTTACCAGTATGCATCTGTTCTTGGCATGTAGGGCTGCTGACATTCATATCTATAGCATAGATCGCCGCCTAGTGTTGGGTCCGGATGATTGCACATTGTTGTCCTGGAAGAGTCTTCGCAGTATCACGAGATAGCTGGCTCCTCCCCTGGACTACAGTGCGCATGGGCATCGACTCCATCCCCAGATTGTTTTTAGCCATTGTGGCGAAGATTGAGTGCAACAGTGTGAGCGATGACCATGCTAAGAGTAAGTGTAAATTCTGCAGCCGCTACAGGCGCCGGGGAGGAGGGCGGGCGATATGAATGTCAGCAGCCCTACATGCCAAGAACAGATGCATACTGGTAAGTAGCATATTCAGTTCGAGGCATGTGGGCTGCTGAATTCATATCTATAGCATAGATTACATAGCAGTCCCTCCATTAATGGCGGCCGCCTGTGCCAGCTGCAGATGTTTGAAAAAGTGTCTTTAGAACAGCCTGCCCTACAGCTGCTTGGAGTGCACATCTACACAGTAGTGTTTAGTAAAGTGTGTGGGGTAGACCGTGTGGCTGCTCTACAAATGTCTTCCAAAGGGATATTACCAAGGAAAGCCATGGAGGCCCCCAACTTGCGGGTGGAGTGGGCTCTGGGGGGGGGGGACCGTTAAAGTGCGCTTAGCTTTTTGATAACAAATCTGAATACACTTAACGATCCACCTGGCTATACCTGCTTTGGAAATGGGGTTGCCCTTGTGTTGGGCAGAAAAGGCAACAAAGAGTTGTTGTGTCTTCCTAAAATCTTTGGTCCTATCAATGTAGTACATCAAAGCTCGTTTGACGTCAAGAGTGTGGAGCATTCTTTCGGCCATTGTCTCTGGGTTTTGAAAGAACACAGGTAGTTCAATAGTCTGATTGACGTGGAACTGTGAAACTACCTTAGGAAGAAATTTAGGGTTAGTGCGCAGCACCACCCTGTTTGAGTGAATCTGTATGAACGGCTCCTGTACAGTGAGCGCCTGGAGTTCACTTACATGTCGAAGCGACGTGATGGCTATTAGGAAAGCCACTTTCCATGTCAAGAACTGAACCTCACAGGAATGCAGAGGCTCAAAAGGTGGACCCATCAGCCTGGTGAGGACTACATTAGGGTTCCATACAGGAGCTGGTGGGGTCCTGGGAGGAATGACCCGTTTCAGTCCTTCCAGAAAAGCTTTAATGGCAGGCACTCTGAAAACCGAGAGACGCTGCCTGTTTTGGAGATAAGCCGCTATGGCGGATAAGTATATCCGAATGGAAGCATATGCTAGATTGCATTTGTAAAGATGTAACAAATAACAAATGATGTCGTGAGTAGATGCATCTAGCGGGTCGATGTCGTGTTCTGCACAGTAAATGACAAACCGCTTCCATTTTGCTGGATAGCAAGCTCTGGTGGTAGGCTTTCTTGCCTCCCATATGATATCCATGCAGTCGGGAGGTAGGTTAAGGTAGCCAAATTCTAAGACTTCAGGAGCCAGATCGCCAGGTTGAGCTGTTGCGGATCTGGATGCTGAATGTCGCCATAGCTCTGTGTCAAAAGTCTGGGCGTGAGGTGTAGCCTTTGATGCGGTACCACGGAGAGTTCTAGAAACGTGGTGTACCATGGTTGGCGTGCCCACGTTGGAGCAACTAGGATGAGAGTCATCCAGTGTTGCTTTAGCTTTCGTGCCACCAGCGGTATGAGAGGTGCTGGGGGAAAAGCGTACGCAAATCTGCCTGACCAGTTCATCCATATCGCATTGCCCAGAGACTGTGGGTGAGGGAACCTGGCGGCAAAGCTTTGCCATTTTGCGTTTTCCCTTGTGGCGAATAGGTCTATCTCTGGATGACCCCACTGCAGGAGGTACGGGCGGAGTACTGATGGATGTATCTCCCACTCGTGCATTTGGTGGCTGTACCTGCTGAGCAGGTCCGCCATCTGATTGTCCTTGCCTGGGAGGTGTTCCGCCATGAGGAAGATGTCCCTCTAATTGGCCCACTTCCACATGCTCTGAGCTAGATGAGACAACTGTGGAGAGTGTACCTCCCTGCTTCTGAGTGTAGTACATGGCTGTCATGTTGTCCGTCCGGATCAACACGACTTTGTTGCACAGATGTATGCCTTCATTGCCAAGAAGATTCCCATCAGTTCTAGGTAGTTGATGTGCATCCTCTTTTGCTGCGTTGTCCATAGTCCCTGCACCGTGTAGTGGAGTACATGAGCACCCCATCTTTGGAGAGATGCGTCCGTCGTTAGGGTAATCTGTGGCACAGGCTCCTGGAATGGTCAGCCCTTGCAAAGGTTGTGTGGATTCCACCAATGCAGAGAGTTGTATGCCCGACCGGTCACCAACACTAGGTCGTTTAACTGTCCCTGAGCCTGAGTCCACTGATGAGCCAAGCACTCTTGGAGCGGGCGCATATGTAGCCTCGCGTGCGGGACTAGGAAGATGCAGGAGGCCATCATGCCTATCAACTGCATGAACACTCTTGCTGGAAGCGAGTGTTGCGGTCTGAACTTCTGGATCAGTGACTGAATGCTGCTGATCCTCACAGAATTTGGCTGAGCTGTGGCTGCCAGGGTATCTATTGTCGCGCCCAGATACTGCCGCACATGGGCTGGCTGAAGGTGCGACTTCGGATAATTCACTGAGAATCCCAGATCGTGAAGAAGGTGAATGGTGTGGGACATGTTGGAGCGCACTGCTGGGCCGACTTTGCTTGGACCAGCCAGTCGTCCAGATAAGGGTAGACATGAACGTTCTGCCTCCTGAGGTGCGCAGCCACCGTCGCCAGGCATTTCGTGAACACCCTGGGCGCTGTGGTCACTTCGAAAGGTAGGACCTTGAATTGATAATGCTGATTCAGAATGGTGAATCGGAGGTATTTTCTGTGTGATGAATGTAGTGGAATGTGAAAATACGCATCCTTGAGATCAAAGGTTGCGAGGAAGTCTCCCTGGTTGAGCAATGGAAGAAACTGCTGCAGCGTCAGCATGTGAAAGTGTTCTGAGAGAATATACTGGTTTAGGGGTCTGAGGTCCACTATGGGTCTGAGGGACCCGTCCTTTTTTGGGATTAAGAAGTACAGGGAGTACACCCCTGTGCCCTCTTCCTCCACCGGCACGAGCTCGATTGCCCCTTTTTGCAGCATGACGAGCACCTCCTGCTGCAATAAGTGCAAATGCTCTGTGGACATAGGACGGTGTTTTGGTGGCATGTTGGGTGGAGTGGATGTTAACTCCAGACAATAACCGTACTGGATACGTTTTCTGACCCACCTGTCTGTGGTGATGGATTTCCAGACTGGCAGGAACTGCTGGAGTCTCCCCCCGACAGGTGTAGTATGGTCGGGGGGCAGTGACAGGGCGTCACTGTTTGTTGTTGGCGGGGGAGCGGGAGTTGTTGTTTCCACGACCTCTGCCCTTGGTGCTGTTGCCCAGATAGCCGCCTCTACTCTGCTTGGTGTAAGAGGACTGCGCCCCACCTTTAGTGTATTGCGTTTGCTGGGACATCTAGCCTCTGGAAACACCTCTAGTGCTTGAGCGACGAAAAGTACTGCTCCGAAACTGCTGGGACCGGAGATCCCCCATGGACTTTGCAGTCTCGGTATCCTTCTTTATTTTTTCCAGGGTGGTATCCACCTCAGGACCAAATAATCTATCAGGGTTTACAGGCTGATTGAGGATGGTGGTTTGTATCTCCGGCCTGAACCCGGAGATTCTGAGCCAGGCCTGACGTCGTAACAAGACACTTGTGTTAATGGCCCTGGCGGCGGTGTCCGCCACGTCCAGTGTACATTTAATAGAAGTGTTGGAGATGAGCTTCCCTTCTTGAATGAGCATCTCC
The DNA here is from genome assembly GCF_964261635.1 of Lissotriton helveticus. Taxonomy (NCBI): domain Eukaryota; kingdom Metazoa; phylum Chordata; class Amphibia; order Caudata; family Salamandridae; genus Lissotriton; species Lissotriton helveticus. Next base: position 1,160,453,719 of record NC_136061.1, read on the forward strand.
GCTGCCTCTTTATACTGATCTGGCAGATGTTGTAACAGGGTCTCTAGTGTGTCATAGTGTGCCCTGTCATATCTGGCCAAGAGTGCCTGAGTGTTTGAAATACGCCAGATATTGGCCGCTTGAGCCGCCACCCTCTTCCCTGATGCTTCTAGCACTTTAGATTCCTGGTCAGGGGGAGGAGCATCGCCAGTGGTTTGTGAATTCGCCCTCTTCCGGGCATTCGAAACAACCAGAGAGTCCAATGGCAACTGGCCCTTGATGTAGGTAGGGTCGCCAGGTGCCGGCTAATACTTTTTTTCAATCCTAGGGTTGATAACCCTGGCACGTGTGGGTTCTTTAAAAATGTCCGCAGCATGTTTGAGAACCCCTTTTAGCATTGGGAGAGTCTTGACAGTCTTTTCTGCTGTTGAAAAGGTATCAAAGAGGAAGTCCACCTCAACAGGGTCAGCATGCAGCTGGACGTCGTGGTTTTTAGCCGCCCTCTCAATTAGAGCATTAAACGCTGCAGAATCCTCAGTAGGAGAGGTTTTGACATTGTACACCTGAGTGTCCGGGGTAGTTTGCTGATCCCCTGCATCTGCCCAAGAGTCCTGGTGATCCTCAGGATCAGTGTTGGCAGGGAAGTTATACTCCTCATCATCACCTTCCCCAGCCTCCCCATCTGAATAAGTGGGTGAGGGTGTAGCAACTGTTTGAGTCCGTGGAGCAATTTGCTCAACCAGAACCGGGGAATCCGTAGAAGGCTTTTTGCGCTTCAAAGGAATCGTATAGGACTCCATAGGTTGTGCCGCCGTGATCTTTCTCTTGTAGAGGGTAAGTTTACCGGTGTCGGCGTCGATAAAGCATTCAGACTGCTCCTCCATCACGGGTTGTCGATGACTCGAGCTCCCAAGTGGCTGAGAGGGCTTTGACCCTGTAGACACCTGCACAGGCGCTTCGGCGACCGACCTCGGTGCGAACGCCTTCGGTGCCACCTTCGGCAGTAACGTGAACAGGAGTGGCGCCGAGGAATTTGGCGTTTTGGCAACCTGCTTCAGGGTGGAAGCATCCTTCGGATCGTCCGCAGAAGCCTTGCTCCTGATGCGTTGTAACGAGTCCGACACCTGCTTCGTGAAGGAGGCGGACCGTTTCGTCGACCCGACAGACGTCCTCGGTCCACCAGCGTGTGCAGACTCGAGCGTCGATGAGTTGGCTTTTTCCGGCCGATGTGCGGGATTCAGCCCTCTTCGGTGCGCCGTGTCCTTCTACTGTGTCGACGGCCTTCGGCGCCGACGGCTTCGGGTCGGCAGCCTTGACAGTTGGTTTCGGCGCCCCAGTAGTCGGCTCGACGCCCTTGAGCGATTTGGGCTCGACGCCCTTGAGCGACTTCGGCTCGACGCCCTTGGTCGACTTCACCGGGCCGACAGCCTTCTTCGGCTGCCCCGACACGTCGGAAGACGAGGAGGCGGCCAGAGGGACAGACGTCTTCTGTTTCGACGGCGTCTCCATCACTTTCATTTTCGTCGACACCGAAGACTTCACTTTCGGTTTGACCAATGGCAGCTCCGTAGAAGTGTCCGTAGCAGGGCCCGTAGGCGAGGCCGTGGATCTGGGTGTAAGGTCTTGGGTAAGGCCATGTGGCGATCCCTCGACCTGAGCCTTAGTTAATGTTCAAACGGGGCATAGCTCTTCGCCTGAGCTATCTTCCATGGCCCCATAGGCCTCATTGTCGTCTCCTACCTCGTCGACGACTTCTTCTGTATCGAGCACTTCGACGTAAGCGTCGTAGTTGTAGTCGATCTCCTCCGCTGGAGTTGAAATCGGCTCTTGAGCTTCTGGCTAGTCTGCTTCTTCCCTCTCGAAGATGTCCACCGGTGCCGGGGCCGACTGCCGGGCCTCCTGGCGCGCCACGCGCCGAAGTCGAATCGTCTTCTTGGATCGAAAACGGGAACAAGCCATACAGTTGGCTTCATCGTGATCCGGCGACAGGCACTTGTTGCACACCGGGTGGACGTCGATGTGGGGATACTTAGATCCGCACACGGGACATTTCTTGAACGGACTCCGTTCCATGATGTGTCGTCGAAAGTCTGGTTACGTTGACTGGGCCTCGAGCACCGAAGAGCCACGCGACTCCTCTAGACGTCCGACTCGGGAACTGAGCCGGAACAGAGCTGGGCACCGAACGCAAGACAATACCGACGGTATAGGGAAAGGCCTTCGGGCCTTAAGAAAAGTCTATATCGATTCCGAACTGGAGATGTCGAATATACATCCGAACCCAATGGCGGAAAAAAACAATCTGGGGATGGAGTCGATGCCCATGCGCACTGTAGTCCAGGGGAGGAGCCGCCTATCTCGTGATACTTCGAAGACTCTTCCAGGACAACAATGTGCAATCATCCAGACCCAACACTAGGCGGCGATCTATGCTATAGATATGAATTCAGCAGCCTACATGCCTCGAACCTACTAGTTATAATTACTGAGGGACTCTCACCTGGACGATGGAGAACATTCAACCATGTGAATCTATGGGAGATACAATACTGAAGAAACGTTCACTCAAATAAATCCCTCGTATACGCTTCTTTTGACTTCAGGTTCGTAGTGTCTTAGCAACTCCACTGACTAGGCTCCTCATAATTAGGTTATTTGTTTTCATATAAATACTTACATGACATTCTGAAATCTATTTGTCTGTGATATTATTTGACAGAAACATGGAATTGCTCATTAGTTTATACCTCTGTTGGCCTTTATTACTACCAATCACAGTAGACTGCTTCCTTGTCCCTTACAAAGCATAATTTAGATTCCCAGTACATATTTCCTGCCATCTAGAAATGGATTGTAGGACACATGGAACAGAACTCACATATTATTTAAACAATTGATTTGTGGATAGAGGGGACAGAAAATGAGAGATATATGCATCAGAGATCTGGGTAGCACATTGTAATAAAGCTCACCTGGCTCCACGAATACAGGAAGGTGTGAACACCCAACTAGTAATTCCTTTCTGCAGGAGAAATATAAAGTTAAGACTCAATGAGAGACATGACTGTGGGCTATATAAACTAAGGGAACTTATTGGATGCGGACTGAAAATAAACAAATGAAACCTTCAGCTCCTCTCACCTCCTGGGAAGGGCAAATGTGGCAAAGGGACAAGCTCTGATCTGTTGCACTGTTCTTCACCGTCAGCAAGGAGGGCTGGAAGACCTTTGTCATCTCCAGAATAAGAACCTGCAAACAGAAGAACATTATTTATATAACAGTGCATAGAAGCACAAGGGGTACACAGGAATTACAAAAACTACTCAACCACGAGGAACATCGCTCCTCATGGAGGTTCTCTTGCCACCTCACATACCCCACCCAGTACAAATGGCCTTCAGCTCCTTGTCAATGAACTTCGCATTGCACAACCAGTCTAGCAATCATGAATTAGCCTTAATACCACACAAGGATCTTGTGCTCCTGCTTAAGATAATCGGCCCCTCACCATACCTACAACTATTCAGAGAATTTACAGCAAACTCAGTAACCCAGCCCTCCTGTACAATATGAGAATATCTATTTCCACTTTTACAGCAGGTACTAGATCCTTTAGCCTCTGGAAATTAGAAGTCTATCTTCCTTTCCCTCTACTCCCATCCTACTTACTCAAGTACTCATCTCCATCCTACAGCCCTAGACGACCTGGTACAGTCTCAGATTTCAAAAATCCCATTCTAGATATTCCTATCTCCCCACTAGGGACACTTCTCCCACCCTCCTACACCTGATCCTGAGATTGTCTAACCGGATCTACCAACTTGAACCCTCCTACACCTCATTCTCTCTTCTTCACATTCTCCTAGCCCTAGTTCTCCCACATAATCTCTGCAATCCATGCTTTTATACACCACCAGTCCTCACCGGGCAGCTATCTGTGGAGATTAGTTGCTGGCATGACTGCTGCAGAAAGCCCACCCAGAAATCAAATAGCTGCTGCTTCTCATTAGTGCCCTCAGGGGTTACTAGGACTGGATGTGCGGAGTTCGGGGTGGTGATAAAAGGAGAAACCCCCTCAGCAATCGCTTGAAATGGGGACACCCCACCGGAATTCATGGCACTGTCGGATGAGGGCTTCTTAAAGTGTCTGTAGAGAAGAAATGTTTCCATGACGGACATGAGGTACCTATAGCAGAGTTGGGAGATATGAGAGAGTGGCATGAGAGACGGCAGGATGAAAAACAAGCATGTTGTGCTGCCTGAAAAAACACTAGAGCAAGTATAGAGGCGTACATTCATCATTCATTTAACACAGTTTGCCAAGATTTTCTTTTACTAATTAGGTGAGTTTGTGAAATTGTGTCTTAGTTCTGCTTTTGTCCCAAAGCAACTCTTGCTTTGAGAGAATGACTAAGCGTAGAGAGCTGACTCTGAGAGGAAACTATGGGTACAAGAGGTGAGTCAGTGAGAGAGAGAGAGAGTGTGTGTGCATGTGTCAAAAAGGAATGTTGGGCTGTACAGGGTCAAAGACTAGCATAAAGTCAACGAATAAGGGGAGAGGATGCTGGATTGCAGATGGTTAATGCGCTGTGATGTAGCAATCTTTCTGAAAGTGATTCTTCAACTCTTTCTACATTTGGAGCAGCACTAGGGGCATCCTAATGGATAAAGAGATGTTGTTCCAGAACTTGGGTGCATAGATGGAAAAGGCCTGCTGTCTTGCTTTTTTTCTTTTTTAAACTTTTAGTCTGCTGTCTGGCTATGGGTGTGCCAAGATCTACCAGAGATTGGGCGTTTGACCGCAAGATAAGCAGGGTTGAAAGTAATTATGGTTACGTAAATGATGCACGTGGTTTTGAAGACGTGGGCCAGCAAGTTGAGCCAATGGAGTTCTAGCAACATGAGAGTGAGGTGATCCTATTGCTTCAAGCCCAGGATGAAATGGGCTGCAGCATGTAGGCTGTTCCTAAGGGGGGCCGGTATGGAGTCAGGGAGGTCCTGGAGTAGGGCATTACCACCATACAGATCCAAAAGTACGAGGGATTCAACAGCAGTTATGAGGTCTCTTTCAGGCAGACATTGTTTAACTTTCTTTACAAGAGGTGGGAGCGTGCAGTCTTTATTTCTTTGGCAATGTGTTTCTTGAAGGTGAAGTTGACTACTACGATGAATCCAAATGAGTTGGTAATTAGTGAAAGCTGGGGTTTAAAGCCATCAAGGCTCAGGTCATTGACTCTGGCAGGCACCATGTATAGGTTAAAGATGATAAGGAACAGGTTTGAGCTTTGGGGGACTTCATGTGTGATAGGAATCTTTTGTGACCTGGAGGTGGCCAAGTGAACAAACTGATTTCATTTAAAAAGGTAGGAGGAGAACCAGTGAGGGGCATTGCCTGTGAATCCTATTCAAGACTTCAGGACGCATATATGAGGAGATGGCAGACTGTCGAAGGCAACTAAGATGTACAACAATTTTAAGGCAGCAGTCACCTTCATCTGTGGACAAGACAGCAACATCTACGATGCAGCAGAATGATCTGAAACCAGACTGGAAGTCGTGTAGGCAATGGTTAACATTGATGTGGTCTTGGAGTTAAACAAAGACTGCCTGCAGTCACCCAACTGTAGGAGGTTTAAGCAAGAGGTGGCTTAGAGAAATTGCCATTCAAATATAGCAGGAATTCATTTATACTAACACAACAGATAATGCTTTAATTCTTCCCTCATACTTTTCTCTTTGCTGTAGCTCCAACCAGGGCCTACCCTGTTTCCTTACCAGACAGGAGGGTTGAGTTTGTATAGCTTCTCTGAGGCTCGGCAAACTTTGCTTCCGTCATTTGCCAGTATCCCAGCACCCAGGTAAAAGCCGACATCCCAATAATGTTGCATCTTCTCCAGATTACCTTTTCGGCCCAGCAGGCAGCTCAGCTTCACACCTGTAGGTAACCAACATTACTGGTCATGAGATTCAAATAGAGGAGGTTAGAAACACTCAGCACACTAGTCCCAATAATTTATTGATGATTTAAGGACAGTGTGATCAAACTATGGAAAGTTTAGTGAACTTTTGTGACAATGGGTCATCGCTGACCACTTTCGCGAAGTAAGGCGATTAGTTCATCAAATGGAGAGGAAAGTAGGCCTGCACTGATCAGCTTAATTAAGGGAATGATAGGAGAGTGCTATTAGCTCAGTGATTTAAGACATTTATGGGACAGTGATAATGAGCTCTAAGAACTAAGGGGGATGGTAGAGCGCTGGTGTGAGCCAAGTGAATTAAGTTGTGGGTGGACAGTGTTGATGGGCTCAATGAATTATTGAGCGGCTGAGCAATGCTGAAGAACTCAGACAGCACTTCATCGGGAGGAGCCTAGCTCGTGGCCGTGATGGTCGCCCTTTAGCTTGGCTCCCGCAGCCCTCCGTCCTGATTGACGATCCTGTCTTTTATCCTGTCCGAGGACGACACATCTTTTGGGGCATTGAAACATAACGGCTTGTTTGTACTTACCGTCCGACCCCGGGGTCTCGGTGTGCAGTGGCTCCGGAGTTGTGGCCTCCGAGGGATCGGGGCCTCTGCGAGACTTGGACCGGGACCTGGCTGGCGGGATCCGACGGCTCTCGGCCCCGGCCGAGAGCGAGAATTAGTGTTGGGAGCCGATGTGCGAAGATCCCGGCGATCCTGACCCGGGCCTGCCCTGGTGGCCGCGCGGCCGACGTGGGTGAGAGGCCCCGGGACCTGATTCTGTGAAGGGGTCTCCCTCCGCCGCTGCTTGGTCCGGCGGCCCTGGTCCTCGGGGCCCGGACTCCGCTTGTTTGGGGCACCGGGGCTGGTGCTGGCGGAGACCCGTTTTGGGCGGATATCCTTTTGGCATCGAGGCCGCCCTTGCTGGGACCCCCGGAGCTTGTAAAGTCCTACATTTGCGAACTGTTATTTTCGGGGGTCTTGGTGGGCGGCGATTGGGCTGATTCACGAAATGGCGGCCGACCCTCTGGAACGAGAATCACCCTGTGGCGGCGGGCCCGTGTTGCCTAATCGTGTGGGGAGCGGATCTGGTGGACGTGAGCCGACGGTCAGAGATATCCTGGAAGCACTGAGATCCCTACACGCTTCCCTGGCCCTGGGAGTCTCGGTGGGTCCGCCACGATCTGCCGCCATTTTGGGCGGCCATTTCTTCTTGTCGCCCTCTTGTTTCGATGACTTCATTGCCTCGCCCCCCTCGATTGACTTGAGTGTCTCCGCCGCTGATCGAAGATCGTGTAGTGTGCCGGTGACTTTGGGGCGCCCTGCTTTTCATGGTTCGGACCCCGGGGACTTGGATGCTGTATTGCGACCATGTTCGACATTGTTGCCTGAAACTGTTGGTGGACTGCCTCCTGTGCTTACTTCGATGACATTGCCTGTGTCTATAACTGGGACCGCTTCGCCCGATCCAGTGGCGCAACTGAACTCCTGTTTTCCACTGATCGTGCTGCGATTGTTGATGCATCTACACTTTCGGTTCGGACTATTGCTCCCTTGTGGATCTATCTACCCCCCACGTAGCTATGTTAGTCACCATTCCACTCGACTATATGCTGATTTCGTATTTAGTATGTGGTTTTACATTGCCATGTGGTGGGTGGGATTTGTCGCTCGAAAGGGTTGGGGGTGAAATGTACGACTTCTGTTGGATTCCCGGCATACGATTTAGTAGCATCATTGTTTTTAATCGTAGAAAGGTGGGCAGTCCCCTTCTCTTAATGTTTTATAGCGCGTGATGGGGTGTCGTCCTGGACTGTTTTTGACTGTATTTTTCTGGTTGGGCGGAGGGCTGCGGCCGCCCGTTCGGATTATAGTTATTCTGCTCCTCCCTCCTGTTCCCCTTTTTTTCCTTCGCTTTGGTTCTTTTTTGTCTCGTTTTTCTTTCTTACTTCTCGCTATATTTCGGGTTCTGGTTTAGGGCGACAGGCACGCTGTCTGAAGGGTAGGCCATAGCCTTCTACAGGGGTGCAGGGTGGGTTGGGTACTGTTTTTGTTTGTCCTCTGGTTCTATGGCCCTTTTCTATCTCTTTTTCGTGAGGCCGCGTCTGTCCTGACCTCCTCTGGTGTGTTTCGGGTGGGGGGTGTGGCGTCGTTAATCCTCCTGATAGGTTTCGGCTGTCTTTCTCCCCGATTGCCATCCCCCACTGGGCCGCTACTCCTTTTGTCTCCTGTCTTCCTGCCACGGGGGGCCTGGGTCGGCGTGTCTTCTTCCTTTCGTTTTTCTTATTTCTTTATTTCCCTTTTTATTGTCTTATTTTGTCTTCCCTCCGTTTTCCCTTCCCTTCCCCCTCCCCTTCCCTACCTCGTCCCCCCCCCCCCTTCTTCCTCTTGGTGTCCTAGAAGTTCTTATGACGAGTTGGTTTTGATTTATTGTCTTTCCGATCCCTCTGTTCTGGCTTGGTAGTGTCCTGGGTGGCGGGCATGTTACGAGAAGAATGCTCAGGGGCTGATTGTGTCTCACATATCCTGATTTCTTGAATGCATTGTATTATCCCCCCCGATCTTCTGGTCCCATGCCCCCTTATTAATGTTGCAGTTGATTACGGGATATCGGATGCCTCCGTATTGAAAGTGCGCCTGTCATACGTCTTCTCCCCATATTATAAAATTAAGCCTTATTTACTCCTGTGTTTTAGCCCTTTGGTTCCCGAATTTTTTCTCCCCCCTTTTATATTGTACGGCCCCTGCTTTGTATTGATTGATTATGTGATATTTGCCTGGTGACTCCTGATTGTATTGTACATTGCGGCCGGCCGGATGGGTTGTAGGCCTTGACGTGTCTCTCCTTTTTGATGTCAATAAAGGTTTTCAAAAAAAAAAAAAAAAAAGAACTCAGACAGCAAAAATGCATACAAAAAATCCATGGCATACTGGAACGCTGCTGATTGCCTAAAACAGCTGGCAGTCACTTCTATACGATTATAAGCATAGTTTCACTTTCCCTTTCCTATGCTGTCTGAGATATACAGGCCCAACTCTCTCACCCTGACAAGCTAAGCTAGTGATCAAATATATAACCATCTATCTGCCCGTCACCCTTCCCAAATTTTTTTTTGCGAGAAAATCAGACCAGTCCTACAACTCTAACATTGTACTGAAGCTGAAACCCTCACTATGGCCCTTATTACAATGCCAGTCGGGCGAGTGCCTGACGAACATAGTTTCGGCATCTGCACTGCCCGACAAGTAGGCAGCAGTCCAGACCTCCAAATTACCATTCGACCGCCGTGCGGTGGGTAGGAAACATGCCTTTTTGCATTGAGATTTGTGCTGCGACCCACAAAAGGGTTGCAGCATGAGCCTCAATGCAAAAATGCATGTTTAGAAACATCCCTGCACCATGTGGCAGGCACCATCTAGTGCCTGGCACAGGGTGCATGGATGTTTTGGTGGACACCATGGATACCCCCCTGGCCCGAAAGCACAGGCCCTAGGGGCATGGGGGCCTGCTAGAGTCCCCAAAGTCCCTGTCTGACAGCCTTTCTACGGCAGTCGGACTGCCATGGAAAGGCTGTCAGAAAGGGACTTTGTAATCCTTAGCATGGTGCCTGAGCAGGCACCTCCCTTATTGTAGAGTATTTTACGTTACGGCCGACAGTAGGCGCCAGTCGGTCCCTCCGCCCACTGCCTCCGACCACCCACATCATAATGCGGTGGTCAGACAGTAGCACCAGATGTTGGGTGAACCATCAGTGGTGGTCCGTCCGACATCATAATTGGCCCCTAAGTTTGTGGAACTGTTGTGCAGAATTACACTGCAGAAATAAAAATTCAGGAGCAGCAAACGTATAATTTGTTTAATTAAAATATAAGTTAGAAATATATATTTTTACTGCATTTGTATTCTTAAGAGCATTCGCCCTTTAGATTGTCTGATGCCTGCTGTAAGGAATATTAAGAGTTAAACTAGGTTATATCACAAAGAAATGAGTGTCGTCCGAAAGAATTAGTTTATTTATGCTACAGTTGTCTTCCAAAAAAAAAAATGGAACTTCATTTATCCAGGCCTAAGATCCTACAGAGATAGATTATGAAACGTTTCAGTAAGTACACATAGCTTCGGATATCACCACTCCAATACAAACCACTCCCTTCATGAGGAGAATAGGTCAGTAATTCAGCTGCAGGGAAGTCACTGTAAAGGAACCTTATTAAGACCCATCTTTTACCTCTCCATAGGTCCTCGTTATCTTCTCCAGAGCTAGAGCCATGGTAGTGGATGTACGACGGAGTCAAGCATTCCTTTACTGCGTGTGCCTTTACAACGTGGACTAAACCACGAATAAGTCTGAACCACACACGTCTTTACCACGCATACCATTGCCACGCATGCCCAAGAGACACATGAAAATTACTTTTACCATGCATACCTTTACCACCAATTCCATTACCTCGCAAATGTATCAAACTTTTAAAAAAAGGTTTCTGCATGGAGTCATATTTTTTAGAGAGATAAATAATTTTACACACTTTCTTAATTCCCCTAAATGTGACAAGAACGCAGTTATTTTACTCTTTATAAACATTTTATTGAAAATAAAAGATATACATTACTTCGAGCAATGTATTTGAAACTATTACATTACAACTGTAGGCCTTCCTGTTTTTTCACCTGCTTAAAAAAACCTCAGGAAAACTAAAATGGCTGTCTTAGTGACAACTTTAGAAAACTTTTTCCTCAAACATTTCAAATCTGAATACTAAACACGTTCAAATGTACATTCCAATGCATATTTAGGAAATATCTTAAGACTTGGGTCTTCTTCATCTAGCCCTCCCCGACCTCATTAGGTGCTGGCAGATGCAGCTCGTATGTCCTCATGGTCCAGGGCTGGGAAGCCCCATTGCTGGATCAGTTACATGCTTTACAACCCCCACAATACAACATATTATAAGCATATTTTATATGACAGCTGTGAAAATAGAAACATTTACTAACAGGTGTGCCTACGTTGGGTACATTATAATACACATGCAAGTAAGGACTGTTAAGGCGTGATAGCTTATTTTTGTATTACTTTCTTCACTACACAAAAAAAAATCTGTAGCTGTTTTGGGAGACTGTACTTTGGTATCTTGTCTGGCAGTAGTCTGGGGAATGGGTACATAATGCATGGGTACCCTTTATTAAGTAAAGTTTTCCACATTTCTCCCTTTCCCTCCTTTCCTTTCTCCCTAGTGTGATTTTGTTTTGAGAAACTGATATTATTCTGTGATGAGAACTAATTAGTAAAACCCAGAGGTCTACAAACGTGAAGGAGGGACTTGTTTGCTGTAGCAGAAATCGATATGGTCCTTGCTTCTGGAGAACCACTGTTGACTGTTTTAAGCTTCAGCAAATGAGACTACCCACAAAGAGAGAAGTAACTAAAAGGCCAACCTTTCTCAGTGCCACGTACCGGATTATAGCTGAGAAGCAGAAGACTTTTTATCCATTTCAGTAAGAAACCAAAAAGTCAAGTCCTGTGGCCATGGTTATCCTATGGGCGGGGCTCTTGTCTGTTACCACTTGAGGTGAGAACACAAAGGCTTCTTGCTGGTCCACTATCTTGTAAAAAGAAACGGTAATCCTAGTTTTAGTATGTGGGGATTTAGTTTGGTTTCGGACATCGGAATCTGGTCAGTAAACATCTAGAGGATGTGCTATTAAACCTGAAAGATGTCAAAGGAAGCTCACACAACTCAAAGCCCAAATTAAATTAAGTGCCTGCCCTTTTTTAAACATTTACATCACATTTCATCTTGGGGTCTCTGGTGGTTGTGTCCAAGGAGGAAGGTGAACAGATACCTCATCACTGATTCCCAGAATTCGGAACACATTCTCTGGAGTCCATAGTTCTCTACTCACGGGACTACAGAAAGGCCAGTAGCTGGCTAAGATACCAGTTCATACTAGGTGTACCTTAGGTGATGGTGTATTTTTTGGACTCCATCTCAGAAGTCACTGTTCACTATTGAGAGTTGCTGGCGCAGGAGTCATCCATAACGGGCAGATGATGTTCCAGTGGGCAAAGGACTGCTGGACTGGTCTTGGGGTTGTGACTGGGAGTTCACACCATAATATATCCCGAAATGCATTAGCTAGGAAACAAATTACTTCCTAACGTTGATGTGATAAGATTCCAGGTAACGGGTGGAAATCAGGACTCGTAGGATGGCTGGAAGGGAAATCAAATCAAGTTATGAGGCAGGGAGAGTCAAGGGGCGGAGCATGCTCCATCTTCATGACTGAAGGCGATGGTGTCTCTCATAGACCCAATATGCAGTGTGGCTTCTAGGGTGCAGCTGTCTGGGACAACTATATGTCTCCAGGGAAGTGTCAGACTGTAAAAACTGTAGCAAGCAGGTCCTTCAGCAGATTGGCTTTGACCATTGACTGAGGCAGATCACTTACTCCAGGCAAGGGCAGTTTAGCTCTTCATGCAGGCAAGTAAATGTTTCCTTTCTCTTCTGCTTCTTTCCTTTCTACTCCTCTTCTGGCAAAACATTTCAGTTAATCTTTCCTGGACTTACGTCCATCCGTACGGAAACTGGTGATGCAGCAGCAGTCCTACTCATTGATCATGTTGGTGTCTCCCCTGCAGAGTAGCACATGCCCAGCTAGGTTGCTACATCTCCAAGTGTGAAAAAGTAATGGCAGAAAAGGCCAATACGTTTACTTCCCCTGATGGCCAAAAATGGCCAGTCAGTTGGTGTTGATCTTTTGAAGTTCAACCAGCCCCTCCAATCCTGGGGAGGAAGGGGTGAGTCATTACAAATGGACTCTGCCACTTATCCTTCAGGCAGACATAAAAGCGCCCACACACACACATACATCTGCAGGCATTCTTAATGCACGTCCCAAACGTCATAGAAGGAACGGTCCCCAGTTACAGGAGACCGTCATGAAAGGAGTTGGTAGGCCACACAGCCATTGCAGTATAGGTAAAGATGCCTTTACTTGTACTATATTACTATGCTGTCAAAAGTCTCAGTCTCTCCTAGCTTGGGATAACAAAAGAGGTGGTCTTAGAAAGCACCACACTTTTGGAAATCCTCCCCGCCCCCGACATCTAAGGCCAACTCATGTCTCATATGTAACATGCCAGTATCTCTAGTGGGGCTGAATATCAAGGAAACCACTCTCTATACCGGAGAAGTAGTGAAGGTGATAAAGCACATACCACACTACAAGTCTGCAAAGGGTGCTTCCCTTATAGCACCCAGGAAAAACTTTACACTGAAGACTGCAAAGAGTATGAGGCCACGTGTAGGGAAAATAAGCCACCAGAAAGAGGGGACTATCTGAAGCTGTGAGAAAGTGCAATCTTTCTTCCTTGGTATGCCCCCACTTTTTGCTGAATTGCTGATGTTCTTTGACTGAGTGTGCCCTGGGCTCCTGCCAATCAGTTTCCCAGGGCCTATTTTCCTTCCCTAAAACTGCATTGAAGCCTAAACCCAATTGGCATCTCTGGCCACATGTCAGAACCTGGTAAATGGTACCACAGGTACCCAGGTAACTGTGACCAGAGAAGACCTCTAAGGGCTGCAGCACTTATTGTGCCACCTTTAGAGTCCCTGTACCCCGACACTCACACACTGCCTTTGCAGGCTGCGTGTCTTGGTGCAGAACAAAGTGAAGAGTCAGCATGGCACACATCCCTGTGTGCCATGCCCACAAACCACTGCCCTGGCATACATCAGTCACCCCTCTAGCTGTATGCCCTATGCCAGTGGTGAGGATACAGGTGCATGAGCCCTGTACCCCTACAGTGCCCAAGTCCACTCCTAGGCACTGTAAGTGTAGTGCTGCCATTAAGAGTATATGGTGCTGGGAGTATCATTACGAACTCCACAGCACCATAATGGCCACACTGAAGACTGGGAAGTTTGGCATCAAACTTCCCAGCACGTTAAACCCACATAGATACCAGTGTGGGATTTAATGTAAAATGCGCAACCGAGGGCATCTTAATGATGCCCCCATGAAACTCGACCAACTTCTAGTGACCTGACTGAGTGGCTGCCTAGGCTGCCACCACCAGACATGTTTCTGGATCCCTGGGTCGAGAGCTACTGCTCTCAGGGCCTGAAACAGATTTACACCAATTAATAAAAAGGTTGCCTTTTGGACCAACCGCTACATTTCTGCCTAATTTCGTATAATTCCGTTTAGCAGTTTGGGCTGGAGCTGTGTCTAAAGTTCCTATGAATATTAACATGGGGAAAACACATTTTGGGACCCCCCCTTTTTCTTGGACCGCTTCACGGATCAGCCCGAAACTTTGAAGACAGCAGCTGAAGTGAGCGTCAGACTAGTTTTGAAACTTTCACCAGGATTCGTCAAACTACGCCTAAGTTATTGACAAATGGAAAAACGCTCTTCCTATGAAAACTACCTCCTAACTAGAACTACCTACTGGCGACCGTCAGTAGGCAATATAAATATATATACATATTCATCCACAAGGAAAATATCAAGATAAAGGCAGGTGAAACAGCTGAAATGCATCACTCCGAGAGAGGACCAACACATGAAAAAAAATCTGTGATTCAAAAGGCTTGGCGTGCGCGCATTGTTTGACGGGGTAGGGAGGAGCATGGAGATATGGAATATGCTACTTACCAGTATGCATCTGTTCTTGGCATAGAGGGCTGCAGAGTGGTACATTTATGAATAGATCGCCATCTGGTGTTGGGCTCGGATGATTGCACTTGTTTTTCTTCTGGAGAAGTCTTTGTCGTCATAGATGACTCCTCCTCTTGGTGTTAGTGCGCATGGGCATCGGCTCCATCCTTAGATTGTTTTGCCATAGTAGGGTTAGATGGAGTAGTGTAGTATTATACATAAAGATATGCCCATGTAAGTGTATCTAAATAAGATAATGTTGGGACAGACACAGGTTTCCGGGGAGGCAGGGAGGGCATGTACCACTCTGCAGCCCTCTATGCCAAGAACAGATGCATACTGGTAAGTAGCATATTCCGTTCGAGGCATATGGGCTGCAGATGGTACATTTATGAATAGATTGTACAGCAGTTACCTCCCTAGCGGTGGTCACCAGTGTCTGTCGCAACTGTTTGAAATAGAGTTTTTAATACAGCTTGGCCCACTCTGGCTTGTTGTGTAGCCTGTACATCAACACAGTAGTGTTTTGTGAATGTATGTGGTGTAGACCAAGTTGCTGCTCTACATATGTCATCTAGGGGAATGTTCCCTAAGAATGCCATAGATGCTCCTAGTTTTCGTGTAGAATGAGCTCTAGGAGGAACAGTTAATGTTCTCTTTGCTTTAATGTAACATATTTGTATACATCTTACAATCCATCTAGCGATGCCTGCTTTAGAGATAGGATTGCCCTTATGTGTTGGGGAAAATGCTACAAATAGTTGTTTAGTTTTCCTGAAGTTTTGTGTTCTTTCTATGTAGTACAAAATGGCTCTTTTGACATCTAGTGTATGTAGAGCCCTTTCTGCCACAGTCTGTGGCTTTGGAAAGAAGACTGGTAGTTCCACTGGCTGATTGATGTGAAATGCCGAAATTACTTTAAGCAAGAACTTTGGGTTTGTTCTAAGAACCACTTTATTCTGGTGTAACTGTAGGAATGGTTCTTGTATTGTCAATGCCTGTAATTCACTTACTCTCCTAAGTGAGGTAATGGCTATAAGGAAAGCCACCTTCCATGTAAGGAATTGTATTTCGCACCTATGCATAGGTTCGAAAGGTGGCCCCATTAGTCTGGTGAGTACTACGTTGAGGTTCCAGACTGGGGAAGGTGGTAATCTTGGTGGAATGACTCTTTTAAGGCCTTCCATGAATGCCTTTATAGCTTGTACTCTGAACAGTGATATGTGCTGCCTGTTTTGTAGGTACGCTGCTATAGCTGCTAGATGTACTCTGATAGATGTGCACGCTAGATTACATTGCTGTAAGTGTAATAAGTAGCAAATAATCTCCCTTGTTGATACGTCCAGAGGGTTGATATTGTTATTAGTACAGTGTATAGCAAACCTCTTCCACTTAGCTGCATAGCATGCTCTGGTGGTAGGACGTCTCGCTTGTTTAATTATCTCCATGCAATTTGGGGGTAGATCTAAGTACCCAAATTCTAGGATTTCAGGAGCCAGATCGCTAGGTTCAATTGTGTGGGATCTGGGTGCATTATTTCTCCATGGTTCTGTGTAAGGTGCATGGGTAGAATTCGTAGCTTTTGATGTGGCACTTGTGAGAGTTGCAGGAGCGTGGTGAACCACGGTTGTCTTGCCCACGTGGGTGCTACTAGTATCATGGTCATTGAGTGTTGTTGCAGCTTTCTGACCACTAATGGGATTAGTGGGAGAGGGGGAAAAGCGTATGCAAATTTGTTGGACCAATTTATCCATAACGCATTGCCCTGCGACAGGTGGTGTGGGTACCTGGACGCGAAGCTTTGGCATTTTGCGTTCTGATGAGTGGCAAAGAGGTCGATCTCTGGTTGTCCCCATCTTTGGAAGAATGGTTGCAGTATTTGTTGGTGCAGTTCCCATTCGTGTATTTGTTCCGACTGTCTGCTTAAGATGTCTGCTATCTGGTTTTGGACTCCTGGTAGGTGTTCGGCTAACAGATAGATGTTTTGAGGAATGGCCCATCTCCAGATTTCCTGTGCTAGTCTGGATAGTTGGAGAGAGTGCGTCCCCCCCTATTTTTGAATATAATACATTGCTGTCATGTTGTCTGTTCTGATCAGGACTGCTTTGTTGGTAACATGTATTTGGAAGGCTTTCAATGCTAGAAACACCGCTAGTAGTTCTAGGTAATTGATGTGCAGTCTTTTTTCCTGCACACTCCACCTTCCTTGTACTGTGTATTTCTCCATATGTGCTCCCCATCCTGTGAGCGATGCGTCCGCTGTTATTGTCACCTGTGGAATTGGTTCTAGGAACGACCGCCCCTTGGCAATGTTTGTTGTGTTCCACCACTTCAGAGAGCGGTGTGTGCGGTCGTCTACCAACACCAGATCTGTAATCTGTCCTTGAGCCGGATTCCACTGTGTCGCTAAGCATTCTTGTAGCGGACGCATTTGTAGTTTGGCATATGGTATTAGCAGTATGCAGGATGACATCATCCCTAATAGCTGCATGAACACTCTTGCTGGTAGTGAGTGTTGTGGCTGGAATCTTTGAATGATTGTAAGCATTGTTTGGATCCTGACTGGATTGGGGTATACTTTGGCTTTTTCTGTGTCTATAGTAGCCCCCAGATATTGTTGAACCTTGCTTGGTTGTAGGTGTGACTTTGTGTAGTTCACCGTGAACCCTAGCTGGTGTAGTAGCTGAATTGTCTTTTGTGTGTTTTGAAGACATTCCTCTTGTGACTTGGCCTTTATTAGCCAGTCGTCCAAGTATGGGAAGACATGTATTTGTTGTCTTCTTAGGTGAGCTGCCACCACTGCCAGGCATTTTGTGAACACCCTTGGTGCCGTTGTGACACCAAACGGAAGGACTTTGAACGGATAATGTTGTCCTTCTACCACAAACCTGAGGTATTTCCTGTGGGCTTTGTGAATCGGGATATGAAAGTAAGCGTCTTTTAGATCCAGTGTAGAAAGAAAGTCCCCTTTCTTCAGTAAAGGAAGTACCTGTTGGAGCGTGACCATGTGGAAATGTTCCGAATTTATGTATGCGTTGAGAGGTCTTAGGTCCAGTATCGGTCTTAGAGACCCATCCTTTTTGGGAATTAGGAAGTATAGGGAGTATACTCCTGTTCCTTGTTGGTGCTGTGGAACCTTCTCTATGGCATGCTTTCCTAGCAGGGATAGTACTTCCTGCTTTAACAGTGTCAGGTAATCTTGTTTCATTGGACGCTGTTTGGGGGAGATGTTTGGTGGGATAGATGTGAGTTCCAGGCAATAACCATGTTGGATAATTTGTCTCACCCACCTGTCTGATGTGATGTTTTCCCAGACAGGTAGGAACTGTGATAGGCGTCCCCCGACCGGTGTTATATGGTCTGGGGGGAGCTGTATGAAGTCACTGCTTTGGGGTTGGAGAGTTGCGGTTGTTGTTGTTTCCGCGACCTCTACCCTTGTTGTTGTTACCTCTGTAACTACCTCTAGAATTACCTCTGGGTGATGTAGGTGTAAAAGAGGTTTGTTGCTGGCTTGTACCTGTATTTTTGGATCCTCCTCTATAGGTGGACCTACGAAAGGAACCTCTTTGTGTCGGCTGTTGCAATGCTCCCATTGATTTAGCCGTTTCCGTATCCTTTTTCATCTTTTCTAAGGCCTCATCTGTCCCTGTGCCGAAAAGTGTTTTCCCATCAAAAGGTTGGTTCAGTAACGATGTTTGTACCTCTTGTTTGAACCCTGATACCCTGAGCCATGCATGTCTCCTTAACATGATGCTTGTGTTTGTAGCTCTTGCTGCAGTGTCTGCCGCGTCTAGGGCGCACTTTATGGAAGTGTTAGTAATTAACTTCCCTTCTTGTATGAGTTGATCTGCCCTCTTTTGATGTTCTTTAGGGAGATGTGTGATGAGTTTTTCTAATTCATCATAATGCGCTCTGTCATACCTTGCAAGTAGTGCTTGCGTATTAGCTATGCGCCAGCTGTTTGCCGCTTGAGATGCTACTCTCTTGCCAGAGGCATCTATTAGCTTAGACTCTTTGTCAGGAGGTGGAGCTTCTCCTGTAGATAAAGAGTTTGCTCTCTTACGAGCGTTTGTGACCACTAGTGAGTCTAGAGGAATTTGCCCTTTAATGTATATTGGGTCTTTTGGAGCTGCCCTATATTTCTTATCGATTCTTGGGTTCAGTACCCTAGCCCTCACTGGGTCTTTGAATATCTCTGATGTATGACTGAGAAGGCCCTTAAGCATTGGTAGTGTTCCTGATGTTCTTTGTGCAGTAGGTAGTGTTTCTAATAAGAAATCCTCTATTTGAGGTTCTGCATGTAGTTCTACCTTGTGATATGTTGCTGCTCTATTAATGAGTTGCGCAAAACCAGTATTATCATCAGGAGGTGAAGGTTTTGAAGGATACAATTCAGGGTCGTTATCGTTATCTGACCCTACATTGTACTCTTCCCATGGGTCTGCCTCCTCTGGGATTGTGTCTTCATCATCCCCAGGATGTTCCCCCTCCCCCGTGTCGCTCTCTACATCTGTTGTAGGTGTAGATGGTCGTGTGGGAGGAATATTTGGTCTATTGTGAGGAAGAGGAGAAGATGGTGTGTGTCTAGGTTTTGGAGAAGGGGGAGGAGTTGTATTTGTCCCCATTGTTCTCTTCTTCGGATGAGTTTTGTCGTCCGAATGTTCATTCTTCCTCTTTTTAGGTAGTTCTGTGACTACCTTGCCAGTTTTTGGATCAATAAACAGAGTCTTTTGTTTAGGATCGGTCTTGTATTCCTGTGTCGGTACCGCAGTTTTCGGGTCCGAAAGGTGTTTTTTCTTCTGACTGTCCATTTGTATTTTCGGCACCGAGATTTTATTCGGATCCGATGTCTTCGGTATCGAAGATGTCCGCGGTGTCGAGGGTGTTTGACGTCGAAACGTGTTTCGGTGTCGACATGGACTGCTTCGACTTCAAGCTTTCCTTGACTTGGAGCTTCGGTGTCGATGTGGTCCGTTTATCGGAACCACCATGATGGGAGACGAGTGTTTCGGTTTCGGTTTCGTTGCCGGGCTCGAAGGCGGGGCGTCTGAAACTTTTTTCGGTTGTCTGACCGGGCTCGAAGGCGGGGTCGACACCGTGCGGGGTCTGTTCTTTGGTAAAGGGACGTCGTCACTCACGGTTTGTTGGACGTCGATTTCCTCGACGTCGGACTCGTCCGCTTCAGACCCCGCCTCGTCGGCCTCTTCTTCCTCCTCTTCTGGGTGCTGGTCTTCAAACAGCTCCGGGATTGCTTGTGACTGCATTCTCGATACCTCGTGTCTTCGGGCTCGACGGTTTCTAATCGTCGATTTTGAAGAGAACGCTGCACAGGCCTCACAGTCCCTGGATTCGTGTTCAGGGGACAAGCAGAGGTTGCACACCTCGTGTAGGTCCTTGTGTGGGAACTTAGCACCACACGTTGGACATTTTTTGAATGGAGTCCTTTCCATGGACCCCGGGCTGGACTATGTCGATTTTCTCGAAGTCGTCGTCCTTCGAAACGCGTCGGTATGGAAGTGAAGTCGCGTTCGATAACAATACCGTCGAATTGGAAAGGGTTACGCGCCGAATATAACCTTCTTTATCGAAGTCGGTCCGGAGCGCTTCGATCCTCATCCGAACCCGATGGCGGAAAAAAAACAATCTAAGGATGGAGCCGATGCCCATGCGCACTAACACCAAGAGGAGGAGTCATCTATGACGACAAAGACTTCTCCAGAAGAAAAACAAGTGCAATCATCCGAGCCCAACACCAGATGGCGATCTATTCATAAATGTACCATCTGCAGCCCATATGCCTCGAACAAATATGTTATGCGAACTCCCAAAATCTTTCTTCGTGAAAAATCCAGGCACAGACTCCAAATTACTCAGTGCATTTAAATCGAAGCATGCCCATCATATAAAAATATATACATATATTACATATAAACTTATAACCATAGATGGATACATTATATCAGAATACACTAAAAGCATACCTTCCCCATAGGGTAAAAGAATCACAACCTCCTACAGCAAGTGGGGATAGTGACCAGAGTAGGAGCGAAGAACACCTAACAAAAGAAGAATCTACGAAAGAGCAAACAGAACAGCATACATCGGCGATAGACCGAAGTTGAGACAACTGCAGAGTTCACTAAAGCCAAAAACACAACTGACTGACAAGAAAACCCTCAGACAGGTGACAGAAAATAGCCAGAAAACAACAGGTGGGAAACTCTGCTATGATGTAAAAGAGCACAACGTGGACTATAAAAAGGTAGTCGAAATGAAGGACAACACATGGAAGGTCTCGACACAATCACAGTCACCCAACAGACAGATATCAGGCCAGCAAAGAATGTCTCATTTGCAGACAGGAGGCATACATAGCCTAGGCTTCAGTATACCTCATAGCAAAAAGGGGAAAAGACACAGAGGTGGCAAGGAAGAGCTGAAAAAGAGAGGACAAAGTCCCTGAAGTAGAAGGATTTTGCAAAAATAAAGAGGAAATGGCATACCGAACTTAGAGGTGAGAATCAATTTCACATCCCATGAAAAAGAAGAGAACCTTTAGAAAAAAGAAGGGTGCTAAAGGAAGCAGAATTCCCCTGTGCTCAAGACCCTCATGGGTAATGTAACCGTGGTCTACGACACAGAAAGATTGGACCGAGTGAGAGAAAACCAGTCCTTTGAGAGGTGGAACCATAATGTTGAAGGGATCACGTTCCAGAAGGAAAATTTACAATTATTAATAATAATGGAATACAAGGGTACAAGGTATTCCAGAAAGCGACAGCAATAACACCCTCTCCATTGGTGAAGCAGATTAAAAATAGTGAAGCTAGAGGTACAGGCCTAGTTAGTTATAGCCCAATAAGGACCCAGAAGGATCACTAGCAGGAAGTCATCCTGGCACTGTATAATGAGAGGAGAAATATGAAGTGCAAACTCACCAGTAATAGACCAAAGTGGAAACATCGCAGGCCACAAAGGAAAATGAGCCGAAGGCAAGGAGTATGCAACCCAGTGCACAGCTCCTGCTAAGGAAGAAAAGACGCCTAGTAGAAAAGACAGGTGCAATGGAGATGAGAAACAACCCCTCTGATGGTTGTGTTAGGATCTGGTGGAAGGCAACTGCACAACGATTACATTTCAGAGGTACACAATCGAAGTACCTATAAGGGACTAGAACAGATCTCAAAAAGGCCTACAGAAGAAGACCCCTGCAGAACAAGGAGCAACCACACCATGAAAGCAAAACACCCACTAAAGAACAAGATCTGGTGAAGAAAACTAGCTTGCAGAAAGAAGCCTGTCTGAACAGGCATACATAGACCAGAAAACAATATACGTCCCAGATTGTGGGATCCACATCCTTTCATTGACAGTATCATAATAAGAAAAGCACATGCAAAGGGAAGGAACAATCCATCAGGTGCGACCCGTAGATATAAAGGGGACTTGAAAGAAAGCTAATAAGCACCCTACCCGGAATGGCACAGATGTGAACAAAAAATTGGGCAGCTCCCCGTACAACCCTTGTATGGGAGACCATGGAAGCAAACGTTAGAGTTATGATTCTGCTCCACTCTGACTTACTCAATACCGTCACAAAGCAGAGCAGAGAAAGGCGCCATCAAAAGGCATTTCACACAAAGTGGCTTGAACAGCCTCTGAAAAAGCAGAGGCACAATGCCAGGCAGTGACGTAACGCCACAGAGGAAGCCATGGCCTAACCCACTAAATCAGTGGTATCCAGAATACAACAAATGAGCCATTGAGCTACTTGTTGCCCATCTCAAATTAACTGGACATGGTCTTCCCGATGTCATAGGATAAAGGAGGGCAGCAGATATGCCAAGGAGTCCCCCAGCGAATAGGTAAAGCTTCCAAGTATGCAAGATGTATTGATAGAACGTAGAGCAGAACTGGTGGAGGAAAAAATATGTCTTCTACAAGTGTCCAGTTTCTTAGAATCTCTCACTGGAGGGACATATGAAAGAGATTCAGGGTCTTCGGAGGCAGAAACAGCTTGTACCAAGAAACAGAGAAGGGTGTTGGTTTGTCCCCATCCGGATCACCTGGGGCAGGAAGGTATCTATGCTAAATTGACTGATTCACTGGGGCCCTTGCTTCAGGTGTAGCCCAAGCCCACGAAATGTATCATAGAGCAGCACTATAATGGAGCGCCTCCTCCACTGCTGTTTGGCCCGGATAGAATACCTCAATGAGGGGATCAGTAGCCAACTCCACAGATGGAAGAGATAAATCCAACACCAAAAACGCATGCTTGAGCATGTCCCCTAATAAGGAGCTCGCCTCCGAGGCAAGGCCAGGAGGAAAGGAGGCCAGAGGCGCCTCTAAGCTACGGGATTCACCAAATGCAAAGGGCATGGGGAAACTAGATAGTGTGAGCCATGGGGTGGGGGAAACCCTACTGTGCGCCATCATCTTCCATACCATGTTCCTCTGGAGGAAAAACCAGAGGGGCACCGCAGAGAGCGGACGCAGGGTGTCCAAGTTAGATGGCATTACCGATGCTGTGCCCGACACCAAGTGGCGTCGAAGTGGCGCTGAAGAAGCATCGGTAGAATAAAGTTGGATGGGGTCAATCGGCGCTGCCAACAGCGTCATCTGATTAGGCACAGGCACCAAAGGTGTGAACGCCAAAGAGCTGTGCACCAATGCCAAAACTGATTTGATAATCAAATCGGAAGGTGTAACTAACCCGTCACCCGGGAAGGTGAGGAGGCTCGAGAAACGACTCAGGAGAAGTGTCTTCAGACAGTGAAGTCAGAAGATGCAGCATCTTCGCCGGCACTCAGACTAACCTCGGGGCGACTATATAGAATGACGTCCACGAACAGATCCATAAGCAGGCCACAGAGCGAGAGGGAGACAAAGAACAACAGGAGAACTTGGAAGGCTTAAACAGCTGCATCGGCAGGAGCTCCATCAGATGTTGCCTTAGTGCCTTTGGACGAAGTTGACAGCAGGAGTCGCATTTGTCTGCATTGCAGTGTACTCCCAAGCACCATATACAAATAGAGTAAGGGTCTGTGGCCGACATTTGCCAACCAAAGGATCCACAAGGCCTGAAGCAATATAGGTAGAAAAGGCACACTGTTCTATCGACGAGAAATTGAAGTAGGCCGATAAACGGCCAGAGGTTCAGCTACCGGATCCACATTGAAGCGCGAAAAGAAGAAACTTACGTCAGCGCATCAGGGCAGGGCTTATATGGACTCTGTACACGTCACATTTGGTGCCTGACATCACCAAGGAGTCGCTAGACACGCTCTCCCGATACACAGAGGTACTGCTGTGAATAATTTCCAGATCCAGTCTGACGCCTGGGGACAATTCTAAGGTATGGAATTTGCAGCTAGATGTCTCTATCAGATAGTGTGCTTCCAAAGTGGAAATGTAAGCAATATGGTTTCAGAGAAACTAATCCTGCACTGTCATTCAAGCAAATGTGTGTCAAACGTCAGTGCGTAATAACGGCAGCAACTTAAGATACATGTGCATGTAAAATGGCAGTCTTTCTTCCCGGGCATAACACAGACACGCGACATTCATTTTGGTATTAGAGATTTCCAGAGTGGTTGGGGGTATTTATTATTCGTTATACTTCCGACACTGCTGAAAATACTCCTGGAACAATTTCTTACAGTGATTTATCTCCAACCCTACTAATACATTCTTGCTTCACAAGAACACCTGCATAAAGGATTAAGAAGTCTTGCTTATTGACTAGGTCTGTAGTAAATATAATTGCCTTAAAGGCAGCTTATTCAGTTAATTTGCAGCCGACTGTGGGGTGCAAATTGAAACAGGCATTCATATTTTAAGGTTGATAAGAAAAATAATTACTTACCTGCAATCTGTGGTACTCCAGTATTGGTGTCTTTCATATATTCACATGCCTGAATCATTCCCCGTCGTCAGAGTGGGGGTCCCACGGTACATAAAAAAGCAATAATATGCAATAATAACATAGGAAAAAAACAGTAATTCCCAACCAGGAAGTAAAGTAGCCCAAGCTACAGGAGAAAAAACTTTCACACTCATGACTATCCTAGTCATTTTGTATAGCCCAAACTGCAGCGAATCAGGCGACATCACACTCATGACTATCCTAGTCATTTTGTATAGCCCAAACTGCAGCCAATCAGGCGACAGCACCCACCAATCAGGCGACCGCACCCACCAGAAGGTTCTCCCCAGAGACTCAGGCTCTCAGATTTTCTCGCAAGGAGTGATGGTAACCAATGTAGCCTAAGAGCCTGTGAGGGGAGGTGGGCGGGTTGCATGTGAATCTATGAAAGACACCAATACTGGAGAACCACAGATTACAGGTAAGTAACTATTGTTCTTCTCAAGTATTAGGGGTGTCTTTCATAGATTCACATGCCTGAATCAGAGTATATAGCAGTACATATCCGTGCTAGGAAGACGCTATTTGTAGCATAAGCTTGTAAAAATGAAATGCACATAATCATGAAATATATATATATATATATATATATATATATATATATATATATATATATATATATATATATATATATATATATAAATCACATCACTAAAAGCGTGAAAAATTGCAGTTATTTGAGCATGTGCAAAATAATATATATATATATATATATAAAAATCACATCACTAAAAGCGTGAAAAATTGCAGTTATTTGAGCATGTGCAAAATAATAATATAAATATATATATATATATATAAAAATCACATCACTAAAAGCGTGAAAAATTGCAGTTATTTGAGCATGTGCAAAATAATAATAAGCATAACAAGCGTCTGACAGCAGTAAGAGGAGGGGGGAAACAGAGGCTCACCTTATTTGAAAGGATTAAGCAGAACTGCTTGACCCACTGAAGCATCGGTCTCGCTAGCTGCATCCAAACAGTAGTGTTTAGTGAAAGTATGCCGACTGGCCCAGGTTGCCGCTCTGCAGATGTGCTGGAGAGGGACTCCAGCGAAAAGAGCCGTTGAGGAAGACACTGCTCTCGTAGAGTGTGCTCTTAGAGCTGCTTGCAAAGGTCGTCCTGCTTGTGTATGGCAAAAGTCGATAGCTGCAGAGATCCATCTTGCAATTGTTTGCTTAGACACTGCTTGGCCTGTACGAATTCTACCATAGGTGATAAACAGTTGATCAGATTTGCGTAACATAGATGTTCTTTGTAAATAGAATTTTAAACATCTCTTAATGTCCAAATGTCCAATGTATGCAATGCCCTTTCCGCAGGGGATTGTGGATTAGGAAAAAAAGTTTTCAAAATGACAGGCTCGTTCAGGTGGAAGTCCGAAGGCACCTTAGGTATGAATTTCGGATTCGTGCGGAGCACTACTGAGTCATTTGTGAACTGCAAGAAAGGAGGATGGACTGTGAAAGCCTGAATATCACTGACTCTTCTAGAAGAAGTCAAAGCCAATAAAAGTGACACCTTCCACGTAAGGAACTTCAAATCAGCTCTGTGGATAGGGTCAAAGGGATTGCGTATGAGTTGCGCTAACACTACATTGAGATGCCACGATGGTGGTGGACGACGTAGCGGAGAGAACATTCTGAAAAGCCCTTTGAAGAATTGTTGTATAATTCTTGAAGAGTAAAGGGAAGTGGACCCATCTTGTCGGTATCTTGAAATCGCTGTCAGGAAAACCTTTAGGGTTGCATGAGACAATCCCGATCTTGCTAGATGCAAGAAAAAAGGTAAGATTTGCTCTGGCTTAGCCAAAAAAGAATGAATTCCAGCTGAACACCAGATACAGAAGCGTTTCCACTTGAGTCTGTATGTCTTTAATGTAGCAGGTGCTCTTGCTTTGGCTAGTACCTCTTTGCAATCTGCAGGGATGTTTAGATGGGCGAATTCAAGGTACTCAGGCGCCAGGCCGCTAACCTCAGAGATGTCGGGTCCGGATGGTAAATGTGACTTTCCTGGATGGAGAGTAGGTCCGGAGTCGGACGCAACTGAATTGGTTCGCACTCCGATAGAAGAAGGAGCTTGGTGAACCAGTATTGGTGAGGCCATCTGGGGGCAATAAGAATCAGTCGACATGGTTCTATCTTCATCTTCGGCAGAACTCTGGGGATCAACGGTATCGGAGGAAAAGCGTAAGCATATATTTGAGACCAGTTGATCGAAAACGCATTCCCCTGAGAGTCTTGGTGGGGATGCCAACTTGCAAAGAACTGGCATTTGCTGTTCTTCCTGGTCGCAAAGAGGTCTAGATCTGGATGACCCCACTGCCGAAAAATCCAATCCGTCTGTTGATGAAGCTCCCACTCGTGAGTGGGCACTGTCGTCCTGCTGAGAGTGTCTGCAAGAACGTTCTCCCTTCCCAGTACATGAACCGCCAGAAGATCTATTCTGTGACGTATTGCCCATGCCCATAGCTCTTGGGCTTCCTGAGACAAAAGAGCCGATCTTGTCCCTCCCTGTTGGTTGATATAATGCATGCTTGTTGTGTTGTCTGTGCGAACCAATACAGTGGCTCCTTGAATGAGTGCTCAAAATGATTTGAGGGCAAGGAAGATGGCTCTCGGCTCCAACAGATTGATGTGCCAACTTTTCTGTTGTGGGCTCCATTTGCCGCTGATTGTCAGTCCCTGAAGATGAGCTCCCCAACCTTCGAGGGATGCGTCTGTGGTGATTGTAAAATTTGGTGCATCCTGAAGGAACGCGCAACCCTGTTGCAGATTCTTTTTTTTGTGTCCACCAAAGAAGAGAACCCCGAATGCAAGGGATGATGTGGATGAGGTCCTCGAAAGAACTGGAGACCTGTAGCCATTGAAGACTGAGCTCTTCTTGAAGAGGCTTCATTCTGAGTCGGCAATTCGGTATCAAAGGAATGGAAGACGATATCATCCCAAGAAAGGGATTTGAACAGTCGGGCTGAAACTGACTTTTGAAAGAAGATTCCGTGCCATGTCCTGGATTATGTTTTGCCTCTCGTCCGACACGAAGGCTTGGAGCAGCTGGGTGTCTAAGGTTGCTCCCAAGAAAGCTAGTCTTCGGGATGGTACCAACTGGGACTTGCTGACGTTGATGGAAAGACCCAGAGATTGAAAGAGAGCTAGACACTGCTGTAAATGGTTGTCTGTGTCTGCGTAAGAACTGGCCTTGATAAGGCAGTCGTCCAAATATGGAAATATTTGTATTCCCTCCAGCCGGAGGTGTGCTGCTAGCGGAGCCAGGACCTTTGTAAATACCCTGGGTGCCGAGCGCAGGCCAAAGGGAAGGACCTTGAACTGATAATCCCTGCCAGCCACTCTGAATCGCAGGAACATTCTGTGACGAGGTAAGATGTGGATGTGGAAATACGCATCTGGAGATCCAAGGTGGCCATGTGGTCTCCAGCCGATAGGAGATGCAATATTTCTTGTAGCGACAACATTCTGAACGTTAGCTTCTTCAAATATTTGTTTAATGCACGGAGATTCAGAATTGGACGCCACTCTCCGGATTTCTTCTTTACCAGAAAGAATCTGGAATAGAATCCTGTTCCTCTCAGAGTCTGAGGAACCTTCTCGATTACTCCTTTCTTCAACATCAAATTGATTTGTGCAAACAGTTTTTAGATGAGCTGGAGGTGGGCCCTTTGGGGGAACGTTTGGAGGAAACTGTTCGAATTCGAGGGCATGGCCCTTGGCCACGATGTCCAGGACCCACCTGTCTGATGTTATCGATGACCATTTTGAGTAGAATTTTGATATTTGTCCTCTAATTTTTATTTGAGATTGGGGCAGAAGTGGTGGCAGGTGATAAAGCTCATTGTCGTTTGTCCTTTCCGCGGTAATTCGGCCTCTTCTTGTTCTGGGAATAATTAATGTTGCGTTGGCCGTAAGACTGGTAACGCTGGTTTTGGTAGCGTTGATTCCCCTGCCTGTAGGAGGACTGCTGAGTATATCAGCCTTTGGTAGAGGACGATCCACGTCCTCTCGTCCCTCGAAAGGGCAGCTTACGAAATTGTAGGGTGCCCAGGGATTTCACTGTTTCCGTGTCCTTTTTGATTGTCTGCAGGGCTTCTTCCACATGCGGACCAAACAGAAACTCTCCGTCATAAGGCATGTCCAATACCTTTGCTTGCACTTCCTGGCAGAATGAAGTGGATCGTAGCCAACCTTGCCTGCGTAAGACAGCAGCTCCTGCCAATTGCCTGAACCCAGTTGAAGCCACATCAACAGAAGAGTCAATCATCTCCGCCGAGATCCTTTCACCTTCCTGCAGGATTTTCAGCGCTTCAGACTTGGAGAGTTCTGGAAGCAAGTTGATATACGGCGAGATATCCGACCACATTTGCCGGTCATATCTGCCCAGGATGGCCAATGAGTTTGCAGCTCGGACCGTGGTGGCCGCCATTGTTGACACACGCTTTCCAATGGCATCCAAGCGCCTGCCGTCTCTATCCGGTGGGGCTGCAATTGGAGAAGAAGGGTTTCTAGATCTCTTTTGTGAAGCCTGAACGATGACCTAATCCAGCTTCGGTTCTCCTACAAGGCTAGCAGGGGACTTTTCAGGAGCCTTATATTTTTGATCAATCCTTGGCAGAACCGGAAGTATGTAAGCCGGAGTTTTCATAACCTTAATTCCCTCCTTCCAGATGAAATCTATGATAGGTATAGACTTGGCTTGCTTCCTTGGCTGGTCTTTAAAATCATATAGAAAGCATTTTTGCTCTGTATGCTCCATGTCAATGTGAAAGCGCTGCGCAGCCCGCTCCATTAAAAGGTGGAATCCACATACGTCCACTGGAGGTGAATCAGAGGTAGCCGGTGGTGAAGGAGAAGGAGTTTGCACTTGGTAATCATCTCACTCCGACATCAGTGAACTGTCATCGACTTCTCCTTCCTCTCTTTCTTCTCCGTCAGAAGAATTTTGTTCTTCTGGTGGATTGAACGATGCAGGTGGAGGAGACTTTGGGGGTCTGAAATATGGTCTAGGCGGTTGCACCACAGATGTAGGAGGTACAGAACCTGTTGACTCCGATGGCGGAAAACGCCTGTAATAGTCATCCAGCATGCATTGAAGATTGGAAAGCAATGCTATAGGTACCTGAGCTGAGGAGACAGTGGTCACAGGCGAATGCACATGCTCAGATGAATGCTGATCTTATTGATCGTCCTCCTGATATTTAATGTTTAATTCGGAAGGACTTGTCGCCGTTCCAAATGTTTCCTCAATAACAGAATCCTCCTCACTGTCCTCCGAATCCAGTAACTTGTCTGGAACCTGTAGGGATACCCCTTGCGGTGAGATGTGCAGAGGGAATAAAGGTTTTAAACTAGAACCACGCCTTTGAAGTAAAGATGGCTTTGGTGTCGACTAAAAAGCCGTAGACGGCGACCCAACTTGCAGAGTGGTACAAGAAGATAGTTGTGGCGTCGACGGGGGCCCCACCAAAGGGCTCGTCGACCTGGGCTTGGTGACAGACGTTGACGAGGTCTTCGTCGACGGTAGAGTTATCATCGTCGACGGTCGTGTCTTCATCGACGATGGTTTCTTCGTCGACGGAAGAGCAAGCGTTGACGGAATCTTCTTTAGCTTGGTCGTCGACGAGGCGCCGACGATGGCAGAAGAAGAAGATTCTGCCGTCGACGAGATAGGTCTAATAGAAACATAGACCATCGTTGGCGACAAAGACGCTGTTGACAATCATCTCAGGCTTAGGAGTAGAAAAGGTTACCGTAAACGTGGACGTAGCGTTGACGGAGATCTTCGTCGACGAAGGAGTCGACGACGGCATCGTCGACGACAGAGTCTGTTTCTGAGGTAAAGTCTTCTCAGAAGATGTTTGAGGCAATTTCTTGGTAGACCTTCTCGAGGGCGTAGAGGAACCACTTTTCTCCTTAACAGGGGGGAGTAGCCTTAGATGTGGAAGGCCTCTCAGACCCCTTAGTAGGTTGTTCCTTCCTTACAACCTTTGCCCCAGAAGAAGATAATACCTCCTCAGCAGCTCTCTTCCTAGAGGCTGAAGTAGACCCAGAGGCAATACTGCCTACCTCAGAAGCAGGATAATCAGTATCCTTGAGCTTTTGTAGCCACAAAAGCAGGCGGCTCTCTGTCCCTGAGGGTCTTCTGAGGGAAGTTCCTACAGATCTTGCAGTCCTTCACTTGATGTTCAGGATACAGGCAGTAGATGCACTTCTTGTGGGGATCTTCTTTAAACAGCCGGAACTTACCACAAGAGTCACAAGGCCTGAATAAAGATTTCTTGGAAGAAGACATCTTCAAAACTAGATTCCAGAAGTAAAATAGAGAAGTACTGAGCAGAGCTCAGGGAGACTCCCTTCACACGACGTGCGGTAGAAAATCTGAGAGCCTGAGCCTCTGGGGAGAACCTTCTGGTGGGTGCGGTCTCCTGATTGGCTGCAGTTTGGGTTATACAAAATGACTAGGATAGTCATGAGTGTGGAAGTTTTTTCTCCTGTAGCTTGGGCTACTTTACTTCCTGGTTGGGAATTACTGTTTTTTTCCTAATTATGGCATATTATTGCTTTTTTATGTACCGTGGGACTCCCACTCAGACGACTGGGAATGATTCAGGCATGTGAATTTATGAAAGACACCCCTAATACTGGAGAACAGAAGTATCATTGAATTGGGTCACAGTGAAGTCTTCATAACCTTTTGTGAAGTTTTATAGATGAGACTGGTTATCCGTTACTCAGATATCAAATGTACCATGCAGCCTTTACTTGGTCAGCCGAGGTTTAAACCAGCTAGTGCAACCTGGGCATTCCTCCTCCATCTGATCGTCCACACTGTCAACAAACCGCAATACCATTGATGACTTGCCACACATCCCCTCTTCCGTCTGTCACACCAACCCCCTACACCTGTCACACCCACAAACCACTCAACATTAACAGAATCTGTTTTAGACATGACAGATACTGACCAATCACCTGCAGCTCTGTTGAACTTTCAAACTTATGTCCACACGCCATGAGGAGGACTGCAAGGTTGATACCAGAGTGAAGCGTTGGTTCAGCAGCAAAAGCTTTTCCATACCTAGTAAATCACAAATATGGATCAGACCGAGGAGAGCTACCACATGGGTTATCCGAGGATGGACTATGAGGAAAGGATAGGGAAGTGATCAGAGGACTGGCCTTACCAGAATGTAGCACGGTCTCTCATTTCTAGATCCTTGAAGCCAGAGTTAAAGAACATATCCTTGTAGATACGACCGCACATGCAATATAGGTCAGGGGCTGTACCTTCCTCACCTTTCACAACCGGCAGGATAACAGCCAGCGCCTTCTCGCGGTCACCGGGTCGGTTACGCCTGCAGAGAGACAAATACTAGTCACAGTCATCGTCCAGAACTGGAGGTGAGAAAATGTACATTTTATATACACACTTATTATATGACTGCAATGGGAAGCAGTAAGAGTGCTGGGAGACCATGAGCACTTGCAGAAAAGAAAACAGCATACAAGAGTTGGAAGGAGATACTTATGCAAGATTACCAGCATACATATACAAAAAGAAGCCATCGTGGTCACTGGCATCACCGCAGCAACAGTTAGTATAGAGTCCTCTTCTGTAGCACCTGAAAAACATTCAGCTTGATTACCCTCTATGGAAACCAATAGAATGATAGTGTGTGGTGAGCTGTTTATGGAAGGAATAATTAAAATGATGTGGTGAGCCCCCACTACAGGAAATAGTAGGACACAAATGTACTGCACTGCAAGTTCCCAGTAAAGGGCGGAATAGTGAATGTTTATGTAGTGAGCTCCTAGTAGAGCAAGTGTTATGTGTTTCAGCCATTGTTGTTTTCCCTATGTTACCCTAATTTTGTATGTTGCAGGCCACATTTTCTTTTGCACGCTTTACTATATAAACACCCTTGCTTTTGTGCCAAAATGTAATTTCACACAACCTGCATACAATTTTGTATTCTGTTCTTTTCCTGGGATTAAGACTGAACCCTACAGTCAAGGTCAACAACAATGGCCCTTGCTATTTTCTCTGGTCAGGCCCTAGCACCTAGACAGAACACGAGAATGCAGCTGCTGTTTATGAGTACACATGTCTTGTCATATAACCGAGCACAAGAATTTAAGTAGACACACTGGGCAACGGTTCTGAAAGAATAATGCTATGTCAGCTGAGATGTAGAACATCCATCTGTGTATGCTAAGGTACTGGGTCCGTCACTAATCCCAGATATCTTTGATATATAAGCATTTAGCTTCAGTAGAAGGGGAGGGGGGTTAGGATATTCGGCCTTATAACATGACAGGGCTTTTACTAAATATGTGGCACGAATATTGCATTTTAGGACACAATAGTATGAATAAATATTCTAAACTTCCTTTGTGTCTTTTTTATTTTATTGTGGACAAGTACGAGTGAGAGCGAAAGGGTGTGTCCCGTTACCGCTAACCCGGAGAGGATCGAGAGTGTTGTGATCTGGGGTGCCAATTCACTTGTTTCACTGATAATGTTATGAGAGCAAATGAGGCACTATAGCTAGTCAGACTCTGGCTCATACTCGGTCCTTACTTGCCGATGGTCAATGATCCCTGAGCAGAATCCATACTTGAGGAAACCCTGAGCAGAGCTTATGCTTATCCACAATACCCAGGCACCTTTTATCAGAGACATCTGTGGTGTCAGGGATTTATCTTCCACAGTCGTAAGGTAACATGTAAATATGTTGGTTTTTCAAGCTTGAATATTATAAGGTTTAAACCCCGTTTGTGCTACACTTTGAATCTACTGCAAATTAGTCATGGCGCAAATTATTTCTGTTAACTGCCGCCCAGCGGTAACTCAACATTTAACGCAACGTGGAGTCCCCGCAGCAGGGGCTCCTGTGATTTTTGTAGTAGAAGCTGAAGCAGCCATCTTTGGCCAGGTCCCCAGCGACATCAAAAACAGCCTAGCTAACTACATCCCAAGCAGAATGCTCCGCTCTTCAGAGGCCAGCTGGATGATGCAGGTGGAGGAGACCTTGGGGGTCTGAAATCTGGTCTAGGCGGTTGCACCACAGGTGTAGGAGGTACAGAACCTGTTGACTCCGATGGCGGAAAACGCCTGTAATAGTCACCCAGCATGCATTGAAGATTGGTAAGCAATGCTACAGGTACCTGAGCTGAGGAAACAGTGGTTACAGGCGAATGCACATGCTCAGGTGAATGCTGATCTTCTTGATCGTCCTCCTGATATTTAATGTTTAATTCGGAAGGACTTGTCGCCGTTCCAAATGTTTCCTCAATAACAGAATCCTCCTCAATGTCCACAGAATCCATCAACTTGTCTGGAACCTGTAGGGATACCCCTTGTGGTGAGATGTGCAGAGGGGATAAAGGTTTTAAACTAGAGCCACACCTTTGAAGTAAAGATGGCTTTGGTGTCGACAAAAAAGCCGTAGACGGCGACCAAATTTGCAGAGTGGTATAAGAAGATAGTTGTTTTTGTATGTAGTACATGGCTGTCATGTTGTCCGTCCGGATTAAGACAGCTTTGTTCCGTATGTGCACTTGAAAGGACTTTAGTGCTAGGAAAATTGCCAGCAACTCTAGGTGATTGATGTGAAGCACCTTTTGTTGAGCGGTCCATCTTCCCTGAGTTGTGTGGTGGAGCAGATGTGCTCCCCAACCTGACAGGGATGCGTCCGTTGTCAGTACTATCTGTGGAACTGGCTCCAGGAACGGCCGCCCTGTGGACAAGTTTTTGGTGTTCCACCAATGCCGAGAGCGATGTGTGCGGCTGTCCACCAACACCAGGTCTGTTAGTTGTCCTTGTGCCTGATTCCACTGATGTGCTAGACATTCCTGCAATGGGCGCGTTTGCAGTCTTGCATATGGTACAATAAAAATGCAGGATGCCATCATCCCTATTAATTGCATGAACACTCTTGGCTTGAATGCTCTGTATCCTGGCTGGACTGGGATAAGCTAGAGCTGTATTGGTGTTTATGTTAACCCCTAGGTATTGATGTACATGAGAGGGCTGGAGATGTGACTTGGTGTAGTTGATTGTAAACCCAAGTTGTGCAGTGTTTGAATTGTTTGAGATGTGTGTAGGACACACTGATTGAATGACTTGGCTTTTATGAGCCAATCGTCTAAGTATGGGAAGACGTGGATATGTTGTCTTCTGAGATGTGCTGCTACTACTGCTAGGCCCTTTGTAAACACTCGTGGTGCAGTTGTGACCCCGAATGGAAGGACTTTGAACTGATTGTGTTGTCCTTTAGTACAAATCTGAGGTACTTCCTGTGAGAAGGATGTATGGGAATGTGGAAGTAGGCATCCTTGAGGTCTAGTGTGGTTAGGAAATCGCCTTGTTGCAACAATGGGAGCACTTGTTGTAAAGAGATCATGTGAAAATGATCTGAGTGTATGTACAGATTGAGAGGCCTCAGGTTTAGAATTGGTCTTGGTCTTCGTGTTCCATCCTTTTTGGGTATTAGGAAATAGAGTGAAGAAACCCTGTTCCTTGATGTTTTAACAGAACTAGCTCTATTGCATCTTTTTGCAGCAATGAGAGAAATCTTGTTGGAGCATCATTAGATGTTCTGTGGACATTGGATGCTGCCTGGGTGGTATATGTGGAGGGGTTGCTGTAAGCTCTAGGCAGTAACCATACTGGATAATTTGTCTTACCCACTTGTCTGTTGTGATGGAATTCCAGACCGGTAGGAACTGTGTTATTCTGCCCCCTACAGGAGTGGAATGCTGTTGGGGGAGCAGAAGGAAGTCACTGTTTTGTGTTGGGAGAGGTTCGACTATTGTTATTTCCGCGACCTCTTCCCTTGTTGTTGCCTCTGTAGCCTCCTCTAAAATATCCTTTATTAGAGGATGTTTGTGTATTTGTTTTAAAGGAAGCTGAATTGTCTGTTCCAGCTTGTTTGGAGCCTCTTCTGTAAAAGGAGCGACAAAAGGAGCCTCTTGCTTGGGTGGACAGCAGCGCTCATATAGACTTGGCTGTGTCAGTATCTTTTTTAATTTTTTCAAGTGCTGTGTCTACCTCTGGACCAAACAATTGTTGTTGGTTGAATGGTTGATTTAAGATAGTAGTTTGCACTTCTTGCTTAAATCCTGAAATGCATAGCCACGCGTGACGTCTAAGGATGACACTGGTGTTTATTGCTCTGGATGCAGTGTCTGCTACATCTAGTGCACATTTAATAGAGGCATTTGATATAAGCTTACCCTCTTGTATGAGGTCATCTGCTTGTGCCTTATATTGGTCAGGTAGATGTTGTAAGAGCTTCTCTAGCTGATCATAGTGAGCCCTGTCGTATCTTGCGAGGAGGGCCTGTGTGTTAGCGATGCGCCATGTATTGCTAGCTTGGGCAGCTATTATTTTTCCTGAAGCATCTATGATCTTTATCAGGAGGTGGTGCTTCACCTGAAGTTTGGAAATTTGCTCTTTTCCTAGCGTTTGAAACTACTAGGAAGTCTAAGGGTAGCTGTCCTTTAATGTAGGCAGGATCGCCAAGAGCTGCTCTGTACTTTTTCTCGATCCTTGGGTTTATAATTCTAGCTCTTACAGGATCTTTAAACACTTCTGGTGCATGTTTAATGACTCCTTTAATCATTGGCAGTATTTGCACAGATTTTTAGGATTGTTCAAAAGTGTCTAGTAAAAAATCTTCCTCTGCCTCATCTGAATGCATGGTGACATTGTGATAGATGGCAGCCCTGGTAATCAAGTGTTCAAACCCAATATTGTCTTCTGGAGGAGAAGGTTTAGATGTATATACATGTGGGTCAGGAATATCTGGTACATCCTGTGGGTTTGGATACTCCCAGTCTGGTGAACCTGTTTGGTAGGGAAAAAGGTCATCTAGGTCTCTGCCTCCCCCCATGCTATACTCATCATTATCAACATCCTGATGAGGTGTATGTTGTGGAGAATGAGGAGGAGAATTTGGAGGTGAAATGTTTAAAGGAAGAGCAGGAGAAGGAGATACAGGAGAAGAAGGGTGCATAGGAGATGTGGCAGAGTCCTTCTTGACAGGCACTGGAGGTGTAGGTGCTGTATCGGACTTCCTCTTCCTGTGTGGTGTAGTGGAAACATGTTGTGTCTCTGGATCAATGTAGATCCTTTTCTGTTTGTAAAAGCTCCTCTTCTTGAGGCACAGGCTTTGGCGCCGATTTTTTCGGTTTCAAACTGGTTTGTTGCTTGTCTTTAGACTTAGGAGCCGATGTTGAGTCCTTTGGCGTAGCTTTCGGCACCAGAGATATTGTCTTTGGAGCCGAAGCCTGTTTCATGGACTTGGAAGGATCGGAAGCAGACTTTATTTGTTTCGGCATCGAGGGTATCGGCCTCGGAGTGGAAGCTGTTTTCGGGCCATCGGAAACAAGCTTCGGTGTTTTCAGAGCCGCTTTGTCTCTCGGAGTCGACGGTTTCGGAGTGTCTTTCGGAACCGGGACTTCTTTTTGTTTCGGTGCCAAGGGAGCAGGTGGTATCGCGACAAGCGGTTTGCTCGATATGGAGCTACCGGGAAGCTTTATTATTTTCTTCGGAGCCGGGCTCGATGGCGGGGCTTTCAAATTGTTTTTACGGTCTCGACTGGGCCCCACAGGTGGAGTGTTGACCTTTGCCTTTGATTTTGGTGTTTGGGCTGGGGTAGGGGCAGTGGTACTCATGCGTTGACCTGAAGGTATGGAGTCATCGGAGTCATCTGCCTCGGATACGATCTGGAGATCATCGAATCTTCCTCCGGGACACATGGACCTTCGAAGATATCCACTGGTTCCGGTGCTGATCTCTGCATGTCGCGTCGAAGGGCCCTCCGATCCTGAATGGTCTTTTTCGATCAAAAAGATGCATAGGCTGTGCAGCTGGATTCGTCGTGTTCTGGCAATAAGCACAGGTTACAGACCTCGTGATGGTCACTGTGTGAAAATGTTGCTCCACACTCGGGGCATTTTTTTAATAGTGTCCTTTTCATGAAATGTAGGCCTCACGGCGAGGGTAGGCCCAACGGCCCGCGTCGACGACCGGAATTGCGTCGAAGTACTTGATGAGTAGATTTCGAACCGGAGCAGAAAAGTTTCATCCAAACCCAGTGGCGGAAAAAACAATCCAAGGATGGAGCCGATGCCCATGCGCACTATCGTCCAAGGGAGGAGTCACCTATTTCGTGACTACAAAGACTTATTCCAAGACAACAACATGCAATCATCTGAACCCAACACCAGGTGGCGATCTGATGCAAAGTGTCGAAACTGCAGCTCATATGCCTCGAACATACCTTTTTGGAATGCCCAAAAAACAAAATCGATCACGTTGAAGCTGTGTTTCCCCTTACGGGACCACAGGACAAGCACAGGCTTAACTATGTGATTACCCACTGGAATGGTTCCCACTTTAACTGACTGCAACATCTGGCGGACTATTTTTCCCACAGTTTACACGCTTTGTCATGGCACTCCACGATGGCTGTTCTACTGTTCTATTTGTTGTTCAACATTCACAACAAATACAAAATGAACATGGGGTAGGTCCTGCCCTACATTTGGGGATGAAACTTGTGTGTAATTTTCCCCGTTGTCTCACCGAAATGATTCTTTCTAATGTTAAAGTTGAAGCAGCATCTTTGGCGATATGCCAGCGACTTGCAGCTAATGTATAAACATTCTTAGGGCATAATAGTTTAGGAACCAGACCTTTGGTACCGCCACTTGACAAGCCTAGCTCTGACAAGGATGCCAATTTTCGCAATCACACTAAAATCAAGTCTCCAGACAGATATCAGGCATTTGATGCACGTTCTCTTCTGTCCTTTCAGGAAACGTCAAATCAACAATATGTAGGAAAGTGGGTTTCTGTTGCAGTAACCCCCCCCACCACCTTTTTGACAGATTACTGATACACTTTTTCTTGGTGTGCCCTGGGTCCATTCCAATCAGGTTACCAGGGCCTGTGTTTTTTCCACAAACTAACCCAATTGGCATCTCTGGCCACAGGTCAGCCCCTGGTAAAAGGTACCACAGGTACCCAGGCCTCTAAGGGCTGCAGCACTTATTGTGCCACCCTTAGAGGTCCTGTATCCTGACACTCGCACACTGCCTTTGCAGGCTGCGTGTCTTGGTGCAGAACAAAGTAAACAGTCAACATGGCACACATCCCTGTGTGCTATGCACACAAACCACTGCCCTGGCATACCTCAATCACCCCTCTAGCTGGGTGCCCTATGCCAGTGGTTCGGGTACAGGTGCATGAGCCCTGTACCCCTACAGTACCCAGGTCCATTCCTGAGTACGGCAAGTTCAGTGTTGCCATTAAGATTGTATGGTGCTGGGAGTTTGTCATTACGAACATCACATCACCATATTGGCTGCACTGAAGACTGGGAAGTTTGGTATCAAACTTCTCAGCACATTAAACCCACACTGATGCCAGTGTGGGATTTAATGTAAAATGCACAACAGAGGGCATCTTAGAGATGCCCCCTGAAACTCGACCAACTCCTAGTGACCTGACTGAGTGGCTGCTTAGGCTGCCACCACCAGACAAGTTTCTGGACCACTGGGTCGAGAGCTTGCTGCTCTCGGGGGCCTGAAACAATGCACATCCTGGGACGAGGTGCCAAGCCTCCTCCCCCAGGGTGAGCAGGGTTCATGAAGGAGAACCTTCAAAGGAAGGCTGCCTTTGTGAGTCTCTCCAGACCATTTGCTGCTTTCAGCAACTGGTCCCCACTGGTTCTACCCCCACTTTGGGCGGGAGAATCGGCGGAAAAAACAAGTGAGAAAGAGGTGTGCCCACCTCTGCCAACCGTGAAGCACAACCTCGAGTCCCCACCATCTTGAGGATGGGGGACCCAGCCAACCAGGGACTGGCTCCTGGCCCCCTCCCACTGGAGAGTGGCAGAGTAGGGGGTGTACCCACCCCAGGGAAGGGACCCATTTGTCCCTGTCCATTACTTACCTGTAACGCCCCTAAATTTAGTATTTAGGGGCACCCTGAACCTTCCTTCCTCAGATCCAGCAACAACAAGAAAAGAAGAGAAGAGAAGGACGAATAGCCGTGCAGAGCTAACAAGAGGATGACATCCACTGACTTGACACCCAGCCCTACAGGTCGGTCTCCCCTCGAACCTGCTCCTGCGAAAACCCTGGCGTGTTCAGCAGCCAGCAACTTCAGAAACCCTGGAGGGCCTGCCTGCATTCACTTTCCAAGCTGTTTCTCCCATGAACATTGGACGTGTTTAAACTGCAGCTTCTGGTGCCAGCCAGGAACCGCGAATCCAGCCCACTCTGCACCCACCGAACCCAGCCAGAGCAGAAAAATACCACGAGGAGGTCCCCCCGGCGATCCTGACCTGCCTCAAGCCTCTAGACGACACCTGCAGCCTGAATCCAGAGGACCCCCCTTACTGCGACCAGAGCGGGTAAGAAAATCCAACATCCAAAGGTACCACTGCACCCGACGCCACACAGCCTTGTGTGCCCAACCCAGCGGTGCCTAACCATCCCTCAACACCCCAACCTACCCCTCAAAGTGGTGGTCACTCCAGGAAGATCCTCGTCCCTGAGCCTGCAGTGTTTTTTTGTCCCGGAGAATCTCCATTGAAATCAACAGGGCACTTGACCTCAAAACAGCACCCGGCCGCCCTATTGTCGCTGAGCTTAACCCTAGGAGCTTTGCTCTCACAACCCAGTGACCTGCTTGCCAGCAGCCACCAAACAGAGTCCCCCTATCCTCCATAGGATAACACTGGGCCTCAACACACTGCACCCGGCCGCCCAAGTGCCGCTGAGGGTGCAAAACCAGTGCATCACTGACCCTGGGAGTCCCCCTGAGTCTAACCCCAGAACCCTAACTCAAAAAACCAATTACTTAACTCGAAACAGAGAACTCATTTTTCCTCATAGGATAACATTGACACTTTTTCTCCCAAAAAGTTGTGTCTACTTTTAAATGCCAAGAATATTCCTTAAAAATCACTCGAATAACCAAAACGCATTTTCTCAACTGTTTTCAGGAAATGTCCCAGTGCTGAATCTAGGTATCCAGCACGGAGTAAGAAAAGCAACTTACCTGCAAATTGAATTTCCTCCCATAGGATAACGTTGGTGGTTCTATGTGAAAATGTTTCTAAGTGTCAACTTTTGGAATGCAATAATATTCTTTAAAAATCGTACCTCTAACTAAAACGCATTTACTCGTCTGTTTTAAGGAAATGTCCCAGTGCTGAATCTAGGATCCATCATTGTGTTAGCAAAAGCAATCTGA
The DNA here is from genome assembly GCF_964261635.1 of Lissotriton helveticus. Lineage (NCBI taxonomy): Eukaryota > Metazoa > Chordata > Amphibia > Caudata > Salamandridae > Lissotriton > Lissotriton helveticus. The sequence goes on from NC_136061.1 coordinate 1,160,494,538, forward strand.
AAAGTAATTAACTGCATTTTACTTAAAAGGCCCATTCATTCGAATGTACTATACCTGCTAAGTGTTGCAAACTGCTTACTTAAAACTGTAAACAAAACCAGTACAAGTTATACTGCAATTTTGAACTTTGTTCATACAAGCAATTTACTACTGCAAAGTATTTTTTGCATACCTGTGCCAGGCTTGCTTGGTTCTAGAAATAAAACAACAGTATCTTTTGTATACAAAAACAATTGTCCTAGAGTTTAGTTTGTGTGTGAATTCATTTGCGGTGTGTGTACATCAAATGCTTAACACTGTCCTTTAATACTGCCTTACTGCTCGACCAAGCTACCACTTTAGAGAGTAAGGTTCTATCTAACCTTAATCTCTGCCAAACCTCTGGAGACCCTTGGACTCTATACACACTGTACCTCACTTTGGTGCAGTATATATAGAGCCAGTTTCTTACACAATATGACAGAGGAGGACAATCTGACTGCAGACTAGAGTATGTGAAGCCAAAAAGGGAGACACTACGCTCTGCTGGCGTGTAGATAAAGAAGGGCAGGCCTCCTCCATATAAACCCTCTTTTCAGAAGAAGAAAGTTGCAACTTTATCGGCTAAATATGTCAGAAAGTGAGAACCCCCCATCCTAGACAAGAGTTGGGCATTGACTCTCCTCAACAGAAGTCACCTTAGTACGCCAAAATCTCCACCAATTTTTTGTAGTGAAAACAAACCTTAACATTTATTGTGGTTGAAACCGCAGACACACATAGCCCCTCCAGGCAGACTATATCTTTTAGATATTCAAATTGAATTGACGTTAAATGTACAATTAAAGCAATATTTCACACCTTGTCAAATAAGCCTATGCATCTGAATGGGCCCTTGCATTGGCCCGAGCACTTTAAATTAACAATACTGGTTGGGATAAAGAAACTCCTTTCTAGGTCATTCCTACAAGGTCCACACAGGAGTACAGCTACAGTATCCTATTAAACGGGATGCTAAAGCACCTGTTAAGGACCTTCTTTCCCAACTGGAGCACCAGTTAGTAATTGAACCCTGTGGATCTCAAATGAATAACCCTCTTTTTCCTGTCATGAAACCTGATCATTCCTATTGCATGGTCTTATACTATAGACATTTTAATAGTCATACACGCACATTCGCAATTTCTTCTTTTGTCAATGTTGGTTATAATGGTGAGGGGCCTCCCACACCAATAAGGTTTTAGAAAAACCATGCCAAAACAAGTCACACATTGACAAAACTACAAAGCTGACCATCAATTTCAGACCTACTGCTTTGCCAATGTTTGTTTATTTTTGTTTCCCATATTCTTATTGAAACAGGTTACACTGATTTTCCATTATGAATATTTTTGGGAAATACTAGCATGCATCAACACATGTTACTAAATGATGCTGCAAAGAAATTGTACCTGAGAGTTTACAGTAGTTTAGCAAAAAATAAATGTTATCCTGCTTTCATTTTTTTATGAACATTTTATTCTGAAAGAAAAGAATCATCAATCTTGTTTTCAAGCTTCTGCAAATATTTGCATCAAATCCGAGCACATTCTAGGAGCCTTATACATAGCCTCAAATTGCTAAACTTTGAAAACGTGTGTACACATTTTTGTACTGGAACCACTGACAGAAGTGCAGTCTGACCTTCCATTTATTCAGAGCACTCACCCCAATAATAAAGGCTTTCAATTGATGAACCATAAATACAAGTTTGAACAGCATTAACAAACGGACACAAATATTACCTTAACTGCAGACAGTGCCTTTCACTGATCCATAATGTGGTACTGCAAATGGGCAGCCAAAGGGCTTGTGCTGCAGGGGGTTGGGCCTACTTGTACGAAGAACAAAATACACATAAAAACGTATTGCCCTTGACCCAAACAATAGGTCCTGGGTGTCGAGCGTTGGGCTAGAAGAATTCTACATCCCTGAGTTTGAGGCAGCTCTCCTTCATCCAGGCTGCTACTGCTTTCATCACGTCGTGGAAGTTGCTCTTAGCAGCTGTCGGATCAGCTGTGTGTCTTCGGTGTAGGAGACAACATTGAGCCTGTGGTTTCTGACAATGGCTGCGATCGGGGTCATGTAGATGTGGAAGAGGGTGGGGCTCAGGGAGGAGCCCTGGGGGACTTCGCCTGTGATCTCTGTAGGATTTGAGAACGTGGGAGACAGACTCTCTGGGTTCGGCTTGTAAGGAAGGAGAAGATCCAATCTAGCGCTTTGCTGCGGATGATGACATTGTGGAGACTTGTGCAGACGGAGTGGTGGGAGACTGTGTCGAAGGTGGCAGTGCGATCGAGGAGGATGAGGGCTGCATTCTTTCCTCGGTCGAGGAGAGTGCAGATGTCTGTTGCAGCAAGGAGTTCAGTCTCAGTGCTGTGGTTGCTTCTAAAGCCTGACTGGGAGGGGTTGAGGGTGTGGGTTGTCTTGATGAATTCTGTGAGTTGAGCATTGATGGCCTTCTCTAGGACTTTGGTTGGGAAGGAGAGCAGAGATGGGTCTATAGTTCTTGAGGCCCATTGGTTGGCAGAGGGTTTCTTTAACAGGGGGCCAGTGTGTCGGTGCAATTGGAGATCCATTGGTGGAGGCTGCATGCTGAGGTGTTAGCCTCGTGGTGGTCGGCTGAGGGTGGTGGCAAGCTAGTCTTCGGAGATCTTATTTCAGCTTCTGCACGGGTCGCAGTGGTGTTCGGTGGGTTTGGTGAAGTAGAAATGGACACAGTGGTGGTCTGTCCAATATAGTTTGGAGGTGTGGCTGACTGAGAAGATGGGGAGAGGTGTGTGTCCGGAGTGGGTTGGGGACAAGACCAGTTGTTTGTCCAATGGTGTTGAGGTTATCTAGTAGGGATGATGTGCTGTGGTCATCGAGGTTGTCCAGGTAGAAATGGAGATCGCAGAGGAGGATGTTGTCCGTTGAGGCGAGAGCGTGATCAGCAAAGCCATAGCGGATTTCATCGCTCAAGGGGGACAGGAGGTCTGGAGATGAGGGTGCCTCAGAGGGTGACGTTTGGGTTGGTCTGGATCTGGAAGGCGATGCTCTCCCAGGCCAGTTGGCACGGTCCATGTGGATGATTTTGTAGCCGTCTGGGATGGCGGTTGCGACGTTTAGGGCCGAGTTGGGATTCATCCAGGTTTCCGTGAAGGAGACATCGGAGAGATGGAGTCGAGCAAATACCATATCTCTACTGTTTATCTGGTGAGGGAGCAGGTGTTGGGTAGGATGCAGATTAGGTGGTCCTGTTCTTGTAGGCCGTGCGGTCGGCAGGTCAGGTGTGCGGAGGCAAGCGAAGGTGAAGTTGCAGCAGGTGAACGGTTCTTGGGTGTACTTCGGTGATGTGAGGTTTCACAGGATTCAGCCCCACGGAGATCCTGCAGATACCATATGTATTCAAAGTTCTATGGGTGATGTAATCTTATCTGGGTTACATTTGGATGATTGTGATACTGGCATGGATTAAAAAATAGTAGGATACTCTAGTTCAGAACGCATAGGATTTACAGAGTATCTATATCTTAATTCAGCTATTTATGCTGATATGTTCCGTCATCAATATGGACATCATTTTCTGCACAGAGCCAGTGGACAGTGAGTGTCCCCATTTTAGTTATACACAATGGGAACATTGTCCAACTTCCCCTCAAGTGAGTTCCAAAAACAATTACAAGTTTACGTATATTACACGCTATCACACTACAGATCCCATGTCATATTTAAAACTTGTTCCCACCCCATCAAAAAATATGCTAACTCAGACAGGTTGTTAAACGTAGCTGTATATAGGAGCTCAGTTAACCCTTAAAGGCTATGAATACTGGAAGGACACTATTGACTGAAACCCATTTGGGGTATGAAGTCTTGCCAGGTTCAGGGAACAGAAACCTTATTTCAAATTATTTTCTTGAACAATCCAGGAGACTGTCTGGGATTTGCTAAAAGGAAATGAATGCCCCAACATTTCCCTCTGTGGCCCACTTTGATAACTGGCAGAGTGTGACAAACTACACTGAAAACCAATTAAATAGCAGGGTGCAGTATGGTACATTTTATTCCTTATTTTCGAGTCCTGGCAGGTGGTTGCTGTGGCCAGTGGACACACATGATTGTCATGCCTGTTTTCATAATTTCACACCTGTGCTTAAATCCAGTAAACCTGATCCCAGATACTCCCAGCCGACACACTCCGGTATTATTACCACCTATTCGGTGGGAAGGTTATGTCAACAATGGTTGGAACATTCCACACTGTCTGCAGCGAAACATCTTTTTCTCCTGACCGGAGACATGGATTTATCAGATTTTATTTTAGGTCCCAAATCCCTACATGCGAAAAGATTTATATGTTACTTTTAATACATTTTGGCCATTATACCAGATGGAAGCTGCTGCAAGTTTAAGTCAAATTGATCAAGATATTTTGGATAAAGTACTTGCTGTTGACGATAATAGTATTAATACGTTGTCATCTCATTTACAATTTAAACAATATTGTGTTGTCCTTTATTGATATTATGCAGAGTGACAGGTCAACATTGCACAATGAGCAAAGTCAGCTTAGATCTATTATGCAATTTAGCTGGATGCTTCAAAAACTAAAAAATGGGCGCATCCATCGCATTACTTAAATTGCAGCGATGTGTTCCCGCCTTTTAATTGAACACACTAACTACAATGATGGCCATGAAAGACACGACCTACACAAGACTGCATTTAGAGAAATTAGAACAACTCCCATTCACCATAGCTGAAACGCCTTTGGTGGTGTGGTTGATACATGGTGTTATTTCACTACCTATCTCAACATTTCAATTCACAGCTTGCAAGAAACATTCCCCTGTAGGTAGATATGAACCTCTTGGAAGCAGCTCTATTCATGAATTATGGTCACTTCCCTTTACATATCATTGTGCACTTACTAATACGGAAGTTTTTATTACTGGAGAAGAAAGCTACTCTACTGTCGGACAGTCACTAGTTTGCAAACATGTTTAAATTCACGCCACATATAATACTTAAGTGCCTAAATATAGTTTGCTATTTGAAAGGAATTCTGGTTCCGGCAATTCTCCCTTTCATTAGAGTTCCCTCTAACGGGAGATATCTAATGCTACGTGATCAAGACAGTTGCAGAATGTGAGCGGGAGTCCTGTATAGTTTGTCAATTTCCCAGTTAATCACTTGTTGCAACAATGTCTTGTTTCTCCCTCCGCATGGAATTGTAGATAGCTAATTGTGGCCTTCCTTTCCAACTTTGAAGGCAGACGCAACACATTGTTCCAACAAGAATTAGCGCTCACATCTGCTCGCCAGACCTTCAAATTGCAGGTGGCTAGAACTTCTAGCGTGATACGGTCATTGTTCATTACAAATCTTCCCCTGCACTTTAGAGGATTAGTGCATAAAATCTTCAATGCCTCTTGTACAGCCATCCTTGCACATTTTTTTAAGTTTGTCGGCTCCAGCCCCACTAGTTCTTTTTTAATGTTAAAGTTGAAGCAGCAGTTGAAGGACGCTCCTTTTGCAGACGCCCTGGGACTGGCACCGCTACAACACTACCAAGAAGGTATGCTTCATAACTTTGGAATGTTACCACTACAGGAGCTGGATATTGATTGGTCCCTAACAAACGAGTTACTTGCCTTCGGTAACTATGTATCTAGTAGAGCCACAGTATAGCTGCAGATTCCTCAACTTAGAATATCCCCAGGCGTCAGACTGGATCCGGAAAACTTTTTCTCCAACAATACCTTTACATGCCGGGGCGGCGGCACCCGGCTCCGTCCTGACGTTGTCCACAGAAGTGACGTCAATGAAGCCATATAAGATCACCCCCGGCGTGCTTACATCAGTTTTCTACAGTGAAACTTTTCTGTGCTACAATGCGGAGCCACACCAAAAACTGCGAGAGTATAGGAACAGTGTGCCAAAAAAGAGCAAAAACCTTTGAAATAACATGAGAAGAAATCATAGAATGATTAACAACACCATGTTGAAAGAGTACTCAAGACATGTAGGAACTTAAGTGGGAAAACAGAGCACCCGCCCAAGCAAAAGTCCCATTAAAGTGAAGAGCCAGGCCCCCCTCAAGGGGCAACAGCAGTGAAAATGAATGGCATGACAAACGAAGGACAGTTTGCAACCACAGGATGGAACTGTATGAAAAAACAGTCTGTAACCACAGGATGGAACTGTAAAGGACCGCAAGACTGGAACAACATGACTCACGGCAAGTGACAAGAATTGAACAATATATTCACCACACCCCCAACAGTGTCCTATGAACTGTAGCATAGTCAAATAACGGCACAACCCAATCGACTGCAGCATAGACAAGGATACCCCAAAGAAATGGGGAGAAACAGCTGGGGGTGGAGGAAGGATAGGAAAACATAAGAATCTCCACGCTGGAGGAACCCAGGTGGAGCAGCATTAAAAAGCACAGAACCTAGCCAACCAAAAATGAGAATAGGTGGAGGACCAATGTGCCCAAAACAGAATGACACACCCTGCCCCAGAGGTAGGTGACGAAACCACCCCTCACGAAGACCACGGCCACCTGTAAGGAGGCGAGGTGGTAGAATCCTACCTGGAAAGGTCCTCTCAGAGCAGGGAGAATGGGTAGGCATTAAGGAATCTGCGGCTAGACCGTGTCTCTACCAGATACATCCTTCCCGAAGGTAAGTAACTTGTTCATCTGATAGACATCTAGCCGCAGATTCAGTAACTAAGAATAAATACTAACGCCATACCCCATTGGAGGAGGGTCTGCAACGGAAACCCAAGTCCCAAGAGAACTTCTAGTCAATAACATGGATTAATCACGGTGGGAACAGCAGTGCCAGCGCAACCAACACCAACACATAGCCCCCCGGAGAGAACCACACCAACCCCATGGGTATCACTAGAGGGGATTTCCCACAACAGCAGGAAGAGCGGTTGACAAAAGAGAAGTGTCTTAAGACTTAAGCCGTGAAACTCCTGTTCCAGGAAGAGCAGCTATACAGTAGCCAACAAGTACACCACATAGGGTATCACACAAGCCTATTAAAACAAGGGACACCTCTTGAGCCGAGCTCTTACACAGAGGACTAAAAGGAAATACAGAAACAGCTGGCCAGCTTTAACAAAAGAAGGACAAGACTGCGAAAAGCTGCACAGTTGGTCCGGATAACGTCTTGAACCCAGAGACGGAGGACCAGAAAAAGCAGTGACAATACTGCAACTATAAGCCAAAGTCTACAACAAGGACTACAAACCATGAACTCATGGAAACCCTTACACGAGACGTTGAACCCCCTGAGTCAGCGGGTCTGTTCAACAGGGTGACCCCATCAAAGGGCAAATCCCCAAGACCCTCCTGGACGTTGGCAGAGAAACAGCCATTGCGCAGCCAGGCATGGAGGCACAGAGCAGCTTACCGGGCCATAGCTCGACCCACTGAATCAGCGGTATCCATGGCCGACTGAATGGAACATTGCGCCATTTCTCAGCCATCACGAATCAACCGTTCCAGGCCAGTCCGAGGACACTCCGCAAGAGAGGGAAGGAGGCGCTCAACCGAGTCCCAAAGGGAAGAAGTAGCCTGTGCAAACACGCACAACGTGTTCAGGGATCTAAGGCCTGCACTGGTGAACGCAAAGACATGGCGGACACACTACTCCAACCATTGAGTTTCCAAATGGGAGGGAGTAACGGAGGAGGGGTAGAAGGCAGCGAGACCAAAGCCGCCTGAATCACCAGCCCTAGGGTGGAGGGAAAAACAGACCGGGTCTTCTGGAGCAGGGCGATGTCGATGTGCAATGGCACGATCCACAAGGTCCCCGAAGAGGGCCTCGCCCAAGTCTCCAGAAGAGCGCCGTACAATGACTCGCCAAAAGGCAACAAGGGCTCCACTTCCACGGTGCCCTGGTGGAGTAAATCCAGCAAGTGATGAGAGAGCAGAGAGACTGAGGGTGGCTGCACTTGTAAAATGTCCGTAGTCCTGCGAATCACCCTTGCAAAAACCGCACTAGCCACGGTGGCCATTCGAGGTGGTGACAACAGGTCATCCGTAGGGGACGGCATGAGGCTAATCCTGCCACCAAATCGTGGGGGCTCTACAGCGTGAGGACATCCAAGGCCCTGCCAGTGCATGGGGTCCTGCCCAGAAGGACAGCGAAACAACCCTGGGGTTGGTGAACACACAGGGGCCTCCTCAGAGTTGGCCTCCACAAACCGATGAACGGCTGGAGATGGCACCAGCGTTGAGACGATGTGGTCTCGACATCGATGAACTTTGAAGGAGCCTTGTCTGTCCGGCGTCGGACCGCCGTTGACATGACCTCCACCAAGGCAGGAACCTGTGGAGAGGAACGGAGTTGACTCGGATTCGAGGACTGCACCGCAGCCTCAGCTGGCGTCGGGAGCCTCACAGGGCTGTGCGGAGATGACATGGAAGGCTTGGACGTGCGAGAAGTATGTCCCTCCGGGCTGTGTCTCGACGTCGCAGCGACTCCAGAACCGGAGTCAGGGTGCTCGACCAGCGCAGAGGGCGAACCCGCAGACAAAATCCCAATCTGAGCCCCCAGCCCATCTATGGGGCCCGAAGGCGTGCCAGGGAGAGGGGGTGACCCATATGGCTAGGAAGGCCCAAGAATAGGCCTCTATCTGCTTCAGGAAATGGTGGGTAAGTGGGGGTCCACTCCTGAGGGTCCGTGTCCAGTGGAGACTGGGAGCTGCGGGCCCCGCCGTCTCGTGACATCAGTGACCTCCGTGACTTCTTTTTGTTGTGCTTGCCTGCGAAAGGAGATAGACGTTGGCGGGAACGACTCCCTGACCTGAAGCAAACTGACCCCCCCCCCCCCCGAACGAGAAGGAGACAAGCGGCGGGAGGACTTTAAACGGGACATTGGGCAGACAGCAACTAATGGGCCATTCCCGCAGGGACTTTGGCTTCAGCCGGCGGCAGGCACCGCACTCCTCGGAGTCATGGTGCTCTCCCAAGCACCACATATAGATCACGTGTGGATCTGTCGCCGACATCTGCCGCTTACAGGATTCACTTGCTTGGAAGCCTGAAGGCATCACACACTGTTCCCAGACCACAAAAGGCTTCGAGAAAGCCTGAAAACAAAAAACAGGCCAGAGGTAACTGTTTCTCCGGATCCACGTTGAGACATGGAAAGGAAGAAAACAGGTGCCAGCATGCCGGGGGGAGCGGTGGGGGGGGAGGGGGAGGGGGTTCATATATAGCTCCATTGATGTCACTTCCGCGGAGGAAGTCAGGACAGAGCCGGGCGACAACACCCCCCCCCCCGCCCCCGGCGTGCAGAGGTACTGCTGGGGAAAAAGTTTTCCGGATCCAGTCTGACGCCTGGGGATATTCTAAGATAAGGAATCTGCGGCTAGATATTTCTATCAGATACAACACATGAACCAATAGCCTACTCAGTAAAGTTTGCAAACCAATTTAGCACGATCAAAAAATATTTTATGGGGGCGTGGCTACGCAGCGTAGCGCGATGGCTACAAGTTCGAGTTGCTTGTCCTATCTTTCTCCTACCCGCAAATCCGTCACACAAATCTGGCATCCGAGTCGGGAATGGGCTGTCGGAAGCTCCACTGACCTCAACGAGTCCAAACTCGAGCCTGAGGGAACTTCACAGCCAAAGTTAGACTCATCAATGGTTGCAGCCTTCCCTGGAGCTGAAGCCGGGACTCAAGGTAGCTGCTGCGCCTGAATGGACACCGACGAACGGCGGCCTGCGTCCGACGTGGGCCCGGGGATTGGGCCTACACTGAAACTAGCGCCGTCATCGGGAGGTGAGGGTGCATACTGGCAACAGCACTGCACTCCGGCCATAACTGAGGGCAATAGAGCCCATGAATGGCTGCAGGTCGAGGATGGAGGTGAGGCCGATTGGGCGGCCCTACCCTGTGGAATTGTGGTGGCGAGGAAAAGGCGCCGCCAGCATTGGGAGCCCAGAGCGTGCCTGAAGCCCCAAGAAGCCTGCTTTGGCCCTAGCGTTACACCCCAGTCAAGAGCGGCATCCTGCACCGCGCAGTGGAGGTTGGATGGTGGGCATTCCCGCAAGAAGATGAGCGACTATCACGGGCTGAGTGGGGTATTGGTGGACCCAGAGTCTGGAAATTAATTTGGGCTTTTAAAATAGAGCATAAGTGGCGGCTTCCTACCTATTGCAGACAGCAGTGTACAAGGCCCTGGAAACACCGCAAAGAGGGGACACATAACGTGGCGGCCTTGGGTGGCAGCTACAGCAGGCTCAAGTTCTCCCTTTCCGCCTTCCAGCCCTTGTAAGTGGCGTGTTAGAGGAGAGTCCTGCACCCTCTCCTTTCTCTCCCCCACGAGTGCCCGCAACCATCAAGGGGCCAAAAACCACACAGGAACACACTCCCCCACTTCCACGCTGGTGACGAACTGTGATCAGAGGCACCATACCCCACCTCGTAAACTTGGGCCAAACCAGAGCAGACCACGATGTAGAGCACGAGAGGCCCCAAAGTCACTCAACAAAACAAACTTGACCAATATACCCTCCCAAAGGCAGCACTCCCTGACCAGCAGCAATTCAGAGATAAATCGACAGGGGGAGCAGAGGGAGACCTCCCTAAACTCACACTTAAGGACGTCAAGGAGTCAATCACCGGTGTCAGAACATCTCTGGAACAGAGGATGGACACAATATCCTCTGAAATGATGCTCATCAGGGCAGACTTCACCAAAAATAGAGAACAAGTAAAGCAACTAGAGATTCCCACAGCAAGCCTGGTGGGCGACACTGCACAGTTGCAAAATGAAATCCAAGAACTGCAAACATTCCGGAAATTCGCGGAAAGCAAATTGGATGACTTTGAATGGCGCACGAGGCGCAACAACATACGCATTCTTGGGGTGCCGGAAAAAGCAGAGGAGCAGACGACAGACCTCTTCGTGGAGAACCTTATAACCAACCATCTACAACCTAAAGTCCAATCGAAACTCTTCGTAATTGAGAGGGCTCACAGGGTTCCTGGGGGACGACCCAAAGTCACCCCACCCACCCCTGTAAGATATTGGCTAGGCTACTCAATTGTTGCGACAGACACAATATACTACAAATCTGCCAAAGAGGTTCCGCCGCTTCGATGCAATAATGCTGAAATCTCCTTCTTCCCAGATTTCACGCAAGCTGTGCAGAAACAGAGGCGATGTTTCATTGTCATCAAAAAGAGACTCTGAGAAATAGGACTAAAATACGCAATGCTGTTCCCGGCCCGACTCGGAGTAGAAGCAGACGGAAAAACCAGATTCTTTGACTTCCCAGAGACTGCTGCCGAACGGCTGGACGAGTGGAGAGGAGCTGAGGAACAAAATTCCCGCTGAGATAGTGGCCAGCCCAACTCCTGCAACTGTAATATGGGCCAGCTCTGGGGAGCAACGGACGCTCTCTCCTTACTGAACTCTATCTGCATAGGAGTGTGACACAGGTATATAGCAGTTATGGCAGACATGGACTTGTTGAGCTACCTCGCTAATTATTGTGTAATGAGTATGCGGCCCGGCCCTTCTCGGGCATTAAACAGAACTGCATGCAGGGGGGAAGAGAGGGATGAGACATCGCATCTCCCCCACTTTTCTACTTTTAGTTAGTACGTTGGGCAACAGGCACTCTGCATTGTTGGAGTTATGAGCAGTTGCGAGCCCAGAGTGCAGGGGAGCATGAAGGGGGTTGTTGGGCTTGGGGTTAGACCTGATGTATGTTTTTGTTGAATCGACACAGTCTATTTGCTCCTTATCGTAGGATTATATGATATACATAGGTCCTGCTGAGTACACAATGGGACAAGAGTATTAAATTGATGAGCTGGAACGTCAACGGCCCTGGGGACAAAGTTAAACATTGTGTAGTATTGCAACACATTAGAAGACACACCCCAGATGTTATCCTGCTCCAAGAAACACATTTGGTGGGTAACTCCTGTAAGGCTCTAAACAGGTGGGGCTAAAAGTTGGTGGCCCATTCAGGTTTTACCACGGGCTCAAGGGGAGTTGGCATAATGCTGAGACATTCCTTTCCACTAACTGTACCCTCCACCTGGTCTGATGACTGGGGTAGGTACATAGCGATAACAGGACAGTGGGAGGGGACACATTGACGCTCATGTCTGTATATGTGCCACCCGGCCTTCAAAGCTGCACCTTCGAAGACCTGGGATCCATACTGCTATCACTCCCAGACGGACTCCTAGTAGTGCGAGGAGATCTCAATTCAGTGGTTTCAGGCACACTAGACCGGCACCCACCCCTAGAGCTGGGCCCATATTACCGATGGCTCCCTGACTTTCTAGAGGCCGTGGGTCCTGACAGACGTCTGGAGAGCTTATCACCCAGACCGTATCCAGTTCACTTTTCACTCAGGGGCTCATCACAGCTTGCCCCGTATAGACTACCTGCTCGTCCCAGCATCCCACATGACACATGGTCAAGAAATAAGGCACATGGTGCGGGGCATCCCCCATCATTCCTCGATGAGGGCCCAGTTAGTTGTTGGTCAGCAAAGGGTGGGTAGAGTCGCCCCCATCAATCCCTGGCACCTACGAAACCCGGAAGTCCGAAAGTCATTGCTTACAGCGATAGACCACTATTTCCGGGAAAATGAAGGGTCAGTTGAATACCCCCAGACCCTGTGGGAAGCATTTAAACAGTGATAAGGGGGCAAGCTCTTTCCCTGATATACGGGGTGCGAAAAGAGAAACTAAAGGAAGTAGTTCATGAAGAAAACGAAGTCCTCCGACTGGAAGAAGAGCTGGGGGAGGAGGTAACCCGAGAGACATTACATGTCCTACAACTTAAAAGACGACTACAAAGTGATAGTGACTGATAGAGCCAAAACACTGGGGAGGAAAAAACAGGGCAGAGTATACGATCTTGGGGACAAGGCAGGGAAATTGATTGCATGGATGGACAAGAAAAAGCTTGCGAGCAGGTCGTGCCTGAGCTGATAGACTGGGTAGGTCAGTCGATCACTGACCCCCCAGGACATTGTGAATGCATTGGCTGCCCACTATAGTGTGACATACCGCACAAGTACATCATACAACCGCTACTTAAAGACATAGCACTTCCATCCCTTTCGGAGGACGACTCAAGCCTGCTGGAGTGAGATTTCTCCAATGACGAAAAAGCCCAAGCGATCAGGGGTCTCCAATCGGGCAAGGCCCTTGGCCCTAATGGCTTGCCTATTGAGTTTTATACACTCAGACCAGACAAACTGGCCCCATATATGCGGGCCATGTTTGAGGAGAGCAAGAGGCAGGGGGGTACTTCCACTAGACCAGAGAATAGCAACACTAGTCACCATCCATAAGGAAGGCAAGCCGAAGACTGACTGTGCCTCTTATAGGCTTATCTCCCAATTAAATGTGGAACCTAAAATATTAGCCAAACTCCTAGCAAACCAACTTGTCAAAGTAGTCAGCAGACTGGTGCATCCAGACCAATTTGGTTTCATGCCCCAGCGAAACACCGCGCTAAACTTCCGTAAAGTACATGGGGTAATTGGGAGAATAGCCACAATCCAAGAAACTGCAATACTAGTCTCACTAGATGCCACAATGGCAATCAACACCATCAAATGGCCGTACCTTTTCGCCATCCTCACAAAAATGGGGTCCGGGCCCAGCTTCATCCAATGGTCAGACTCCTCTACTCGGAACCCCTAGCCCAAGTTGTAATAAACATTAAAAAGTCGGAAGCCAGAGCTGTCACGGTCCAACGACTCCTCGGGATCAGGTTGATGCTAATAGGGGTCCACCTCCAGCTTTCTCCGCACTCTGATTGCAAACTGCTTACAGAGTACGGTAGTAAGCAGGTGAGGGAAAAAGTCCGGGGCAGGAACTGCAGTGGAAGGGATGCCTGTGAAAACAAGAACCACAGGTAAGTATTGGTCTCTATCTCTGGTCTATCATTATAACTGTCACTATACACAAACCCCTACCTGATACTTCTCAGACAGAAACCCCCTTCCTTAGATAGTAGATAAAAATGAGATGTTCCCTCTCATGGTATGGTACAGGATTCCTGAAAAGTCAAAAGCCTTCATTAACCAACGCCCTACTTGCCACGATTCTATAGGGACAACCTACATAATACACATACGTACCATACGTTCTCACCCCCTTGATGTTGTTGAAAATTAGTACGTTTTGGTGAACATTATCTGCGCCATCTTGCCTCTTCCCCTGATGCCACACTTTTGTCGTGCGCACCCGCCATTTTAAGATGCCCCGATCAGAACGAACCCTTTTGCATGCCGCTGGCCCCTGACATAGCCCTTCGCCTTCACTAAGCCTGCACGCTGACCACCCCCCCCCTGCTTGCACCTGCCTTGACTCATAAACCCCTCTTCGGCGCTGCTCTGCCCCAGGCCCTCATCCTGTTCCCAGCGCGACACCTCCCTGCTTCCCTTTCATGATCCCCGGCCCTTAGATGCAAACCCCTTTTCCCCGTGCGCCCGTTTTGTCTTCCCCGTTCCCAGGCCGACACCCTGCTCTGCCGATACCATTCCTTGCCCCTCCCCGTACAATAGAAAGTTTCCCCCATCAAAGGATCCCCGGGTTGATCAAAGCCCCCACTCCATGAGACCCGATCAAACCCCCCACATTCCGTGAATCGGCGGAATATCCAGCTGCGCGATACTCATCACCTGTTGTGACTAGGGTGGGGACTTCAACTGTAAATGTGTGTGGGAACGGGCCCAAAGGGAAGTTCCGGGAATGTCTTTTCCATACATCAAAGCTTTAACATGAATGTGTAATCTACAATAAAGTCATAAATGTGTGTATAAGAGGCCAGGCCTCAGGGATGCAGTTGGAGCACCTCAGAACGATACCTTCTGTCCGTTTCGTTGTGTTCTCCTCCGGAGAGAATAAAATCCTTGTTTCCTGCTTTCCAGTCTCCAGCGCCTGCCTCTTCATTTGATTTAATAACTAGAGGGTCACAGAGGCGATACCGCCGGGCAAACATCGATTGTCCCCGACCCGACTCAGGTTTTTACAATTGGCGTCCCAAGCGTGGGGCCCATCAGCGACTCGTGGATCCAGTGGGAGAGGTCCCGACGACAGAGTGAACGACTGCAACGATCGGGAGAGCTCTTGCCCAATAGACCCTCGTCTGGCAGCCGATCATCCGAACTTCACTAGTTCCGAACAGACCTCTCTCGAGTGATCTACGGTCCTGACTGGGGACCATCAGGAGTGCCGTGAGAAATACGAGAAAAAGAGGACGATCGGGCGCTGGATTCGGAAGACAAGAAACTGTCCACATGGTCCGGGTAAGGTCGTGTAACCACGACAAGTTGCGAAATAATTGCTTGATTGTTTGATGGTTCAAAAAATATTAGTATTGCTCTTTATTTATTTGGAGACACTGTCTACAAACGGAGAAACAACGGGCTCTCTCTTTGCAAACAGTGGAGGATAGGTAGGGCAGCAGCCGTGCTTATTTTCTCTCCCCCACTCAATAATCACTTGAAACTGAACTGTTGTTCGCAAACTATTGTTTCCTGGAGATTCCCTGTCTGCAAACAGGGAAGAGACCACCCTTTTTGCAGATAGTGAAAAGGGTAGGTAACGCAAATTTTTGCGGACCTACTCATTCTCCCCATTGTTATTTATTGGTCTTTTGTTATCTTTGTTCCATGAGGTATTCACTGCCTGCAAACAACGCAGAATAGAAATATTCTGTCCAGTCTTTGCACCTAGTGATAAGATAGGCAGTGCTGACTTTTTAGTCCCTCGTTACGAGCCGTCATGTCTGTCTTCTCCCCACTGATTAATAGCCTGTTTAGCCCGGACCGGGTGTTAGAAGTGGATCATATAGCTCCGCTAGAAGGCACCCCTAATAAGGACATGTTCATAAGCTATGGATTAGTCACCATAGCCTATAATAAATTGTGGCTCAGGTATACCGAAGAGAGTCAAGACAAACAGTGGCCACTGACAGGATCCTTTGACCTTGATAAAATAGAAACGCTAGAAATAGCCCTTCGAAATAATAAGACAACGCCAATTATGCTCGACAGTCTCGGTATGTGGCGCAGAGAGGCTATGCAACGACAGAGAAAAGACGAGGACAAACCTAGTAGAGAAATATACCGACAGAACAACCCCAGGACACCGCTACCCACAACTTATCCCCCGACACTATGCAAAGGACGACCAGACTTAGGGTCAAACCAATGCGCTTTTTGTAGGTATGTCGGACACTGGAAAGCCCAATGCCCGACTCTACTGAGCGTGAGTAAAGGCAAAGGGCCGACAGGAACGACTGACCGGCAGTACGAGAAAAAGCGCGAGACGAAGAAAAACCCGACTTACATAGACAGACCAGACAGGACCACCACGTTTGATTATGCCCGATGGCACAGATTTCGCCAGGACAATTTAAGCGGCATGCTTAAGTTCTCCTAGGTCGGACAACGTCAAGACGGGAACCCAGCCTCGTTTCAAATTCACAGACGGAAAAAGATAATCATGACCAATAACTGTTTTATATTCGTCTTGAGTCTTTGTATGTCGTACTTGTACTGTCCCCCGTCTGAGTTTGTGTGTATGTAATGTACAAATCTGCGTCATCCCTCTACACGTGTTTCCGTGTTACTCAACCTCTGTTAGCAGAAACTTAGCATAAAAGCAACCTGGAAAGAAAGAAATGGTAAAACAAAATCCGTAGACCATTAATGAACTTGAACTTTTAATTTAACACAACAAACTAGGAATAATAACGGTAAAACTGTAGAAAATGAAAGTCAAACAGAACATTCGCCCCCCCCCATTCTGGAACCTTCCAAAGTAGGGCAGGGTTACGGCTACGCCCAACCAACGGCAACCCATATAAGGCGGGCCCGGCCGCCAACTCTTGGTCAGGAAATCTTAACGTATGTGGGAGCCGGAGGAGAGGCAGGAGCCAGCAGCCTGGGCTGTTGTAGGTAGTCCCGCCACATGTCCGGAGAAGAACGAGGCACCTCTTCCTTTTCTCTTCCGTCACAGCCGCAGCAGCTCTGGACGGCGGGATGTCCTGCACGTACCTCCACAACAATTTGTCCAAGTTGGGCTGGGAGGGAGAGGCGACGCGGACGAGCCTCTCCCACCTCCACCGATAGGAGGTTTCCCAGCCCCCGGCCCGACGCCGAACACCCCCGGTCAGGCGATGGCGCCAATACTTCCACAGCACCGAACACACAATGGTGGCACCCCAGTACTTGCGCAGCACCGAACACACAATGGTGGCACCCCAGTACTTGCGCAGCACCGAACGTGCAATGGTGGCCATACTCCCACAGCACCGAGCACAGGACTTGGGGAACACCGGATGTGGAGAGACCTTCATGCAGGGCGATGAAAAGGAGCGGCATGGGGTGCACCGGGAGAAGGAGACGATGCGAACGAGTCTCCCTCGCCCCCCCAGGAGGGGGCATCACAGCTGCACCCCAGCTGAACGTCCCGCTTTCACAAAACAGGGACCTCTTCCTTTCACTCCGAAGGATCTCTCCCACTCTTGCAAACTCGACGAGAGTGGCCCCTGCAGGGCCTCAAAATGGCGTCTGGGTCCGCTGGAAGGCGGGCCCCGGCCACTAGAGTAACTTTGTCCAGTAATATAACTTGAACATTTGCCCCCTGGAGCACGAGCCCCCATCTCCGACAGCATCTCCGCAGCCTTGAAGATCCTACAAAGGTCCCCGGCGGAACCTTCGGCCTCTGCAGGCTTCCGGTAAGGGACGGCTGCCTTGATCGCCAACGAAACAAACATGACATTGCCACTCCTTCTGTTAGCATGAATTCTAGAACTGCCGAAAAGGACTCTGGTCCAAACTGCCAGTAATGGGAAACATTTCCCCTGATGCTGCTTCCGGACTGAGCCGGCCCCGCCCAAAATGGCGCTGGTATCAATCGGAACTTTCGAACACCTCGTGGTGTTCCTTCGCACTAATATAAACTTGATGTTCTGAGATTTTATATGATCCTTTGTACACTTGGCTAGAAAAGACAAAGAGAACTCACTCGACGAACAGTATGAAAAGATCCCCGTTACAAATGTTGATTACAAATGTACAATGTATTATATTTTTATAACTGATGTAAACCTCATTTACGACGCACGCGTACGGTATGCATATAGGAAATCTGATTACAACTATTATGCTTATGCTTCTAAATTATGAAATTAAATGCCCTCGAACCC
This sequence comes from Lissotriton helveticus, assembly GCF_964261635.1. Taxonomy (NCBI): domain Eukaryota; kingdom Metazoa; phylum Chordata; class Amphibia; order Caudata; family Salamandridae; genus Lissotriton; species Lissotriton helveticus. The sequence goes on from NC_136061.1 coordinate 1,160,512,773, forward strand.
CCGGCCAATTAATAGACGTTTTAGTTTCTTACAAATGAATGAGTAAAACTTTCCGATGTTTTTGCTGCAAACGACACCCCCACTGTACGCACTTTAGCCATTGCCACGACCGGCCAAATACGACCGCACCCTCATAATCCACATGCTGAAATGATTTTGTAAAATAAAGTTTTTGAAACTATGGACGGGTATTGCATGTTTTATTTTAAAAATGTGGGATCGGTGGGAAAGTTCTTTTCTGTGCACCCTACTCTGCTCTCTCTTTAAGGTTAAAAGAAGATGGTTGCCCAGCCCTGGAGGACGGATCGGATCGACAACACGATACTCCGCCTTCAAAGTACGCGACTGACCCATGAACTCTCGCGTAGAGGAAGGCCTCGACTTCCAAGGATGGGTAAAACGAACGGTGTAAATGAGGGAATGTAAAAGGAGGGTGAAATGAAATAATGTAAATGTTATAAAGTACAACGTTCCAAAGTATCAGGGAACGGAGCTGACCCAAGAACCGAAGAACCTTAGAACGCCACAGCGTTGAAAGAGATTTTAGGATCCCGACAGTGAGATACATCCTTTGACTAGATACCTCGCACTAGGCACCTCTGGTTTCCTTTTTACGTTTCCCCGCACACGACCTATATGAATACACTACCCCCCCCCGACTCCAGAAACCATATCCCCGGGGACCCCGCCCCGAGGAGGAAAGACGAGTAAGAGGTAAGTAAAGGACTTATGAATCCATGTATTTGAATGTGCGCGAATGCTATCTCCCCCACCCCCCCCTTTTTTCCTCCCTCTGCAGGTTACATCAGAAATTACAGCTGAGGTGTGGCGAAGATCTGAAGCCTTGCCATGTCTAATACACGAAGCGAACTAGCGCCGCAAGGTGGTGTCTAAGCACGCCTGCAACCTACTCACGTATCGAACAAACCCGTAAAATTAGCACAACCTGATAAAAAGTGATCACCCTTAAACCTGACCGGACGAATGAACCCATGTCACGTATGATGCGAAACTATGATGGAATGTGTGTGTGTGTGTGACTGAGACGTTGACCCAACTGGTCGAAGGACCGAGAATGCGAGAAAGTGTGACGAAATGGTACCTCCTTTCTTCTTCCCTTTTTTCTCAAGGCACATCCCCTCTACCCTGTCTAATGCTCAAACTGCATGATTACAAAATTCTAACGCAGACCCGTGAATGCCCTTTGCTGTGTAATGCACTAAATAGCCTTTCTTGAACACACTGCCACCCTCTCTGTTGCACGTGTACTATTTAGCCTGCCGTTGCACTCTCTCTCTCTCTCTCTCTCTCTCCCCCTCTATTTTTTTGCACTTCCACTCCTCCGAGTGATTAGCCCCGAAATTGGCAGACTGCCACCCCTAGCACACCCCCTAATTGGCTTCAAATACCGTCGGTATTTGCACAAAAACTTGTCTTTAATACAATCACCCTGAGACCGCGTCATTACCTCTCCTTTTCCGCTAGAAATCGATGAACCGAGGTTGGGCCGTAAGGGAAAGGACAGGTAAGACGACAGAGGTTCCCTAATCTGGCCCGAAATAAGGGAACTACATGTCAACGGCTCATATGGTATAAAACAAGGACCTCAGAATACGCGACCCTCCCCGCCCCGAATCGTCGAAATACCCAAACCAGAAAAATGATCACCCCTGTTACCTCCCCTGTATCAGCCGCCCAAAAAAAACTGGAATTATGAAACTACCCCTCATTTCCAGTTGTGAGAGATGGGTCGATCTATGCCCTTGCCACAAGTTTCCTATGTCCCTGGTTGTTTCCCATAAAACCCCTGTCCTTCCTAATTAAGTACGTAGGACCCAGAATGATGTTTTACAAGGTTAACAGACTAGTCCAAGGTAAAGAAAGCATCGAAATGAACCCCGTAGTAGTTGAAAAGCAGGATGCACCGATGGAAAGGAAATGTTTAACCATGTTCGTCTCTCAGCAAAATAAATGTTTAGCCATGTTCGTCTATCAGCAAAATACCTGCGTAGTACCATGTTGACGACTCACAGTACCCTTTGTAAATGTAAAACTCTAGAGATCGGCATATCTTTGCCAGGTTCGTCTCACGAAGGTGGGTCGCCATCAGATGAACTGTCGTGACTGTAATAAATAATTGTAAAGGAAAGTCATAGTAAATCCAACAGGCCCGTCACCGGTCATTCATAACATTAAATATAACGGACATTTTCATTCTTTGCCTGGAGCTGGGAGAGAAATAGACTTTTTATCTTCATCTGCAAATTCTCTAAAGACTGTCTTTTCAAACTTGTTTAAGGGTACGGCTGTTGGAGGAGAGAAGGACCGGATGTGGGAGCACGAGGCCTGACTGCAGACTAAGGAACACCTGCGACATCAGCCAAGGCGAGACCACGACAGAAAAGAGCTGCAGGACGAGGCACTGTTTTCGACAACATGAGAAGAAAGGGTCGACCTGATGCCCCTGCTCGATGTCCAGTGCTCGTCGACAAGTCCCCGCTCTCTGAATTCGGTCACACGCCCGCCTATTTGAAGTCTCTCGTTCCTCTAGTTTGTTCCTAATTTGGCCTTGCTCCATCCCCCTTTTTCCTCTGATCTACCCTATGGACTGTTTTGTACGCTCTTCTTCCATCTGAACTTTCTGACAATCACCTCAAAGGACACAGGGCGAAAAGGACCTTTCCGACCAGTAACGCGAGGAAAGGGTCGTGCCCTGCAACGCAGAACTTAGAACAGAGCCGGACTTGTAGCTCCACCGCCGGTGCTCAACAGCGCCAACGAAAGACAACAAAGAATACTGAGAACTCGTTAACTACGAACATTTTGACATCCTCAATCACCGTTTCTGCTGCGCCTCATTTCTCTCCTGGCCGCCATTGTATTGATCATGCTCCAATCCGAATCTGATATATGTAATAACCTACCAGTCCACGTTATGAAATGTACTTGCTGCTTTCGCTACAGAATCGTTTTTGTATTGCATTTCTATGACTTTCCTGCTGAACAAGTTTATCAAAGTTTATCAAATAGGTCCACCTCCTAAAAACTAGAAATCACAAAATGTATTGTTTACAACTCTTTTCATCTAGGGTTCCTACCGTTTTCTTTCTCATGCCCACCACAGTAGAACCGAATAGAAAATGAACCAGCAAGATGTCTTGAATATGTTAAAGGGAGGACTGTTGAAAATTAGTACGTTTTGGTGAACATTATCTGCGCCATCTTGCCTCTTCCCCTGATGCCACACTTTTGTCGTGCGCACCCGCCATTTTAAGATGCCCCGATCAGAACGAACCCTTTTGCATGCCGCTGGCCCCTGACATAGCCCTTCGCCTTCACTAAGCCTGCACGCTGACCACCCCCCCCCCTGCTTGCACCTGCCTTGACTCATAAACCCCTCTTCGGCGCTGCTCTGCCCCAGGCCCTCATCCTGTTCCCAGCGCGACACCTCCCTGCTTCCCTTTCATGATCCCCGGCCCTTAGATGCAAACCCCTTTTCCCCGTGCGCCCGTTTTGTCTTCCCCGTTCCCAGGCCGACACCCTGCTCTGCCAATACCATTCCTTGCCCCTCCCCGTACAATAGAAAGTTTCCCCCATCAAAGGATCCCCGGGTTGATCAAAGCCCCCACTCCATGAGACCCGATCAAACCCCCCACATTCCGTGAATCGGCGGAATATCCAGCTGCGCGATACTCATCACCTGTTGTGACTAGGGTGGGGACTTCAACTGTAAATGTGTGTGGGAACGGGCCCAAAGGGAAGTTCCGGGAATGTCTTTTCCATACATCAAAGCTTTAACATGAATGTGTAATCTACAATAAAGTCATAAATGTGTGTATAAGAGGCCAGGCCTCAGGGATGCAGTTAGAGCACCTCAGAACGATACCTTCTGTCCGTTTCGTTGTGTTCTCCTCCGGAGAGAATAAAATCCTTGTTTCCTGCTTTCCAGTCTCCAGCGCCTGCCTCTTCATTTGATTTAATAACTAGAGGGTCACAGAGGCGATACCGCCGGGCAAACATCGATTGTCCCCGACCCGACTCAGGTTTTTACAATGTACTTTGTGTTGCATTCAGGTAGGCACACGGCAAGCCCTGACAAGAGCTCTCCACTGTCCCGCCTCCTCTTCGCCCTGGCGTTGGAACCGTTGGCGGCGTGGATTCACAGAGATCCAGTGACACGAGGACTGCAATGGTAGGAAACCTGGGAAGAATGCATTTCATTGTACGCGGACAACATTCTCCTGTTTTTGGCCTCCCCAAAATCATCACTCGTGAGTGTACTGGATATTTTTGCAACCTTTGGCATATACTCCGGTTACTCAATCAACTGGAGTAAATCAATACTACATGTCCTCAGCGGACCCCCCCTCCTGCCCTTCCAAAGGGCTGCCCAGTGCAAATCACCACAGTGGGCTTTATGTACTAAGGCATTTTTGTCACCTCAGACCCTAAACGCCGATTCGATCATAACCTGCTCCCACCCTTGCAAAGATTGAAACGAGATATTGTAAGCTGGAAGGCACTCCCACTCTCAAAGATGGGCAGAGCGTAGCTTTTCAAAATGATGTCCTTGCCCTGCATCCTGTACGTGCTGCAAAACTCCCCAAACTTGGTTCCCACAATATTTTTTAAAGCGATCAAGATCCTGCAGAGACTTGCTGTGGAATGGGAAACTATGCATAGCATTAGTTAAACTTAACCTAAGCTGGTATGATGGAGGTATTGGTGTCCCGGACCTTAAAAAATATTATTGGGCAGCCCACCTAGCTGCCATCAACCACGGTACTTACTGTTGCGCAGATGATCCGGGCTAGGCCATGGATAGATGACTGCTGCCAGGAGGGAACTACAATAGGGCACTATATTCTAAACAGTGGCAGCTTCCACTGACAGGGCCGACTAAACACTCAGTTCAAATCTGGCACACCGCGAATAGAAGCCTGGGGTGGGAGCAGAAAACTTACACTGGCATCTCCCCTATGGGATACAGAGACACTAGGCAACTTGTGGATGTCGAAGGGTTCAATAAATGGGACCTAATTGGGATCTCCAAATAGGGGACCTATGGGTGAAGGGTGAAATTAAAACGTTTCACTCCCTACAACAAGACTATGACTTAGCCAACTCCGAATACTTCCGATACCTGCAGGTGCTCCATGCATTACATACAACTACAGAAGGGTTTCACCCCTCCAGAATCCTCACCCCTTGAATATAGGCTGCTTGATGGCTATCTACCAACAAAGGCTATATCGCTGACATACAAAAAACTTATCAATAATACTGCAGACCCACTCCAAGCAAACAAGAGAAAAGTGGGAAAGAGACTATTTAGATCCAGATGACGAAGAGTGGCGGCAGACAGTTGCCTCCTCAAGAGAAATGGCCACCTCAGCCAGGCTATGTCTCGTCCAACTCAAAATTCTTCACAGGATGTACATTACAGGGCCCCGTCTAGTGCGAATGGGAAAAGCAGAGAAGGGGGACTGCAGCAGGCAATGCGGTCGGGAGGGAACCTTCATGCATATACTGTGGGAATGTGACCATATTCAGCAACACTGGCGCAAAATACATGATGTCCTGAGCGAAGTACTCGCACTCACTATTTATCCGGATGCAAAGACCTGTCTTTTGAATGTGTGGGAGCCCACAAACCTGAACATAAAACACATACTCTGGGTACCACTGGGGCTGATGATAGCAAGGAGAAACATCGCACAACTACAGGGCGCCACACTCTTGCCCAAAATAGAGGCCTGGAAGGCAGACATGAACTGGGGAATGTTTGTACCCCCCCCCCCCCCCGAGTGTTCCTCTACATGATGACCCCCCCCCCCTCGCCATTGCTGGTGTAAACAACTCAAACAGTGGTTCGGGAACTGGTTAAACTGTGATTGCCATGTATTTTTTAATTACCTCCTCTGGGTTGTAATCTGTGTTGTCGATTCTTTATGTTCAATAAAAAGAATTGTTAAAAAAATATATATATTTTATGATTAAAATAAGACCGCTCTATTATACATGGCCAGTCAAAGAAAGTTTGTACACTGTACTTGGAAGTGGACAGTAAAAACTCTCTCAGTCCAGTAGCAGAGCAAGGCTCCCAATCCCAGGCTGCTTCTTGCCTTCTGTAACGCTGGAGGGACTGGATTAGGTGTGAACTTAAGAATGTTTTCAGAAAAATCTGTCTCCATTTCTTTTTTAAGAACAAAAAGGGTGACACTGCCACACAAGACAGCAGTCTGACTAACACAGGGCTACGTCCTAAGTCGGTATTTACTCCGTGGATACACCAAGTTCCTTCCCAAGTGGCAACATTTGAGAAAGCGGTCACTCATGATGTTATTACGTTGTGTAATTCTCACCAACAAAGTTACCAGAATCTCTCAACAAGAGAAAGAACTGCCCTAGAAAGTTTGGCGAAGGATGGTTCCATTATAATAAAACCGGCGGACAAAGGTGGTGTTAGACCTGGCATCATTGGCATGAGTCTCTCCTCCATTTTTTCTGTTTGCCTCCTCTGTTTACGATGTTTTTGCTGGTATATGCTTTGGGCACTGTGCCACTGCTGATCAGTGCCACAGTGCAAGTGCTCCCTATGTGAAATTGCTGTATTGATTGACTTCCATGTTTGGCTTATTTGGTTTACTATCAGTCCCTAGTAGAGTGCACCAGGAGTGCCAGGGCTTGTAAATACAAATGCTGCTAGTGGGCCTGCAGCACATGTTGTGCCACCCACAAGAGCGGCCTAGTAAAAGTATGTCTGAAGGTCTGCCATTGCCAGACCCCGTGCAGTCTGACTGTCACGAGGACTGCGCAAGTACACCTACTTGCCAGTCCCTAAACCTTCCCTTAACTTCATGTTAGTCACCCCTATGGTAGGCCCACGGGCAGGGTGCATTGTAAGCATAAGGTAGGACAAGCCTGACAAGGTTGGCATGTCCTAATAGTGAATTACATCCATAGTCGTTTTTCACTTTTGTGAGGTAGCCTGCTCTCCATCAGTTAGAATGGGCTGCCAGGATTATTAATGCTATAATCCTAGCGGGCTCGGGGAGCATGGTGCAATGTCGAGTTTGGTATCCCTGAACTCAGGGTTTAATAACGCATCCGTTTGTGTGGATGGTTTTTGGACTCTGTGTTTGAAAATAGCACTTTTAGAAAGTAGCTATTTTCTTGTCTAACTGTCTACCGGTCTCTGCTGGTTCTGGTGTGCGTGTGACAGGAGCTGGGTGGCTCCAGAGAGTCTGAATGAGTCAGTGTGGGATGAGTGGGGCATTTGCATTGAGAGTAGGGGAGAGTAGCTCTTGATAGCCTGCCCTGCCTGATACAATGTTGGCTCCGCCCCCCTGCCAGGCGACTGATGACTCTGTGCTTGCCTGGGACTTTCCTGGCCCGCCTCCTGCCGGGCAGCTGATGGCCCTCCCCCTGCCAGTGACAATGCTGGCTCCGCTCCTGCTGAGCGGCTGAGGACTCTGCCCTGCCCAGTAAATAGGCCAGGTGCTTCGACCTGGCAACACCCACAACAAACCCCAGATGGGGGGAAATTCCCCTGCATGGACAAAGGGATCAAAGCCAAAAAGGGGTATAAGAGAAGGACCCCTGAACCAAGAATTCAGATCACTTCTGACAAGGAAACCTGAACCAAGGACAAGAAGCCTGCTGATCTAAGGACTGCCTACCCCTTCTGCCAGAGTGCTGTTTGTTGGGGGAATCCTGCATTGCTTCTTTATTTTTGCCAAGGAACCAGGAGAGAGGAACTTTGTGTGTACTCTCACTCTTTGCTGAAAAAATCTCCAAGGGCTGGAAGAGTGCCAGTCTCCTGTTGAAGTCACAGGGCTAAAGGACTTCCTATTTGCTGGAGTTTGTGAATCCAGCACCTTTGAAAGAATCCAGCAATCTCGACGCCGACGGACGCCGCCGAATCCAGCTCGACATCGTGAGTAACGGCTCCAGTGTCCCGCTTCCTCGACGCCGGCCGCCGGGCCCGATCGACGCCAGCAGCAACGCCAGTGAGTAGTGAGTTCGGCTCCAGCTCCAAGTGACCCCGTGTCTGCACCGCTGCTGATCGCATCGACTTCGAGCCCTCTCGACGCCGTGAGCGCTGCTCACTCTTGCAACATCGACATCGACGACGCCGTATCCTGCTTCATCCCGTGAGCGCTGCTCCCGCCTGACTTCGGTCGACGCCGCTGCAGATCGCCCCGACTCCGAGGCTCGATCGACGCCGAAGACGCGACGCCGGACATCTCGACGCCGCTGATCATCGAGTGCTTCACTTTTCCAAGGTACTGTGTTGTTGGGGTCTGTGCGACTCCGGGCTCGACGTAGCGCTCCTCGCGGTCGACGCCGAACCTTTGGATTAACTTTGCCTCGACGTCGTGTGACTCCCGTGTGGGTTACATTGTTGCCAAGAACTTTGATTTAGAGAAGAAGAGTTGCTTTTTGATACTAAAGACTTTTGTGCTAAGAAGAAACCGTGCTTGAACTATTATTTTTCCTTCCAAGAGTATTTATTAAGATTGTGGTATATTTTTGTCGTTATTTGGTCTTGTGCTAAGCCTTATATAAAAATACTTATTTTTATAATACTACTGTGTCTTGTCCATTTGTAGTGTATTCACTTTATTACTGTATGTGGTCATAAATGCTTAACGCACTGCCTCTGAGATAAGCCTGTCTGCTTTGCCAAGCTACCAAGGGGGTGAGCAGGGGTTATCTAAGTGTGTGATCTCCTTGCCCTGACTAGAAAAGGTGTGTCCCTATTTGTCAGAAGGGTATACCTCTGCCAACTAGAGACAGCCGCTTCTAACAGGTGGTGCAACGGTATTGATGGATACCGACACCTACCGATCTGAGCGTCGTAGACAATTAGACAACACTAAGTCATACCGCCTGCTTTCTACAGATCCTACATCCAGACTCACTTCAGAGATTAAACAATTGATTGATGAGGCTAGTGTGGAGGGGTGGATCACTCCACATGAAGCAAAGTTTTTAGTCATGAGTCATCCGGTCATGCCCTATTTTTACTGTTTACCGAAAATCCACAAGAGCCAGAGACCACCGCTTGGACGTCCCATCATCTCCGGGATTGGTTCTGTTTTGGAACCTTTATCCAGCTTTGTGGATTATTTTTTGAGGTGTTGGTCAAGGACATGCCAACGTACCTCCAAAACACTGCTGATGTCATTAGACTTCTCCCAGATATTGACTTTGACGTCACAACTGACCTTTTGGTCAATTTTGACTTTGAGTCATTATACACCTGTATCCCTCAGGAGGACACTCTGGAATCCATTAGAGGCCTTCTGGATGCACGAACCCTGGATAGTATCACTCCAGTTAACTTCATCATGGAGTGTGCCAGATTGGCCATGATGGAAAATTTCTTTCGATTCGAGGAACAAATCTTCCTGCAGATCTCAGGGCCATCTATGGGCAGCACTTTCGCGCCCAGCCTCGCCAACCTGTATGTCCATCTGTTCGAACAAGATTGTGTTCTCAACCACAGCAACCCGTATTTCCATCATGTGGTGCTGTGGAAGAGATACATAGATGACATCCTTGTGGTATGGCGAGGCGCAACCACTGAGCTCCAGGCATTTCACGGATGGCTTAACCAACAGAATAGATTTCTGAAATTCACAGTGGAGTTTAGTAAGATCCAACTCCCCTTCCTGGATATTCTCAACTTTCCAGAAAATGGTAAATTGCAATGTGAATTATTAAAAAAACCTATGGCCAGGAACTCACTGTTAGCGTTTGGTAGTCACCATCCCAAAGCCCTACGTGAGAATTTGCCCGTAGGCCAGTTCCTACGTATTCGTAGGAACTGTTCAATGAAACCTCTTTTTGACAAACATGCTAAAGAATTGTCGTTACAACTACAAGATCGTGACTACCCTAAACGTCTTGTTCGGCTGGCATGGAAACGGGCCTCTTATAACAACCGCGAGGCCCTACTAGATGTCAGTCCTGAGAAGGCACCGTTGGAGAGACTTACTTTCGTAAATACCTTCAGCACTCTCTCCAACAAGGTGCAGAAAACTGTACGCAAACACTGGAGCATTTCAAATGTGGCCACGGAGAACATTCCTCTCCCACTGTTCTCCTTCAGAAAGGGCTCCAGTTTACGAGATAGCCTGGTACAAACAAGGCCTAAGATCCAGCCCCATGATAACATCAACACATTATGGAATCTCCCTCCGGTCCGTGGTCACCATCCCTGCGGGTCGTGTAGCGTGTGTCCACAAACACGCAAGACAGTCTGTGGACATCGGTTCAGGGAAGCCATGGATTCTGAAGACTCACACCAACTGTAACTCGGACAGAGTTATTTACATGATTATGTGGCCATGCTCGCTGAGGTACATTGGCCATACCACACGAAAAATCAAACTCAGAATCAGCGAGCATAAAAGCACAATTCGCTGTAATAAACAATCCACGGGTCTCACCAATCACTTTCTTGCTCTTAAACACAAAGCAGATGACATGCGGTGGCTTGTGTTAGAACGTCCATTTATTCCACCACATGTTAGCGACATTTCGAGATTCCTCTTCATTAAAGAACAAAAGTGGATTTTCAAACTGAAATGTGACATCAACGGTCTTAACGACGATTTTCCGTGGGTCTCGCTGTAAGTAGGTGATGCCCCCTTTTTTAGGCACATTCGAGCTTCTCTGCTGGTTTATTACAGTCCAGAGTCCAATTTACGATACGTCCATCTGGAGTATCATTGTATATGTAGGAGGTACCTCCATCAATGTACAATTTAGGTGAATATAGGTGATGAGTTACTATAGCCATGTTTTACACCCTTATCTGACTCACACTAACACTTTTTGTAGAGGTTATCCTCTCGACTCACTGCATGTACTAGCTTCTTGATGATTCGGAGCTTCTTTTTTCTAAGGGTTAATTTGCCACTGGAATTCGATAACATCTGTGCTCTTCTGACTAACAATGACACTCCGTCCCTATAATTAAAATGTTAGTAACATCTCTGGGGGAATTCATCAACGTGATTTTGAGATACCTCTGAAGTGGGTCTGTGGACATATGGTTTGTGTTAGATCTACACATGGCACATTGTTATTATAACTAACATGCATCTTACCATCAGCTGAACCTCTAAGTTGAGGTTTATTAGAGGACTAACTTCTAGTTGTTTAATGTGATGTTGATTGTGCTGTTTCAAACGCAGGGGCACATAGACATAAATTGCTAAAGATCTGAGTTCCTTTCAGAAAGTACCATTGAACTATACCACTTCATGGCGGGCTATTTATGTAGTTATGTAATTACTAAAGGGCTTGTTGGTCCGTTCATCCCGTCTTTCGTACAGCGCTCTCCGTGGCTGCAATTGAGGACTGATCTTCCCAACGCGCTCACGCGTCCGAGAGTGCAAGTGTCTCAGGTTTCGAGCATGCGCTACAAACGGGGAAGCGTGGATGGTAGCATACATGTGCGACGCTTAGCAAGGCGTTTTTCCATTTCTGAGCATGCACGGTACAAGCAGTAACTTGCGCTAATCTTTATATCAGTGGCTTTGTCACTCTTATTTGCGTTTGCATATGCCGAGCTTCCAATCAGCATGTAATTAACTTTTGGAATTTTACTAATTAGAGGCAGTATATAAAGCGAGTTGGCCTGCCGTTCGGTACCTCCCCTTCGGCTTGGTCTTCAACTGGAGGTACCGACGAACAGGTGCGCAGCTTGCGAGTGCTTCTAGTATTACTGCCATTCGTTCCTGATATCTTTCCAGGGCATGTTCGCTAAGTACCTTTATTTTCAACCTAGGTCACTTTTTTATCTTCTGGAGGGCTAGTGTTCTATTTTAAATCCATTTTGAGAGTACGAGGTCAGTTGTTTTTACATGGCCTCTACCTGAGTACTTGTTGATTTAAAGACCTGGGTCTTATATGAGCGTCACATATATAAACACTCTGATTTTAGTAAATCTTATCATGTAATTCCATTGCTGTCCTTGCTTGTTCTCAAGCCCTCTAGTCTATTTTCAGAATCATATTAACAATCAAGGTTTTAATTTGTTGTTTGATAAGGAACACTTTTGGAGTTTCCTCTTTTCATCTGTGTTTCCTTGGTTTACCTATAAATAGAGCGGGGCCTAATTCACCGAGCGAGTTTCCGTGTGAGGTGAGGCTTACTCCCAAACAAAGCTGGGTGAGTACTACTTTATTGAATTAATTAGGCTATTCATCATAAGTTCTGTTTTGCCACTTTTTGGACATTTTTGTCTATTTCTGAGATAACTACTAGACTGTACATCTTGCTCAAGAGGATTTATGTTAATTTATTAGCATCACAAATTAATTCATTGTATTATTTCAGGAAAGAAGATTGCATACGAACCTACCGGTTACTTCGGTCCACACCAGGTTCTGGTAGAGTGGTTTATAACCACTGGTGCATGTATTTTCTTAGAAATTTCTGAATTTTTCATACATATATTGTATATATTTCTGCAGTAGCATACTACTCTTTAGGTCCTGACGAAAGCCGGTCATTGTTACCTTTACGGCTGAAACATGTTGACCTTCCACCTATTGCCAAAAGATAGTCATTTGTTCACACCATCAGGTTGTTTTTAATCTTGACATTTGGACAATCTTGATTAAACATATTTTTTGTCCTCTTAGTCATTTTGAGTTATCACACTCACTTCGCACTGCACATTATCAGCACCATTGCTTTGAGAGTACTTTTGGCTGGGCCAACTACTGGATTGAAATCTAGTTCTGCATAGCTATTCCATTCTGGATTTGGCTACACAGATTTCATACCATCATTTCCCAGATGACTATGTTCCGCCAGGGTGGTGGGCTGATGGGATTTGTTTCTGAGCCAGGTGCTACTCAAATCATGAGTGTTTGATGTTCTTGTTCTCTTGGGCTTTTGTATTAGGTTTGATGAGTTGACCGGTAGTCTCTGGTTTTGTTTTTCTTGTACTAGACTGGGGGTGTGGAGATTACATGGTCGGTAAAAATTATCCCCTAGACCCTCTTTTATAAAATTGTGTCTTTGGGACTGGATTAGCGTCAGTAATCTTGTGCAGGCAGGTAGGCAGTTTCAAAACTTCAGAGTTCCTCTAGGGGTATCTTTGGCTTGCATCTCAATGGCAGACAGAGTCCTACAGTCAAAGACAGTACCAACCACCTTCTCAGGTTACAGTTCAGTTCGGTGTTGGCGCCAAAGTCCTCACTTTCCACAAGAGGGTCTTCTTCCTGGATACCAGCTCACAGTGAGTGCTGGTTGGTTTTGTCTCTCACTTCCCAGTTCATAAATGAATGTACACACAGTTGACTGGTCTGCTTCACATTAAGAGTCTTTCAGGTGCCCTGCTGTGTCCCAGGCGACTATCAGGAGATTAGCCAACCCTGATGCTACTTAAAAAAACACAGATTGACTGTAGTGGTCTGGTTTCTGCACACAGCTCAGCATTCTCTTGCCAGCTTCCAAGTTCTGCACCACATACATTTATGATCTGTTGTCCTCTTTACATGTTTCAACTTCCAGCTGTTTTCTGTCTCTTAGAAGCCCACAAAGGTGGGTTGTTAACCGGCTACAGTGTCCCCGGTCTATAGATTACAAGCAGCATATCTGGGTAACATGTGATGCTTCTGACTATACACCATCAAATGTATCATCTAGAGAAGGCTGATAGTGAAGGGTGTGACATTTCTCTGATCCTCCCTCCCTAGCCACAGCATATTTTACTAGAACTGTGTGACTTATGGCAAAAACTGTAAAGTAAATTGACAGTTCAATTTTCTGCAATTACTGACATTTTGAAAACTTTGGGCGTCCCTCTATTAAGTCATTTGCACGGATTCCTTCCCACGGAAAATAACACTGGTCTCAGTTAAACTGGTTTGATGACCTTCTGACCCTAGGCCTCTATGTAAAATCAGACTATCATATTTCTCCCCATTAAAGCATGCCAGCTTTGCTTGTCCTTTAAAGTGTCCGTAGCAGTGGACCTAATAGACCCACCATACACTTTCCTCTCTTTTCTCTGCTGTGTGAGGTGCTGTCACTCACTCCTCCAGCTGAAGGCTGCAAGCCCCTATGGAGGTGTGCAAAGGGAATCATGCCCAACAGGTCTGCAGCTTCCTCTTACAAAGAGCAGGCAGACTGACTATTGCTGAGAATCTAAATGCAATACATTTATATGGAGTTATGAGCACCAACATAATGAGTACTTCACTCAGAAGCAGTCAGTGGGTTATCAGTGCAGAGTAAAAATGCCAGCAATATCTAACAGAGGACAAGCATTGAAAATGCAATAGGTCTCGCCTTTGATTAAGTTAAAGTCATTTGCTTTGCTATAGAATACCATTAGCAAAGCAAATGGCTTTAACTTAATCAAAGGCGAGACCTATTGCATTCTTAATGATTGTTTTGCAGGGCAGTGTGGAATACATTTTTCAGCTATCAGTATCAGTGCACGCTCCAGGACTGTGTGTTACATAAAAAGCGCTCTGCACGAACTGGGTATGCCAATTTTCAGGTGACTCCACTTTTTCACAATTGCTTCTATAAAAAAATAAAACATCTTAAACATTCTGATGGCTAAAAAAGGTGAGAGGCTTTTAGTGATAATGGTTTCCATTTCCTGTAATCACAACTTCAAAAACATACCCCAAAGCTTTTCACATAACCTTTCGTCTGTGGTCATATCAGATGGCTCAACTTTACTGTGGAAAATAACAACATGGGACTGCAAATGTAAGCAGCGTACAGTGGGAGTGTTATGTTGTCAGAAAATATAGTTGCAAAAATTAATACTGGGGCGTGGCTAGCAGCCATCTATGGCGGCGGTGTAATAGAGGAGCTCCGTGGGGACAGCGGCCCTACCGCATAAATCCGGTCAAGTATCCAAACAATATACATCGCTGGGGGCGTGCTCCGCAACCCGGGATTGAGAGGCACCGTCCGGTGAAACTCCGGTCCCGATCCGCTGCCAGATAGCGGGTAAAACACATCCTCACCGGCCGCGGCCTGCATACGGAACTGGGGCACCGCACTAAAGTACCCGCCGGCCCGACCGGAAGTGAGGGCTGGACGGGAGGGTTCACCGGAAGCTGACCCAACTGTCCCAGAGCGGCGCTGCCCCTGCTGAAACCCGACCCAGTCAGCTGGTAAAGAACGTGCGTCTACCAACACGGACCCCGAACCGCACTGCCGGGGCTGCTGAGCACATCGGGAACCTGCGAGAGAGATAAGGCGACGCACGAGAGCCCCCGACGGGCCCGGGACAAGCGAAACGCGGAGCGCGGAGAGAGAGGGGGCCTCCTTGGAGTTCTACACAGCATCGGCACACTCCCCCTGCCTTGCAATCTGCCGCGAGATCACAGACGGCTGCCCTCCCCTGCCAGGCACTATATCAGACGTCAGGAGTGTGAGGCACGGTAGCGGGGGCCGGCGCAGATGGTCGTGGACCTGGGCCCCTCTCAGAATCGCCAAATCCGCCTCAAATTAACCTCAGGCAACACCACGCGGTGAGCGCACATGGATCTATTCGCCACAATCTAGACTAATATGGGGACTGAGCACGACGCGAGGCCCCCAGGCACCTCGGCCTATGCCTATTGGAAATAGTGGTTCGAACTGTGCCACCGCAAAAGGGGACTTGGGGGGAGCTTTGCGGGCTTGTGAAAGCCCGGTGACGGCCTCCCCTGCAGGTGCAGATATAGCAGTGACCCTGAGATCCGGCCGCACACACATTGCATTGGGGAAGACGCCAGCGACACCTGTTGAAAGAGAGCCCAGTTGCAGACTCACTCGCAGAACTGCTTCCACGCACGGTAAGCGGGGCTCCGACCAGAGCAGGACTATCAAATTCCTGGCAACCCACGACGCGACCACCATAGCGGGCAGAGGGCCCAAACACGCCACAGCACAGGCGAGACTTGATGAATTCGCCTATGACAAAAACGCTCCACCACAAACAGGGGGCCGTCCCTCCATCGGCAAACGTGCAGGGGAAGACGGGGCAAACAAGTAACATTAGAAGACATAATGCATGCCCTCACCAATGTCCAATCAACGGTGGGTTTGATTTCCACAGATGTTAACCTTCTGCGTGCGGACTTCCATAAAATGGCGGAGCGTGTGAAGCAGGTTGAAGTGGTCACAAAGTCCCTAGTGGAAGATACCTCAGATCTGCAGCGAGCGATGGAGCGCATGGAGGCCACGAACAAACACCTCAGGGAGCGACTGGACGATCAGGAAGGGCACTCTAGGCGCAACAACATTCGCATAATTGGAGTGCCTGAGACGGAAGGTAAGCGCGCGATGGACCTCTACATTGAAGAACTTATCAAAACCAAACTCCGGCCCAAGGCTCTCTCGCATTTCTTTTCGGTGGAAAGAGCACACAGAGTCCCGGGTGGAGCACCGAAACAAGGAGCGGCCCAGAGACCGGTATTGGCTCGATTGTTTAATTTCAGAGACAGAGATGCCATACTTCAAGCGGCCAGACTGTCGCCACCGATAAAGATACAAAATTCGACGATAGTCTTCTTTCCGGACTACACAGCCGAGGTGTCCCGCCACATGAGAACTTTCCTAGAAGTGAAAAAGGCATTAAGGTCAAAAGAAATACCCTACTCTATGTTATTCCCGGCGCGCCTACGAGTAGTAGCTGATAAAAAAAACCTGTTTTTTTGACACTCCGGATGCAGCTCAAGACTGGCTGGAGGGCTGGCGCCCGGTGGGAACTCCACGCCGGCCCAACGGCACCCAACGGAACCATCGGGGCGAGGACTTCACAGATACACAGACATCGAACCGACAAGATTTGGAACACACGTCGGAAGCGGGTTCAGTAAACGATGGACAGTGACAGCGTCCTAATGAACTAACTCTGGCTCATAACACTTGACTATGAATAGGCCGGGCGGGTTGCCCTTGGTTCCTGGACGGAGTAAGCCCCTAGAAGCCAGGGGGGCCGCCGCCTCAAGGGGAACCCTAGCCCCAGCAAGCAAGTAAGATAGTTTGGGGACGGGTAAAGCACTCTGCAAAGTTGGGGAGGCGGGCCGTTCTATGTCCGTGGCGCAGGGAAGCAGGGAGGGGGGAGGGGAGTTCTTGTTTATTGTTATAGAAATGCTCATGATGTTAGGCTATGATGAAACATACACACACTCTACTCCACAAAACGACAGATGTATGGCGCGGCGGCGGAGAGATAGACATGAGGAGCACACGTCACCTCACGATGGCAAATCACATTCCTACCCCTGCACATGACGATACGCCACTGCGGGCCTCAGTCCCTCCTTTACGACTCCTAACCTGGAACGTGAGGGGACTGGGTGACAAAATTAAACGAGGGCTGGTACTAACGGCAATTAAGCGACAGAACCCAGCTCTGGTCCTCCTACAAGAAACACACCCCACTGGTCGGGCACACCGGGCACTAGATAGAAGTGGCTACAAAATGGCGGCGCACTCTGAATTTACCACAAACTCAAGAGGGACAGGTATCCTACTAAAAAAGTCGTCCCGTTCATTCTTTCGCAGACCAAGGTGGACGACCAGGGACGCTTTGCGGCAGTAAGTGGCCAGTGGGAGGGCAAATCCCTCAACATAGTATCAGTTTATGTACCTCCGTCCCTACACACAGTGGCCCTTCCGGCGCTGGGTGACTTTCTCCTGCACCTCCCAGATGGTGACACCATCATCGGGGGTGACTTCAATGCAATAATTGACACGACATTAGATAAATTCCCGACACGACCTCACACTAACGGTCCCTCCAAACTCCGAGGCTTCTTCGAGGCGATGGGTCTGTCAGACCTATGGAGAGAGAAACATCCCACTGCACAACAATATACATACCTTTAGGCCGTTCACGACAGCCTGTCCCGCATTGACTATTTCCTGATGCCAGGGACCGATACGCACACTGAAGATACCATAGATATATTGCCCAGGGGAATTTCTGACCACTCTCCGGTGGTGATGACTATCTAGCAGGGAGAAAACCCGTCAGAGGATATATCCCATCTACCCCAATTATTTACAAATCCCCCATATCAAGAAAGCACTCAAAACATTGACTACTTGCTACTTTGAAGAAAATACAGAATCAGTAGATTCACCCTCAATTCTCTGGGAGGCCTATAAAACAGTCCTGCGGGGCCAAGCGATAGCTTCCATCACGGGCCACAAAAAAATCGCGACAGCAACAACTGGCAGACTTGGAATTGTCTTTGCACTCAGCAAACACGGCTCATATGGCCGATCCCACAGCACACAATGCACATGTCCTACAATTGCACCAGCAGCAATACAAGGACCACATTCGACTGCAAGTGCTCACAAATATCTCTTCCACGGCACATACAATTTATGACATAGGTGATAAAGCCGGGAAGCTGTTGGCTTGGCTTGGTTAGACAGGAGAGAGGGTTGCTCTAGGGGCATACGACAAATACACACCAAAGAAGGAACGACTCAGACGCACCCCGAGGACATAGTACACACATTGGCCGAACACTTTGAAAAGGTCTATACACCTGACCGAGAAGTCTCAGAGGAGGCGGCACTGACCGCCCTTGACCACATAGCGACCCGGACACTTCCGCCAGAAGTAGCCCTAGAAATAGATTCCGATCTCACGACGGTGGAAGTACGTCTAGCTATACAAGCATTACCCTCCGGTAAAGCCCTAGGCCTGAACGGTATCCCGATCGAATGGTTCAAATCCATGTCAGACACGCTGGGTCCCCCACTCTTAACAATGTACGAGGAGAGCCTATCGCATGGAATACTGCCGATAAACCAAAGGACCGCAACGATAGTGGCGATCCCGAAGCCTGGGAAACCACAGGATGACTGTGCGTCGTACCGCCCGATCTCCCTTCTTAATGCGGAGGCGAAAATCCTAGCAAAATTACTGGCTACGAGACTGATGACCCACCTTCCACAATTGATACACCCGGATCAATCCGGTTTCATGCCCAATAGAAGCACAGCGCTTAACCTCAGGCGAGTACACGGTATTTTAGCGCGGGCCCCGCTAATACTGGATCCGGCAATGATCCTTTCCCTCAACGCCAGGATGGCGTTCGATATGGTGGAATGGGGGTACCTCTTCGCCGTACTGACACATATGGGTTTTGGCCCTATATTTATTGCATGGGTGCGCCTTTTACACATCAACCCAGTGGCACAGGTTGCGGCTAACGATCACTTGTCCCGCACATTCCGACTAGCAAGAGGCACCCGACAGGGTTGACCCTTGTCACCCCTACTGTTTGCCCTGGTCCTGGAACCATTAGCGACGTTAATTAGAACGACTCCATTATTGAAGGGCATTGAGTGGACAGAGGGGAGAGAAGATAGAGTGTCGCTCTATGCAGACGACATGTTGGTATACTTGTCAGACCAGAATCGGAGTATACCGGCGCTCCTTGAAATTTGTGACGCCTATGGGAAAACATCGGGCTACACATTAAACTGGTCCAAATCGGTGATTTACACCTTGAATGGGCGGCCCCCTCCCTTGCGGAGGATTGCCCTCTACTGCGCGCCACGGGTTTCTTTAAATACCTGGGCATATATGTCACAACTGATCCGGCGGCATTTTTTATTTTTTTTAAACTTGAAACCCCCCCCTGGAACGTCTGCGCAGGGATGTGAAATATTGGGGATCTCTGCCATTGACTCTTCTTGGCAGAGCAGCTCTATACAAAATGATGGCGCTCCCGCGTTTTTTGTACGCTCTTGAAAACACGCCCTACCCGGTATCGCAGAGATATTTCCAGCAAGTGACAGCACTGGTCTCTAATTTACTGTGGGATAACCGCCCAGCGCGCATCGCGCATGTCAAGCTCAACCAGAGCTGGTATGACGGCGGGATAGCGCTGCCAAACCTACAAATGTTCTATTGGGCGGTGCAGCTAAAAATGATAAACCAATGGCTTCACGCGCCCCAAGAAGACCCAGCATATTGGGCCGACAGAGCACAGTTGGGCACAAATGGCATACTTACGACACTATGACAGAAGCAAGGCGACTAAATTGATTGGCCCCACGAAACATACGGTCACTCTGTGGCATGCAGCTCAGGCGAAACTGGGGTGGACAATGAATATGCTACTTACCAGTATGCATCTGTTCTTGGCATGTAGGGCTGCTGACATTCATATCTGTGGCATAGATCGCCGCCTAGTGTTGGGTCCGGATGATTGCACATTGTTGTCCTGGAAGAGTCTTCGAAGTATCACGAGATAGGTGGCTCCTCCCCTGGACTACAGTGCGCATGGGCATCGACTCCATCCCCAGATTGTTTTTAGCCATTGTGGCGAAGATGGAGTGTAACAGTGTGGGCGATGACCATGCTAAGAATAAGTGTAAATTCTGCAGCCGCTACAGGCGCCGGGGAGGAGGGCGGGCGATATGAATGTCAGCAGCCCTACATGCCAAGAACAGATGCATACTGGTAAGTAGCATATTCAGTTCGAGGCATGTGGGCTGCTGAATTCATATCTGTAGCATAGAATAAATAGCAGTCCCTCCATTAACGGCGGCCGCCTGTGCCAGCTGCAGATGTCTGTAAAAGTGTCTTTAGAACAGCCTGCCCTACAGCTGCTTGGAGTGCACATCTACACAGTAGTGTTTAGTAAATGTGTGTGGGGTAGACCAAGTGGCTGCTCTACAAATGTCTTCCAAAGGGATATTACCAAGGAAAGCCATGGAGGCCCCCAACTTGCGGGTGGAGTGGGCTCTAGGGGGGAACGTTAAAGTGCGCTTAGCCTTGTGATAGCAAATCTGAATACACTTAACGATCCACCTGGCTATCCCTGCCTTGGAAATGGGGTTGCCTTTGTGCTGGGCTGAAAAGGCAACAAAGAGTTGTTGTGTCTTCCTAAAATCTTTTGTCCTATCGATGTAGTACATCAAAGCTCGTTTGACATCAAGAGTGTGGAGCATTCTTTCTGCCACTGTCTCTGGGGTTTGAAAGAACGCGGGCAGCTCAATGGTCTGATTGACATGGAACTGCGAAACGACTTTAGGAAGAAATTTAGGGTTAGTGCGCAGCACCACCCTGTTGGGAGTGAATCTGTATGAATGGCTCTTGTACAGTGAGCGCCTGCAGCTCATTAACACGTCGCAGAGACGTAATGGCAATGAGAAACGCCACTTTCCATGTTAAGAACTGAATCTCACAGGAATGCAGAGGCTCAAAAGGTGGGCCCATCAACCGGGTGAGGACCACATTGAGGTTCCATACAGGAGCTGGAGGGGTCCTGGGAGGGATGACCCGTTTAAGTCCTTCTAGGAAAGCTTTGATGGCAGGCACTCTGAAAACGGAGAGGTGCTGCCTGTTTTGGAGATAACCCGCTATGGCGGATAAGTGTATCCGAATGGAAGCATATGCTAGATTGCATTTGTAAAGATGTAACAAATAACAGATGATGTTGGGAATGGATGCATCTAGCGGGTTGATGTCGTGTTCAGTACAGTAAATGACAAACCGCTTCCATTTCGCTGCATAGCAAGCTCTGGTGGTGGGCTTTCTTGCCTCCCGTATGATATCCATGCATTCAGGAGGCAAGTCAAGGTAGCCAAACCCTAAGACTTCAGGAGCCAGATCGCCAGGTTGAGCTGTTGCGGGTCTGGATGCTGAATGTCGCCATGGCTCTGCGTCAAAAGCCTGGGTGTGAGGTGCAGCCTTTGATGCGGTACCACGGAGAGTTCTAGAAATTTGGTGTACCATGGTTGGCGTGCCCACGTTGGAGCAACCAGGACGAGTGTCAGCGAGTGTTGCTTTAGCTTTCGTGCCACCAGCGGTATGAGAGGTGCTGGGGGAAAAGCGTACGCAAATCTGCCTGACCAGTTCATCCATATCGCATTGCCCTGCGACTGTGGGTGAGGGAACCTGGCGGCAAAGCTTTGGCATTTTGCGTTTTCCCTTGTGGCAAACAGGTCTATCTCTGTATGACCCCACTGCTGGAAGTACGGGCGGAGTACTGATGGATGTATCTCCCACTCGTGCATCTGGTGGCTGTACCTGCTGAGCAGATCCGCCGTCTGATTGTCCTTGCCCGGGAGGTGTTCCGCCATGAGGAAGATGTTCCTCTGAATGGCCCACTTCCACATACTCTGAGCCAGATGAGACAACTGTGGAGAGTGTGTACCTCCCTGCTTCTGAATGTAGTACATGGCTGTCATGTTGTCCGTCCGGATCAACACGACTTTGTTGCACAGATGTACTTTGAATACCTTTAATGCCATGAAGATTGCCATCAGTTCTAGGTAGTTGATGTGCAACTTCTGCTGCTGCGTTGTCCATAGTCCCTGCACTGTGTAGTGGAGCACATGAGATCCCCATCCCTGGAGAGATGCGTCTGTTGTCAGGATAATCTGTGGCACAGGCTCTTGGAACGGTCGGCCCTTGCAAAGGTTGTGTGGATTCCACCAATGCAGAGAGCTGTATGCCCGACCGGTCACCAACACTAGGTCGTTCAACTGTCTGTGAGCCTGAGTCCACTGATGAGCCAAGCATTCTTGGAGCGGACGCATATGTAGTCTCTCGTGCGGGACTAGGAAGATGCAGGAGGCCATCATGCCTATCAACTGCATGAACACTCTTGCCGGAAGCGAGTGTTGCGGTCTGAACTTTTGGATCAGTGACTGAATGCTGTCGACCATCACAGAAGTTGGCTGAGCCGTGGCTGCCAGAGTATTGATCGTCGCACCCAGATATTGCCGCACATGGGCCGGTTGAAGGTGCGACTTGGGATAATTTAGTGAGAATTCCAGATCGTGAAGGAGGTGAATGGTGTGGGACATGTTGGTGGCGCACTGCTGGGCCGACTTCGCTTGGACAAGCCAGTCGTCCAGATAAGGGTAAACGTGAACGTTCTGCCTCCTGAGGTGCGCAGCAACTGTGGCCAGACATTTTGTGAACACCCTGGGGGCTGTGGTCACCCCGAAAGGCAGGACCTTGAACTGATAATGCCGACCCTGAATAGTGAACCGGAGGTATTTCCTGTGTGATGGATGCAGTGGAATGTGGAAATAGGCATCCTTGAGATCCAAGGTTGCGAGGAAGTCTCCCTGATTGAGCAACGGGAGAACTTGCTGCAGTGTGAGCACATGAAAGTGTTCTGATAGAATGTACTGATTCAGGGGTCTGAGGTCCAGTATGGGTCTGAGGGATCCGTCCTTCTTTGGGATTAAGAAGTACAGGGAGTACACTCCCGTGCCTTCTTCCTCCACTGGCACGAGCTCGATTGCCCCTTTTTGCAGCATGACGAGTACCTCCTGCTGCAATATGTGCAAATGCTCTATGGACATAGGACGGTGTTTTGGTGGCATGTTGGGTGGAGTGGATGTTAACTCCAGACAATAACCGAACTGGATAAGTTTCCTGACCCACCTGTCTGTGGTGATGGATCTCCAGACTGGCAGGAACCGCTGGAGTCTCTCCCCGACAGGTGTAGTATGGTCGGGGGGCAGCGACAGGGCATCACTGTTTGGTGGTGGCGGAGGAGCGGGAGTTGTTGTTTCCACGACCTCTGCCCTTGGTGCTGTTGCCCCGATAGCCGCCTCTACTCTGCTTGGTGTAAGAGGATTGCGCCCCACCTTTATTGTATTGCGTTTGCTGGGACATCTGGCCTCTGGAAACCCCTCTAGTGCTTGAGCGACGAACAGTGCTGCCCCGAAACTGCTGGGACTGGAGAGCCCCCATGGATTTAGCAGTTTCGGTATCCTTTTTTATCTTTTCCAAGGTTGTATCCACCTCAGGACCAAATAGCCTATCGGGGTTAACGGGCTGATTGAGGATGGTAGTTTGTATCTCCGGATTGAAACCGGAGATCCTGAGCCAGGCCTGACGTCTCAACATGACACTGGTGTTAATGGCCCTGGCCGCTGTGTCCGCTACGTCCAGTGCACACTTAATGGAAGCGTTGGAGATAAGCTTCCCTTCCTGAATAAGCATCTCAGCTGCCTCTTTATACTGATCTGGAAGATGTTGCAACAGGGTCTCTAGTGTGTCATAGTGCGCCCTGTCATATCTGGCTAGTAGCGCCTGAGTGTTAGAGATACGGCAGATATTGGCCGCTTGAGCCGCCACCCTCTTCCCTGAGGCCTCCAGCACTTTAGACTCCTTGTCGGGGGGAGGAGCATTACCAGTGGTTTGTGAGTTTGCCCTCTTCCGGGCATTAGAGACAACCAGAGAGTCTAATGGCAATTGTCCTCTGATGTAGGTGGGGTCACCAGTGTAGGAAGGTGGATATCTGACTATGGTTGCCCCCAATTTTTTTGCCTGGTGTTTTGCTGGTTTTTGACTTAGTTGGCCTGGGATCCTGCTATTTAGGACCCCAGGCTTCCTGCTCTCTCTGTTAAAATGGATTCCATGTACCTTAGGTACATATCTAATTGGATACTGAGTCACCTTATCAGTCCCTGTACAGTGTACCTTAGGTACCCAGGGCATAGGTGCACCCAGGGCCTACCAGGGGCTGAAGCATGTATTATGCCACCCCTGGCTGGCCATCTACATCCGACACAACTGGCTGCATGACAGCTGGGGCAAGGTGGTGTAAACACCCTTTGCTGTAGATATAGTATACCTATATCTAACCCTAAAATGGACACATATATTCCTATCAGTCACTCCTATGGAAGGCCTTATCAATCTTGAAGGCAGAGTGCTTGGAATTATGTGAGATGGTGCTCTGGCATGAGCTGAGCCCATTTGCAGCTTGCGGAACCAAGTCCCAATAGCTGTTCCATGATAACGCTATACCATATACTCTTAAGTGCATTATCAACCTCGCGGTTAATGCTAACTCTGGTATAACATTATCAAAACATGTCGAGTAAGGTGTCATACGATTTGGAATACTACCCCCTCGCCAATTCTGGCGACGGGGGTAGCATTCCACCCTTCTAGAGGGACACGGCATGTATGTAACTGTGAACCCCGGTTAAAGTTAACTCGAGCCTCAGCATCACAAAATGGATGCTGCCACCACAGACACAAGCCTGACCTCCTGCTGCTGGGAGTCCTTCCAGCGAGGATGGCCTGGACAAAGGGTTTCCTGCCTTGGGAGGTGCTAGAACCACCCCAGACAGGAGTTTGTGTATTGAGGTAGGGAGGCCTGAAAGGAATGAGACATGCCTGGGGCACACAAGGTGCCCTGTGCATACACCGGTTCAAACCAGTTGCTGGGGCATCCCAGCCCCAGCTCTGGCAGGAAACCGGACAAAGGATAGGGGGTGTAACCACCCCCCTTCCTGGTCCCACCCAGGGGAGGGACCTAGTCAGTAGTGCAGCCCCCTTTAGGAGAATAAAGGTAGGAGCTGGTCCCATTCCAAATTAGATTATCCTGAACTATTCATCACGAAGAAACTCTGGCCTTCGACGTTCTGCTCCACAGAAGACTGAAGAATCTCCCTTGTGGACAAGGAGTGTCCACCCTGCAACTGCAGGCACCATCAAGCGTCCAGCGGCTTCACTTTGTCGTCTTCCCTCGAGGATCCAGACTTCAGAGCCCGACGAGACCCGGATTCCCAGACCTCTCCGACCTCTACCTACATCTGCAGCAAAGCTGAGACCTGTGGGTGCGACGAGACACGTGGGACCGGACATCTTGAACGAACCTGCACTTCGCTTCCAGCACGACTCCCGAGGTAAACTCGACCAAGTGCTTTGGGGACTGAGAAGCCCCAACCCCGAGCAGCCCCTGCACCGAAGAGCAGCCCTCCAGCATCCACGAGATCTGCGTGGGGCCCTTCTGCTTGGTTCCTGCTTGACGCGTTGTCTGGTCACTTGCCGGCTGGCTAGTGGCCTCCTAGACGACGAACCTGTGAATTTCCACTGCTGATCTGGTTGCTCCAGATTAGCCCTTGCTCCCTTTCAAAAGAGGGGCACCCCGGACTCTCCTAGTCCGCACCAGACGCTTCTTCCACTCACCGCGTGGGTTGCCTTTGCCAAGGCCTGTTGCCTCCAATCCCGGATCCAACACCGCCGACAGCGAGAGCCTGCGTGGGACAGCTCGTGCCTCCATCCTGGTCGTCGAAGACACCTCCTGGTCCACGTGGCTGCAGAGTCAAGCGTCCACTCTTCACCTGATCGCGACGACATCTGGTTCCTTCCTGGTTCCGCTCCAGTCACTGGCTAGTGACTGTGAACATTGTCCCCTCTGCTTTCAGGTCTCCTTCTTCAACAATCCACCCTTGGATTGCACCGGACATCTTCCTCCTGGTCGCCTGCAGCAGCTTTTCTTTCAGGCTCCATAGACTTCAACGCGAGAACCCGACGCACTTTGACACCTATGCACCCGCGGCCCGTGGGTGAGGTAACACGAGCATTTCGGTGCTCAAGGGTAGTTTAACTGTCCTAGTGTCGAGTTCCACAGTCGTTTTAGTCCTACCTAGTCAGGATTGTCCGTACTCACCTTTAACTTGAACTGTACTGTCCATAGACGTTGTTACGCATCTCGCGTGTGAGTTCACACTCTCCACACGCGTTCCGTGGGCCTCCTAGTACTTACCTGAAGTTAGTATAGCATGGTCCCATCGACCCTACAGCCTCTGGACAGCTCCATTCCAATTATCGACTTTCACATTCCACTTACTTAGTATATGGTCTGTCGTGCCCCTAGGGCACCATTGTAATTTTGTGCGACTTGTAGTATTTTTCGTAAGAGATTGTCCTGTGCTTAGCCCTCTGACCTCATAAAGAGTTCAGAGGTGTTGTTATTAATAAATATACAGTTTATTTTCATAACAACCTGTGTGGTGTCCTTTCACTTGGTATTCAAGGGGTTATATTGTGGTAAAATAGCTGGCTTCACATGCCAAAAGAGTTTAGCCTAAGACTGCTTTGTCCATGCTACCATTAGGATAGCTGGTCTATAAGGTTGACTTACAACCAATCACCATAAGAGTTGTTTGGACTGATACAAGGTGATCACTAGAACTAGTGAGCATCATATATCAGGCCAACTTCTCACAGCCAGGCGCCGGCCTATATTTTTTTTCAATCCTAGGGTTGACCACCCTGGCCCGTGTGGGTTCCTTAAAAATGTCTGCAGCATGTTTGAGAACCCCCTTGAGCATGGGGAGAGTCTTGACAGTTTTTTCTGCAGTGGAAAAGGTATCAAAAAGTAAGTCCACTTCGATAGGGTCAGTGTGGAGGTCCACGTCGTGGTTTTTAGCCGCCCTCTCAATTAGAGCATTAAATGTAGCTGAATCCTCAGTAGGAGAGGTCTTGACAGCGTACACTTGAGGGTCCTGGGCTGTGTGCTGATCCCCTGTGTCACCTGCAACTGTCCATGAGTCGTTGTGATCCTCAGGATCAGTGTTGGCAGGAAAGCCATACTCCTCGTCATCACCATCCCCACCCTCCACATCCGAATAAGTGGGTGAGGGTGTAGCCACTCGTGGAGTCGGTGTAGCAAGAGGCTCCACCAGAACAGGGGAGCCCGCAGCAGGCTTCTTGCGCTTCAAAGGAATCGTGTAGGACTCCAAAGGCTGGGTTGCCGTGATTTTCCTCTTGTAGAGGGTGAGTTTCCCGGTGTCGGCGTCGATATAGTGCTCCGACTGCTCCTCCACCGAGGGTTGTCGCGGTTTCAAGCTTCCAAGCGGCTGAGAAGGCTTCTGCACCGTGGACACTGGGACGGGCGCTTCGGTGACCGACCGTGGAGCGAAGGCCTTCGGTGCCACCTTTGGCGGCATTGTAAACAGGAGAGGCACCGAAGACTTTGGCGTCGTGGCAGCTGGCTTCGCGGCGGAAGCATCCTTCGGTGCGGACGCGGAAGCCTTGTTCCTAATGCGTTGAAGAGAATTCGACACCTGCTTCGTAAAGGAAGCGGACGGTTTCGTCGATCCGACAGACGTCTTCGGTCCACCAGCGAGGGAAGACTCTTGCGTCGATGCCTTATGTTTATCCGGGACCGGATCAGCCTGTTTCTGCGCGCTGCGTCCCCCTGCCGGTCCGACAGCCTTCTGCGTCGACGGCTTCGTGCCGGCGGCCTTGACTACGGGGTGCGGGGCCCCAGTCTAGACTCTGCGCCCTTGACCGACTTCGGTTCGGCACCCTTGGCCGACTTCCCCAGGTCAACAGCCTTCTTCGGCTTCGGCTGCCCCGACGTGTCCGAAGACGAGGAGGCGGCCGGGGTGGCAGACGTCTTCAGTTTCGATGGCGTCTCAATTACTTTCGCTTTCGTCGACACCGAAGGTTTCGGTTTCGTTTTGACCAACGTCGGCTCCGCAGAAGTGTCCGTAGCCGGGCCCATAGGCGAGGCCGTGGATTTGGGTGGAAGGTCTTGGGTAAGGCCGTGTGGCGATCCCTCGACCTGAGCCGTAGTAATTGTTAGTTCGGGGCCTAGCTCTTCACACGAGCTATCTTTCGTGGCCCCGTAGGCCTCATTGTCGTCTCCTACCTCGTCGACGACTTCTGGTGCCTCAACCACCTCGACGCCTGCGTCGTATCCGTAGTCGATCTCCTCCGCTGGAGGGGAAACTTGCAGATGAATCTCTTGCTCGTCTGCTTCTTCTCTGTCAAAGATATCCACCGGTGCCGGGGCCGACTGCCGGGCCTCCTGGCGCGCCACGTGCCGAAGTCGAATCGTCTTCTTCGATCGAAACCTGGAACAAGCCATACAGTTGGCTTCATAGTGGTCTGGCGACAGGCACTTGTTGCACACAGGGTGGACGTCGATGTGCGGGTACTTAGATCCGCACACGGGACATTTTTTAAACGGACTCCGTTCCATGATGTCGTCGTAAGTGTTGCTGCGTCGACTGGGCCCCGAGTACCGAAGAGCCACGTGACTCCTCTGGATGTCCGACTCGGGAACTGAGCCGGAACAGAGTTGGGACCCAACGCAAACAATACCGACGGTTAAGAGAAGGCCTTCGGGCCGTAAGAAGAGTCTATATTGATTCCGAACTGGAGATGTCGAATATACATCCGAACCCAATGGCGGAAAAAAACAATCTGGGGATGGAGTCGATGCCCATGCGCACTGTAGTCCAGGGGAGGAGCCACCTATCTCGTGTTACTTCGAAGACTCTTCCAGGACAACAATGTGCAATCATCCGGACCAAACACCAGGCGGCGATCTATGCTACAGATATGAATTCAGCAGCCCACATGCCTTGAACATAAGATCACTAAGCTTACCCCGCTCTGGGATACTAAAGCACTGGGACGGCTGAGACTTAGCAAAGGGTTCGCACAATGGGACAGTATCGGCATATCCACAGTGGGTGACCTGTGGGACAAGGGGGCGGTGCTCCCGTTCTCGTTACTCCAGCAACAGTACGACCTAGGACCGAACGAAATCTACCGCTACGTACAGATCAGACACGCGCCATTACAGGTCATACCGCCAGACACTGAACTCCCAGAATCTTCGCCGTTAGAGGACAGACTACTTACGGACTTTATGCAACGTAAAGCAACTTCCCTCACCTATCGTAAATTACTTAATAATCTACCAACCCCCACACTGAAATTAAGAGAGAAACGGACGGAAGAGGTGGACATGGACGACAATGAATGGAATGAAGCGCTGGCGTCCCCTAGAGAGGTGGGAATCTCAGCAAAATTTAGGCTAGTTCAACTCAAGATCCTACATAGGATATATTACACACGAACCATGCTGCACAGACTGAACAGAGCGCCACACCCCTTTTGTCTGCGGGGTTGCGGGGAAGAGGGAACACTGCTGCATACCCTATGGGACTGCTCCTTGATAGCCGAATACTGGAGACAGGTAATGCGAACTATTTCGCAACCACGCAAGTGCATTTTAAACATATGGGAACCTAATGACTTATCCAGATATGGTCAACTGTGGAGCGCACTGGGCATCATGGTGGCAAAGAGGGACATAGCACAAAAATGGGGCGCTTCAGAAGTACCATCCCTGACGTTATGGTCCAAGAACATGGACATGCTAATGGTTACGGAACGTACAGTTTATGTCACCAGGGCCAGCCCGCGTAAATGGAATAAAGTATGGGCACCGTGGAATGTTTATAGGGGTAACATATGCGAACCATTACCAGAGGATGATGACACCAGCTCTGACGAAGAGAGTTAGGGTAAGGATAAAACATGAAACACAGCTGGGGGAACCGAATCAGAAACAAGGATAAAACAGTGGTGCGTATACTGATGTCTAACACTAGATAATAGAAGGATCTGTCTAGAGATATCTTAATATACCGACTGTCGGGGAGGAGGACCCTGTGTGTATTCATCATGTAATACATTATATACAAGTTGTTTTAAGTTTTAAAAGTTTAAAAAACCCTAGACCTATACATTGCCTGGTGCACGAAATGCCTATGTCGTATACACGTAACTTTCCTGCGCCGCCGGACCCCAGGGATGTCGGCTGATGGGCGATGTATTAATGCACACATTGAACAGATGTTGAAGATAAAACGGCTGGCCCCCGGGTTGTAGGCCTCAAACTGTATTTTCAGAAATGCAAATTAAGGTCTTTTAAAAAAAATAAAAAAATAAAATAAAAATGAATACTGATCATCTAAATAAAATAAACAGGTGAATACTGCGGTGCATCTGAGGCCAGTAAATATAGTTGTCCTAAGTAAACCAAAAACTTAAGGCTAAGGGCTAGCATGTGTCCAGAAACACATGACAAGGATAAAGCATGAACAGGCATATGTTACACCATAACAAAAGGAAGAAACTAAGAAGATAAAGAGCGCAGTGTGCAAACGGCATGGAAATTAGAACATGCATTCCACAGAAAGGATAGCTACTAACAGAACATACCTGAACATGAGACATGCAAGCAACCTGCGAATCATACGTGTAGGTCAGGCATCAGTATAGTGAGGTCACCAGATTCCTATCAAGGGTAGACATTGCAGACAGCCTTGTGAGTAACATCAGCAATGCGGAAATCGAAAACAACTCCAAGAGTAACGCTGAAGTTTGCACGTGTGACAAAAAGTACTAAAACATGGGTCTTGTCATCTGGGAGTAGTTTTGTGTGCTGCTACAGCCGTTAGGAGCATTGGGGGGGGGGGGGGACTCCTGTTTTGCTGTTATTTTTTAGAAGTGTATATAGTGCGGACTCGGCCCAAAGGCATTGGAGTGTTTTACATGAGCACCAATTACGTTAAACAAGGACACATTCATTGTGGGCATGGGGAGATTAAGTTATCGCGTAGGACTACAGAGCCCGGCAAGCCGTTCGTATCTGTGACATGGTTACGTAATCCAGACTAACTACGTAGTCAATAAGAGACGGCAATGGTAACTAAACAAACTGACTGTCCGTCACTCGAAAAAAATTGGATACGCTTCTGTAGCATGACGGAAGAAGCGGATCATAAAGGCCATCTCGAAATGTTTAAGTGTATCGCTATTTTTAAAAACTGATACACAGAAAAAAGTACAACAAAGCAAGGTGATTTTTATCCAATACATTAAATGTCGACACATTTTTAGTATTTTTTTTTTTAAAAAGAGGATTCTGTCCATACAAGTTTAGAAAAAGAAACCAAGAAAGTAATTATGACAAGCATGCCGACAGGCACCCCATGCCGCTAAATGATAGCAAGTCTCCCGGAGAGGACCACTTAACTGTAATTCACGCGCAGCACGTCTTCCGGAGAGGAGCACTCAAATCGAATTAACGCGCACAAGCTGTTCATGGGAAGCGTGTTCACACACCAGAATCTGCGCGTGCCCCGGTCTGTCTCCCTTGGGAGGCATCACGCTGACAATAAGTCTCGCTGGCGAGACCTAAAAAGGAGGTGAAACCACACGAAAAAGCAGATTTGCTACACTAACGATGATGGACAGCCCTGTGAGCCAATGCCTAAAGCCACAGTAACTAATGGCTGAAAGGAGCCATGTAGAAGTCTATTTCTGTAAATCTGTATAGGTACATGTATGTGTGTGTGTGTTGTGTCCTACGTGTTGGCGGTGCATGAGTAGTGAGATTAAAACAGCTCTTGGCACACAGCTAAAGCTGCTTGTAGGCAAGATCTAATAAAAAAGTGGTTGCAGTTCATTTGAGCTAGGGTACAATGAGACAAGTTATACAGGAAATGGGGCGACAGGAAAGGAAGTAGGTGCTAATAGGGGAGGTATACCCGTGATCAAAATATTTGACAGATGAAAACCTACATTCCTAACTGTAGGTCTGCAGACTCCCGGGTCCACGATCCCTACTCAGGAGGTTTGTGACGGTTTAAAAATGTAAACTTTAGCCGATCATAAAGTATATACATGCAAGTCAAAAACACATTTTTAAAACACTCGGTAAATGCAAAGAAATTAGAAATTGAAGGCTAAAAATTGAGTTGGTATCCTTATCTCGATTTTCTGGAACAGCACAAGTACAGAAAATAAAATCAAGTAAGGCCACTGATGGCCTAAATTGAAGTACTGCTTTGCACTGACAAAAAGAGAGCATGCAATAGGAGCAAAAACAAAATGATATGCTGGAGTCCATCATATCACGTTGTCGGAAAGAAACAAAACTTAATACTGAAAATCTCCAACATTCCCATTAAAATGTCAATTTTTGCATATTTTCGTCTCTGAATCAAATGAATATTTCATAATTTATGCATTTATGTATACTTGTTGCTGTATTTGTGTGCATTGTTTTGAGGGTTAAATCATAGAAATTGCTTGGCTGGAGGTCCCGGCTTCCAGTAGTGATTAAGTAGGGGTTCAAAGAAGTCAAAACATTAGGAATTGCTGTTTCAGAAGGTTGGCTTTTTTAACAAACAATTCTAGCTAGAACTCCCTGGTAAGCAGTATCTGTGAACGACGTTCTACCTCTAATAGATGCAATAAAAATGTGGTCATGCCGTGCATTACAGACTGGAATATAAGCTCATTCAGCTATACTCTCCCTCTTACAGCCATAATCATATGTCTAAGCCAAGCCGATCAGTAGATTTTTCACACAATAAAGGAGGAGTAATCACATGTGTGGAGCATTCCGTGATTAGAATCTTTGACCACACTCACCTATTAAGGGCAAAGGTGTAATGAAATGTCACACTCTGCTGTTGGGCCATGTCACATGTGGGTAGGGCCTCCAGTGTCTCCACCAGGGATATAATGGCATTATAGTCCTGAGGAGAAACAGTATAGAAACACATCAAAGAATGCATAACAGCAAAGAATGCAGGACATTCCATATTCACACTACTGAAAGTGCAAACTAGATTCATGCAATGCGGAGCACTTAAAAACTAGATTCCTATTACTCCACATGGAAAAAGGTGCGACAGACATTGGGGTTTCATGGTTTTCCTTTGGTATGTCATTCTGTTTACCCCAACATACTGATTTAGATGGGTTCTCTCTGCAGTGTGTGTTTATATATCAATGGCCCATGCTGAATTTCGTGTGAATGCCAATACCTAAAAAGACAGGTTGGCCCAGTATAACTCCACCTAATGCTATCATAATGTGTTTCTTTGGATTTGCCTTTCATGCTTAACTTTACTGATAATGTAATTTACCTTTCATACTTTTTGGCCTTTAAAATGTTTGTGCATACTAATTTCTGATTAAATGCTAATCAGGTGAAATCACAGGATAAGACTCAATTTGATTCAGATATAATGTATGGCTATGGAAATTAACATCTGAAACTATTCCCATAAACATCGAGGCTGAGGAAGGAAAAACGGAAAGGAATTGTTTCATGATTTCCACGCAGGGAATTTGTTGCAGCAGTCCTTCGGGCCATTATGTTCCCTTCTCTCTCCCAGGAAGAATGTTATAAGGCCCTGGGTTCAAAGCACCATAGCAATCTTCAGTGTCTCCAAGTAATATTCTGCACGGTATGGATTTCAAAGATCTATGAAAACCTGCAGTGGAATGGCCTGCAAAACTCTCTGAGGGAACTCCCCAACTGAAATAAACAATGCTAGAAGAATCTTCCTAATATTTCATTGTGCAGATATGGGATTTTTTCTGCCTGCATTATAATGATTACATTTTTTTTATCAGCAAAATAGTATCAAAGCATGGGCGCCCGCCCCCCCCCCCCCTCCCCGGATCCAGGCCCGGTTCTAGAGGATGGGCCCACATACCTGGACCGATTTTCCTGCTGGGGCGACACCTGAAAGGCTGCTACAGCAGCCCGAGTGTGAGTCCCAGCAGGTCACAGTCAGCCGTTCCCAATGTCATGGGCAGTGTGACAATGGTCCGGCCGGACCATGACATTGGGAGCGGCTGACAGACAGTGGGAGGGAGAAATGATTGACGAGAGAAGATAGTGAAAGAGGCGAGGGGGGACATTATTATAGTTCAGCACAATGAGGCAGGGAGACAGAGGGAGACGGAGGGAGACAGAGGGTGACAGACAGAAGGACACAGACAGAGGGAAGGGGGCAACAGATGGAAGGGGGCGACATAGGTAGGGACTCGGGAGACAGACAGACAGGGAGACAGATAGAGGGAGATACAGGGTGGGAGACAGACAGAGACAGACAGAGGAAGAGAGACCGAGAGAGAGGGAGACCGAGAGAGAGGGAGACCGAGAGAGAGGGAGACAGAGAGAGAGGGAGACCGAGAGGGAGGGAGACCGAGAGGGAGGGTACCAGACAGACAGAGGGAGGGTACCAGACAGACAGAGGGCGGGTACCAGACAGACAGAGGGCGGGTACCAGACAGACAGAGGGCGGGTACCAGACAGACAGAGGGAGGGTACCAGACAGACAGAGGGCGACAGACAGACAGAGGGAGGGTACCAGACAGAGGGCGACAGACAGACAGAGGGCGACAGACAGACAGAGGGCGACAGACAGAGGGCGACAGACAGACGGAGGGAGGGAGACAGACAGGGGAGAGGGAGGGAGGGAGAGGGAGGGAGGGATAGGGAGGGAGGGACAGAGAGGGAGGGAGGGAGGGAGAGAGGGGGAGGAGGAGGGAGAGAGGGGGAGGAGGAGGGAGAGGGAGAGGGAGAGGGAGAGGGGGAGGGGAGGGGAAGGGGGAGGGGGAGAGGGAGAGGGGGAGAGGGAGGG
The DNA here is from genome assembly GCF_964261635.1 of Lissotriton helveticus. NCBI lineage: Eukaryota > Metazoa > Chordata > Amphibia > Caudata > Salamandridae > Lissotriton > Lissotriton helveticus. The sequence goes on from NC_136061.1 coordinate 1,160,547,808, forward strand.
AGGGAGAGGGAGGGAGGGAGAGGGAGGGAGGGAGGGAGAGGGAGGGAGGGAAAGGGAGGGAGACAAAGGGAGGGAGACAGAGAGAGGGATGGTGAGATAGGGATGGAGAGCGAGGGAGAGGGAGAGAGACAGAGGGAGAGAGACAGAGGGAGAGAGACAGAGGGAGAGAGACAGAGGGAGAGAGACAGAGGGAGAGAGACAGAGGGAGAGAGACAGAGGGAGAGAGACAGAGAGGGAAAGGGAGGGAGACAGAGAGACAGACAGAGAGAGAGAGATAGAGAAAGAAAGATGTGTGTATGCCGGGTCTGGTGGCTCAGCCGACAAAGGCGTCCGCTGCAAGGACCGGTGTTCAACCTCATGGTCATAGTTTTTTTGTTGCTCTAGCCCCACCCCCCTCCCTCACTGACCCCGCCCCCAACAGTGCGGCCCTTGGCCACAAACCACACTGTAAATTTGGCCCCTGAGAGAAAGTTTGTGAGTACCCATACTCTAGAACCGCATCAACCTGATTTAGAATGTTTTTGTTTTTTTCCGGTCATTTTTAGGTTTTCCCTCTGTTTTATTACTTGCCAGGTTGTCTGATGTGGCGCCTCACAAGATTTTTCTCTTCCCCCTATGGATTTCTTTGTTTATTTAAGCCCTTTGTCTTATTAGATTTTTTTTAATGTATTTAATACTTGTGCTCAATCATGTCGGAGGATGGTGATGAAGTTAAAATGTTGCCCCCCCCTGGAAACATTTCTGCGGATGCCCATGTATCAAAGGGATATCCATATTCCTGCTGTTGTAACAAATGGTTTAGGAATCGCTGCTTACAAAGATATATGCTTCTCTGAAGCCAATGGCGTGAAACCACGGAGAGGAACTGTAAGGCTGGCATTGCAAATTGGCCGTAGAGGGTTAAGGGGCTTCGTTCATCTAGGTTTCCAATATCGCTGCATATGTGACAGCAGAAGCTACCTGCACATCGCGGTACGCCAGAAGGAAGTTCATGAGGATGTCCAGACTAAGGCACTGCACGCTGTCCAGCCGTCGCTGTATACGGCTCAGTTCCTGGCTCAGCTGCTCCCCGCTGTACATTTCCCGGGCTTTACGGATATCCCGCCTGATCGTCTCCCGAAAGTACTCACTGTAAGAGAAACAAGTGATCAAGCATAGCCTCAGAACACACCCACCTAAACACACACAGAACACAAAAAACAACCCAGTAAACAGTGTGCAGATAACATCGAAATGTCAGTTCCGCCGTGCTGTGATAGCTGGCAGAGGAAGGAGGGTGAGAACGCTAATCCAAAAGACTTATTTTATAGTAAGAATTGAATAAGTTGTGATTCATACGGGTGGAAATGTTGAAGGGCCCATGATCCAAATATTGGCAGACTGCAATTACATAGTGGGAGCTGGTAGTCAATTTACTCTTCGTCCTATTGCCTGTGCCTCTTAACTGGCCATGCTTGAGCTTAATGTATAGTCTCATATGAGAGGGCAGTCGTCACGGTCTTAAACAGACATGAATTTTGCTCCCACCCCTTTTGACATCAGAGCCCATTATTTTTTTTTTCTAAGTCAGCGAAAAAAAATATGTTCAGAGAGCTTGCATGATTATCATACTCACTGGGTGAAAACGCACAGAGCAGTCCAGAAAATGTACAAGAGCAGGGAAGCAGGAATTCCCTACTAATTGACAGCCAGATTTGTATAGTTGAAGATACCCATCAGCGAGCAACCAATTAGTGGCTAAAGTATGTAGGGTATGTGTATTATTTTTAAGCCTTTGCTGCTCGTGTCCTTTTTCCATTTCAGAAAGGCCCCTATATCTCCTGTTTTCTAGAGTCACAATGTGTGAGGAGGTCCAAGCCGGGATGTGACAGATGGACTGCCTAATAACGGTGGCAAAGGATCTGCAATTCTATTTCGTATACCCTCTACACAGAAGGTGTTCTCCTAGGGACCAACAGTTAAAATCAACTGATGCTTGCAGGTTTATAGCCTGAAGCACACTAGCAAATGCCCTAAAACCTGTGCAATACATGCCTAATAACCTACTGATGTAAACAAAAGGGAGAGATATGCCTTTTCCTCAAGTTTTTATGGAAGCATATATGATTTCTGCTAGATGTCCAAACACACTTTTTTAAGTTTGTACCGGTATTTTTATTTATACCTTTCACTTATATTCTTTATATTTATGGTTGATTAATCACAGTGTATAAAAAATGTATTGTGATGTATTGTATATATTATGATTTATCATTTGTGAAATGTTTGTACATATCATGTGGAGATGATTGGGCAATTCTCTTATTCACGCTGTGATTAATCAACCAAAAATATAAAGAATATAAGTGAAAGGTATAAATAAAAATACCGGTACAAACTTAAACACTTCAAATGAACGGGGACCACTTTATTTATTTTAGTTTATTGTTTTTACTATCAAATATCACATATTAGGTGATAAGTCTCACCTGTTTATGTTTTAAGTATAATTGATGTATGGTATGCTGTTATGTGATGTGCACTATATGTTATGTCTTTTATAATTATATAAGCAATATGATATTAGGTTGCAGCAGTTATAATTACCAGTTCTTTTATTACGTTAATTTTTCAAGGTTTAATGCTTGATTATAATTTCCTTTATGATTCAATGCTCTTTATATTTCCTTTTATGATGAAATACCATTTATATGAATGCTATTTGCACTTCGTGTAATTAAGTACCTGTTCTTTAGTTATGCTAAATTGTTATGATAAATTCTTCGTTTTAATTTTCATTTTTATGATGCATAACGCAGTTCTGTTATTGAAGTTAATTAATTCATTCATATTTCTGTATTTTTATGAGTGGGCGTTCTTGGTCTGCATTTACTGGTTTCAAATGTTTGATGCGGACGTCAACCTTGAAAGTTCAGTATTGCTTACTTATTTTTCATGAATTGTTATTTTTTCTCGCAAACGTTTTATTATCTTAAACATTTTCTTGAGCGTAGACGTACATTACATGAAATATACTTATATTGATTACTCATGTTTTAAATGTTCTGTGTATTTAACCTTTTTGAATTGATTATTATGCCAGATTTTCACTGCCTTTAAAGGTTTGATTAATAAATAATTATTTATACTGGCAACTGAGGTTTTCCTTAGTTTGTGCTCCTTTTAGGTGTTCATTTTCACCTTTTTTCTTATTAAAGGAGTTTCTATTTATTTTCTCCTGTTGGGCACTTCTTTGTTCTTATATATTCTTTACGTGGTTCTACCTTTTACTTCTTCATTTGTTGGTTCACAATCTCTCCAGTCTGGCCAATCGGTGTATTTTGCGACACTTTCAACGTTTCGGTTTGGTGTCCACTTTCGCATTATTTTTTTCTCTTTGTCCTTTAAAGAGAGGATGTGTTCTCTTTCTTAATTTTCTTCTTCTTATCTCTACTCCTTGATTTGCTTCTTTTGTCTTGACTTATTCCTTTCTTTTATTCACCTTCCTTCATTACTTCTCTTGACTCTTCTCAGTTTAAATCTTTCTTCATTTATCACCTCTTGTGTTCAATTTCTTATATTTATGTTCTCCATTCTTCATATACTTACTTATCCCTTTTCTACTTTTCTTTCATATGTTCATTGTTATTATTTGTAATTGCTTTGTTCACATCTATGTTTTGGTTGCAATTGCAAAATGTATAAAAGGGGAAGATGTGTAGTGTTGGCTTTCCAGCGTATTCACTGCTGTCATCATTTGGAATGTGATTATTCATGATGACATATTAGAATGTTGGGTTCTGAGCTCTAGTCAGTTGGGAGCTTGGGACTGAGCTGAAAGGTGACAGCTCCTGGTGGGGTTTACTTGAATTTATCTTATTATCATTATCTAAATATTTATGAATTACCACCTTGTACCATCTTCCTCAATAAATATCTATTATTACAAGAACCTACGTGGACCTGATCATCATTTACTTCACTACAGCATGCCAGTCCATTAACAAAAGATTACAACACGCCTCTTGTGAGCTGTGCAGACAACTTCATCCGGACCATGAACCTGCAGCATTTCAAGGTTTGCTGACAAAAAGGTATTAAAAAGTTTAAAAACAATCCAAGTCAAAGGTAACCTGGGATACACTCACAGTGTCTGCAAAATCAAACTACTATGTAAAGAGAAATCAATACAAAAAGTAGACCGTTTTGCATACCGGGACTTACTGTTTAGTATAGGTTTTGGCATGTTTCCACCACACTATATGGCAATAACACATGGACCATAGATCTTGGGTGTGAAAGTGGACAGAACCCTGCTTTACCAGACTGAGGTCTGGATCTTTCAATAACAGCACTCCTCCGCAGTGGTATTCAGAATATGTTCTGAAGAAAGCTGTTGAATACCAAGCAGCTCGGAAAGGATTATTATGGATGCTGTGTTAAACTGCACACAATATCATAATAATATGAAGCTAGGTGAAGTGCCATGAAATGCAACAGGAACAACAAAAAGCCCAACATCCATACCGATATCAAGATGAAAGGACATTACTCAAATTAAGCAAACATAAGGAAATGATAGACGGAGCGCTGAAACTTTTCAGACACTCACCCCCAGTTACAGTGCTGGGTTGAATCCATCATCGGTCACTTTGTCACCACAGTTCAGACACAGCCATATGCAAATCAGACTTGACCCTGTGCCCCATGGGAACAGTAAATCCCAAACTGCCAAGCCAGGTCTTCACTGGACTGGAAACAAGCATCCTGGGACCGGTTTCGGGGTGATTGCGACAAGAAAAGCTACTTTCCATGTAAGGAACTGCAGTTCGCATTTGATTAGTGGTTCAAATGGAGGACCCATGAGCCTAGTAAGGACAATGTTTAGATTCCGCACCGGAGAGGGTGTCAGTGTGGGAGGAATTATCCTTTTAAGGCCTTCCATGAAAGCTTTGATAGCAGGTACTCTGAACAATGACAAACGTCTGTTTTGCGGGTAGGCAGCAAGGGCAGCCAGATGTAATTTGTCTTATCCATTTTTCTGTAGTGATGGAATTCCAGACAGGTAAGAACTGTGCGAGTCTCCCTCCGACCGGAGTGGAATGGTCTGGAGGTAGTGGAGGGAAGTCACGGTTTGTTAGTGGGGGAGGTGCGAGTATTCTTACCTCGGCCTCTCCCTTTGTTATTTCCCCTGTACCCACCTCTGAAATATCCCTTATTGGGGGATGGTTGTGTGGGACTTTTGTAGGAAGCAGGGACTGTACTGATGTTTTTGGATGCGCCCCCTATAAAAGGGTTACAAAAGGAGGTGGTGATGGACGGAGCATCTGAACCAATCAAACACTCACACCCAGTCAACAGATCTGGGTTTAATCCATCACCGTTCTTTAGCCCACTCTGCCACCCCAGTTCAGACATGGCCATGTGCAAATCAGTCTGACGCGAGTCCCTTGCTCACTTTGCCACTGGACTCAAGCAAGCCTGCCTGAAGACTGCTAAAATGCCAGAAACCAGTCCTAGAAAGCTTGTTTCCGGTCCAGGGAAGGCATGGCTTGGCAGTTAGGGCTGGACTGTTCCCATGAGGCACAGGGTCAGACTGATTTGCATATGGCCATGTCTGAACTGCGGTGGCAGAGTGGGCTAAAGAATGGTGATGCATTAAACCCAGATCTGTTGACTGGGTGTGAGTGTTTGATTGGTTCAGATGCTACGTCCATCACCACCCCCTTTTGTACCGCTTTGTTCGCCATAAGTTGGCAGGGTATGCTCAGACGTGAGTCCCTTGCTCACTTTGCCACTGGATTCAAGCAAGCCTGGCTGAAGACGGCTGAAATGCCAGAAACCGGTCCTAGGAAGCTTGTTTCCGGTACAGGGAAGGCATGGCTTGACAGTTCGGGCTGGACTGTTCCCATGAGGCACAGGGTCAGACTGATTTGCTTATGGCCATGTCTATACTGAGGTGGCAGAGTGGGCTGAAGAACGGTGATGGATTAAACCTAGATCTGTTGACTGGGTGTGAGTGTTTGATTGGTGCAGATGCGCCGTCCATCACCACCCCCTTTTGTACCGCCCTATAAAAGGAGTGACAAAAGGAGCCTCGTGTAGATGGAGACTGTAATACTCCCATAGATTTTGCAGTCTCAGTGTCTTTTTTCATTTTCTCTAAGGTTGTGTCTACAGCTGGGCCAAAAAGTTGTTCCTGATTGAACAACTGATTCAGGATAGTAGTTTGCACTTCTTGTTTGAACCCAGAAATGTGCAACTATGCATGCCTTTGCAATAACACACTAGTGTTGATTGATGTAAATGCAGTGTCTGCTGCATAGAGGGCACATTTAATGGATGCGTTGGTTATTAACTTGCCCTCCTGAATCAAATCATTGGCTTTGGCCTTGTATTGGTCATGTAAATGCTGAATAAGGCCCCGAAGCTTGTCGTAGTGAGCCCCATCGTATCTGGCCAGTAATGCTAGAGCATAGCTATCCTCCAGTGATTAGCTGCCTCGGAGGCAACTCGTTTGCCTGAAGCGTCTAGCAATTTTGACTCTTTGTCTGGAGGTGGAGCATCACCAAAGGTCTGAGTTTGCCCACTTCCTAGCATTGGTCACTACCAGGGAATCTAAGGGGAGTTGGCCTTTAATGTAGGTGGGATCATTAGGGGTGGGTTTATATTTTTGATCAATCCCAGGATTGAGAATCATGGTCCTGACAGGGTCTTTCAAGATGTCTGGAGCATGCTTGATGACACCTTTGAGCATCGGTAATGTTTGTACTGTCCTTTGGGACTGTGCAAAAGTGTCTACGAGAAGTCTTCCTCTGTGGGGTCTGAATGCATTTGCACAACATGAAATTGGGCAGCCCTATCAATGAGCTGACTAAAGCCAATGTTGTCATCTGGGGGAGATGGCCTGGTTGGCTACGTCTCTGGATAAGGAAGGTCTGGAAGGTCTGGAGGGTCTACAGGGTCATTGTAATCGTCCCATGTGTCCTGTGGTATGTCAGTGTCATCAGGATTATTTAAAGGGTCCTTATTTTCGCCCCCACACCCTAGGTCATCATCATCCTGTGGTGATGGTGAGTATGGAGGAAGTATAGGAGACTTTGGAGGAGAGAAAGGCTTAGTAGGAAGAACAGGAGAAGAGGGTCTTAATGGTGAAGTTGCACAGTTCTTTTTCTTCACAGGCACCTCAGGAATGTGTGGAGTATCCAATTATCTCTTGTTCATGGGGATATTGACAATATGACCTGTTTTAGGGTCCACAAGCAGTGTTTTCTGTTTCGGATCGATGGGATCTGGAGGAAACAGTTCTTCCTCGTTGGTGTGTGCTTTCTGCACAGATTTTTTCGGCGCTGAACGTGGTTTAGATTTCTGCCCAGGAGTCTATGAAGGAATTTTGGGTCCTTCAGCTTCGGTGTTGAGTCTGAAATCTTTTTCGGATCCAAAGGTTTTCGAGGTGTCTTCGGATCAGAGGCCTTTTGATTTTTTCGGTGCCATAGTGCTTGGCGCAGAGGCCTTTTTGCAGACAGTGGGATATGTTCCCGCTTTCGGCACCAACGGTGTTTTTGTGGCACTGACATGCGGCTTGCTCGGTCCCGAGCCGCCGGAAGGCTTTTCCTTTGTCTTCGGAGGCGGGGCTTCTGAAATTTTCTTTTGGTTGTGACTAAGGCCTTCAGGTGAAGTCTTGTCTGGAGCCTTCTTTTTTTCAGGTGGGGTTGGGGCAGGGGCACTTGTACTCACTCGTTGACCTGGAGTGATGTGGTCGTCGGAGTAATCTGCTTCGGATAAGATGTCGAGATCCTCCGAATCTTTCGTCTCTGGAACGTCTGGGCCTTCATTGAAGATGTCTTCTGGCACCAGTGCAGCCTGTTGCGCCATAACGTGTCGTCGAGCCCAGCAATCACGAATAGTCTTGAACGGGAAGGAAGCGTAGGCTTGGCAATTTTTCTCTCCGTGCTCGGGCGAGAGACCTTGTGTTGGTGGCTGTGTGGGAATTTAGCTCCACACTGGGGGCATTTTTTGAATGGGTCCTTTCCATTAGCTGTAGGCATGACTGGCGTCGATGGGCCCTGCGGCCCACGTCGACGACCGGAATAGAGTATGTAAGTTAGCGTGTCAAAAAGCACGCGAACAATACCGTCGAGTTTGCAATGGTTTGCGTGTCTAAATGGTTTGGAAAACACAGTACCGAACCGAAGCGCTGAAATTACATCCAAACCCGATGGCGGAAAACAACAGGATGGAGTTGATGACCATGCGCACTATCGTCCAAGGGAAGAGTCACCGATCTTGTGACTACAAACGAATATGCTACTTACCAGTATGCATCTGTTGTTGGCATGTAGGGCTGCTGACATTCATATCTTGTGCATAGATCGCCGCCTAGTGTTGGGTCCGGATGATTGCACATTGTTGTCCTGGAAGAGTCTTCGAAGTATCACGAGATAGGTGGCTCCTCCCCTGGACTACAGTGCGCATGGGCATCGACTCCATCCTCAGATTGTTTTTCGCCATTGTGGCAAAGATGGAGTGTAACACCGTGAGTGATGACCATGCTAAGAGTAATTGCAAGTGCTGCAGCTGCTACAGGCGCCGGGGAGGAGGGCGGGCGATATGAATGTCAGCAGCCCTACATGCCAAGAACAGATGCATACTGGTAAGTAGCATATTCGGTTCGAGGCATGTGGGCTGTTGAATTCATATCTTGTGCATAGAATACATAGCAGTCCCTCAATTAGTGGCGGCCGCCTGTGCCAGCTGCAGCAGTTTGAAAAAGTGTTTTTAGAACAGCCTGCCCTACAGCTGCCTGCTGTTTGGAGTGCACATCTACACAGTAGTGTTTTGTAAATGTGTGTGTGGTAGACCATGTGGCTGCTCTTCATATGTCTTCTAAAGGAATATTTCCAAGGAAAGCCATAGAGGCCCCCAACTTTCGCGTGGAGTGGGCCCGTGGGGGAATCGTTAATGTGCGCTTGGCTTTTTGATAGCAAATTTGAATGCACTTAATGATCCACCTGGCTATACCTGCTTTGGAAATGGGGTTGCCTTTGTGTTGTGGTGAAAAGGCAACAAACAGTTGTTTTGTTTTCCGAAAATCTTTGGTCCTATCTATGTAGTACATTAGAGCTCTCTTGACGTCTAGTGTGTGGAGCTTTCTCTCCGCCACTGACTCCGGATTTTGGAAGAACACTGGCAGTTCTATAGTCTGATTGATATGGAACTGTGAAACCACTTTAGGAAGAAACTTAGGGTTAGTACGGAGTACCACCCTGTTGGAGTGAATCTGTATGAATGGCTCCTGGATAGTTAGTGCCTGGAGTTCACTAACGCGTCGCAGCGATGTGATTGCTATCAGGAAAGCCACTTTCCACGTCAAGAACTGGATTTCGCATGAGTGTAGAGGCTCAAAAGGTGGACCCATCAGTCTGGTGAGGACCACATTTAGGTTCCATTCAGGAGCTGGTGGGTTCCGGGGAGAAATAACTCGTTTGAGTCCCTCCAGAAAATGTATACGAATGGAAGCATAGGCCAGATTGCATTTGAATAGATGTAACAGATAACAAATGATGTTGTGAGTAGATGCATCTAGCGGGTTGATGTTGTGGTCTGCACAATAAATGACAAACCGCTTCCATTTTGCCGCATAACATGCTATGGTGGTGGGCTTTCTTGCCTCTCTTATGATATCCATACAGTTGGGAGGCAAGTTGAGGTAGCCAAACTCTAAGACCTCAGGAGCCAGATCGCCAGGTTGAGCTGTTGCGGATCTGGATGCTGAATGTCGCCATGGCTCTGCGTCAAAAGCCTGGGTGTGAGGTGCAGCCTTTGATGCGGTACCACGGATAGTTCTAGAAAAGTGGTGTACCATGGTTGGCGTGCCCACGTTGGAGCAACTAGGATGAGAGTCATCGAGTGTTGCTTTAGCTTGCGTGCCACCAGCGGTATTAGAGGTGCTGGGGGACAAGCGTACGCAAATATGCCTGACCAGTTCATCCATATCGCATTGCCCTGCGACTGTGGGTGTGGAAACCTGGCGGCAAAGCTTTGGCATTTGGCGTTTTCTTTTGTGGCGAACAGGTCTATCTGCGGATGACCCCACTGCTGGAAGTACGGGTGGAGTACAGATGGATGCATCTCCCACTCGTGCATTTGGTGGCTGTGCCTGCTGAGCAGGTCCGCCATCTGATTGTCCTTGCCCAGGAGGTGTTCCGTCATGAGGAAGATGTTTCTCTGAATGGCCCACTTCCACATGCTCTGAGCCAGATAAGACAACAGTGGAGAGTGTGTACCTCCCTGCTTCTGTATGTAGTACATGGCCGTCAGGTTGTCCGTCCGGATTAACACAACCTTGTTGCACAGATGTACTTTGAATGCTTTCATTGCCAAGAAGATAGCCATCAGTTCTAGAAGGTTGATGTGCATCTTATTTTGCTGTGCTGTCCATAGTCCCTGCACTGTGTAGTGGAGTACATGAGCTCCCCATCCCTGGAGAGATGTGTCCGTTGTCAGAATAATCTGTGGCACAGGCTCTTGGAACGGTCGGCCCTTGCAAAGGTTTTGTGGATTCCACCAATGCAGAGAGCTGTACGCACAACCGGTCACCAACACTAGGTCTTTCAACTGTTCGGGAGCCTGGTTCCACTGATGTGCTAAGCACTCCTGAAGCGGACGCATATGTAGTCTAGCGTGCGGGACTAAGAAGATGCAGGAGGCCATCATGCCTATCAACTGCATGAACACTCGTGCCGGAAGCGAGTGTTGTGGTCTGAATTTTTGTATCAGCAATTGAATGCTGTTGATTCTCACTGAATTTGGCTGTGCTTTGGCTGCCAGAGTATCTATTTTCGCGCCTAGATACTGCCGTAAGTGGGCGGGCTGAAGGTGGGACTTTGGATAATTCAGTGAAAACCCCAGATCGTGAAGGTGAATGGTGTGGGACATGTGGGCGGCACACTGCTTGGCCGACTTCGCCTGGATAAGCCAGTCGTCCAGATAAGGGTAGACGTGAACGTTCTGTCTCCGTAGGAATGCAGCCACTGTCGCTAGGCACTTTGTAAACACCCTGGGTGCTGTCGTCACTCCGAAAGGGAGGACCTTGAATTGATAATGTTGATGTTGAATGGTGAATCTGAGGTATTTTCTGTGTGACGGGTGTAGCGGAATATGGAAATATGCATCCTTCAGATCTAATGTTGCTAGGAAATCTCCTTGACTGAGTAACAGGAGAACCTGCTGCAATGTGAGCATGTGAAAGTTTTCTGATAGGATGTACTGGTTTAGGGGCCTGAGGTCCAGTATGGGTCTGAGGCACCCGTCCTTTTTTGGGATTAAGAAGTACAGCGAGTACACCCCTGTACCTCTTTCCTCCACAGGCACAAGCTCTATTGCTCCTTTTTGCAGCATGACGACTACCTCCTGCTGCAATATGTGCAAATGCTCTGTGGACATAGGACGGTGTTTTGGGGGTATGTTGGGTGGAGGGGATGTTAACTCCAGACAATAACCGTACTGGATAAGCTTTCTCACCCACCTGTCTGTAGTGATGGATGTCCAGACTGGTAGGAACTGTTGCAGTCTCCCCCGACTGGTGTGGCATTGTCGGGGGGCAGTGACAAGGCGTCACTGTTTGTTAGTGGAGGAGGTTGTTGTTTCCACGACCTCTGCCCTTGGTGCGGTTTCCACAATAGCCATCTCCACTTTGTTTGGTGTAGGTGGTTTGCGCGCCTCCTTTACCGTATTGTGTCTGCTGTGACAGCTGGCCTCTGGAAACTCCTCTATTGTTTGAGCGACGAAAAGAACCACCCCTGAACTGCTGGGACTGTAGAGCCCCCATAGACTTTGCAGTCTCAGTGTCCTTTTTGATCTTTTCCAAGGTGGTGTCCACCTCTGGTCCAAATAAGTGATCAGGGTTTACAGGCTGATTTAGTATGGTGGTTTGTATCTCGGGCTTGAAACCGGAGATTCTCAGCCAGGCATGTCGGCGCAACATAACACTTGTGTTGATTGCCCTGGCCGCGGTGTCTGCTGCATCCAGCGCACACTTGATAGATGCATTTGATATAAGCTTCCCTTCCTGTATGAGCATCTCTGCTGCCTCCTTATATTCATCTGGCAAGTGTTGTAACAGGGTTTCAAGTGTATCGTAATGAGCCCTGTCATATCTGGCTAAGAGTGCCTGAGTGTTGGAAATGCGCCAGATATTGGCCTCTTGAGCCGCCACCCTTTTCCCTGATGTTTCTAGCACTTTAGATTCTTTGTTAGGGGGAGGAGCATCACCCGTTGTTTGCGAGTTTGCCCTCTTCCGGGCATTTGAAACAACCAGAGAGTCCAACGGCAACTGTCCCTTGATATAGGTAGGGTCCCCAGGTGCTGGTTTGTACTTTTTCTCAATTCTGGGGTTTATTACCCATGCTCTCGTGTTTTCTTTAAAAATGTCTGCAGCATGTTTTAAGACACCCTTTAGCATTGGTAGAGTCTTGACAGTTCTCTCCAAGGTAGAGAAGGTGTCAAACAAAAAATCCACTTCAATAGGGTCAGCATGGAGCTGGACATCATGATTTTTGGCTGCCCTTTCAATAAGCGCATTAAACGCCGCTGAGTCTTCAGTAGGCGAGGTTTTTACAGCATACACCTGACTGTCTGGGGCAGTGTGTGGATCTCCTGGGTCAGCAGCGTCAGCCCAGGGTTCATTGTGATCTTCAGGATCAGTGTCTATAGGATAACTGTACTCCTCATTGTCACCTTCCCCTGTCTCCACATCTGAGTAAGTTGGCGAGATAGGAGCAGTGTCTTGGCCATGTGGTGAAATAGGCTCAACAAGAAGAGGTGATGTAGTAGAATCCTTCTTTTTCAATGGAATTTTATATGACTCCATAGGCTGTTCAGGGGCGATAATTCGTTTATAAATAGAAAGTCTACCCGTGTCTGCGTCGATGAAATGCCTCGACTGCTCTTCAAGCGGGGGCTGTCGATGCTTTGTGACAAGTTCCGCAGTTGTAGGCTTCGGCCCTGTGGACACCTTCTTGGACTCCTCGACAGCCGTTTTAGGGGCGAAGGCCTTAGGTGCCACTTTTGGCGGCAGTGTGAACTGAATGGGCGCCGACGATTTTTGAGGTTTAGTGGTAGGCTACGGTGTTGGAGTGTCTTTCGGTCCGACAGTAGAAGCCTTCTCTTTAATGCGTTTCAGCGATTCTGACACCTGCTTGGAGAAGGAGGCAGACGGCTGTGTCGACTTGACTGGTTCCTTCGAGGCACCGCCAGGTGTGGGCTTGAGGTTCGTACCGCTTTTAGCCTTATTTGGTCGACTCGTAGGATCTAGAACCTTCTGAGCTCCGAGTCGTTTTTCAGTGTCGACGGCCTTCGACGCCGACTGTTTCGGGTCGACGTCCTTGCCCAGTTTTTTCGGTGTCGCAGTCTTCAGCTCAACACCCTTCAGCGACCTCACCGGGTCGATAACACTTTTCAATCAATCAATCAATCAATCAGAGCATTTGTATAGCGCACTACTCACCCGGAGGGTCTCAAGGCGCTGGGGGGGGGGGGGTCCGCTACTGCTCGAATAGCCAGGTCTTGAGCTGCTTCCTGAAGGCGAGGTGGTCCTGGGTCAGGCGGAGGTGGGCCGGAAGGGAGTTCCAAGTCTTGGCGGCCAGGTAGGAGAAGGACCTTCCTCCTGTGGTGGCTCTTCGGATGCGGGGGACGGCAGCGAGGGCGTGGCTGGTCGATCGAAGCTGGCGTGTGGGAGCGTAGAAGTTGAGGCGGCTGTTGAGGTATCCTGGTCCTTGGTTGTGTAAGGCTTTGTGTGCGTGGGTGAGGAGCCGGAAGGTGATTCTCTTGTTGACCGGGAGCCAGTGCAGGTCTCAGGTGTCCGGAGATGTGGCTGCGGCGGGGGATGTCCAGGATGAGTCGTGCTGAGGTGTTCTGGATCTGCTGGAGTCTCTTCTGGAGTTTGGCGGTGGTTCCGGCGTAGAGGGAGTTGCCGTAGTCCAGACGGCTGGTGACGAGGGCCTGGGTGACCGTCTTCCTGGTCTCGGTGGGGATCCATCGGAAGATCTTGCGTAGCATTCGCAGGATGTGGAAGCACGACGAGGAGACGGCGTTGACTTGTCTGGTCATGGAGAGGGAGGAGTCCAGGATGAAGCCCAGGTTGCGTGCGTGGTCAGTTGGTTTGGGTGCGCTGCCCAGGGCGGGGGGCCACCAGGAGTCGTCCCAGGCGGAGGGCGAGGAGCCCAGGATGAGGACTTCCGTCTTGTCTGAGTTCAGTTTCAGGCGGCTGTTCGACATCCATTTGGCTACTTCTGTCATCCCTTCGTGCAGGTTGGCTCTGGCGGTGTCGTTGGTGAGGGAGAGGATCAGCTGGGTGTCGTCGGCGTAGGAGATGATGTTCAGGTTGTGCTGGCGTGCGATGGCTGCGAGGGGGCTCATGTAGACGTTGAAGAGGGTTGGGCTGAGCGAGGAGCCTTGAGGGACGCCGCAGATGACTTCGGTGGCCTCCGATCTGAACGGGGGGAGGCGGACTCTCGGTGTCCTTCCGGTGAGGAAGGAGGTGATCCACTCCAGTGCCTTCTCCTGGATTCCGACGTTGCTGAGGCGCTGTACTAGGGTGCGGTGGCAGACAGTGTCGAAGGCCGCGGAGAGGTCCAGGAGGATGAGGGCCGCTGTTTCTCCGTTGTCGAGCAGGGCTCGGATGTCGTCTGTGGCTGCGATCAGGGCGGTCTCGGTGCTGTGGTTGGCCCGGAAGCCAGACTGCGAGAGGTCGAGGGAGCCGTTCGTCTCGAGGAAGGCGGCCAGTTGCTTGTTGACGGTCTTCTCGATGACTTTGGCCGGAAACGGGAGCAGCGAGATGGGGCGGTAATTCTTGAGGTCGGTAGGGTCTGCTGATGGTTTCTTGAGTAGAGCGCTGAGTTCGGCGTGCTTCCAGCTCTCCGGGAAGGTGGCGATGTCGAAGGAGGTGTTGATGATGTCCCGCAGGTGGGGTGCGATGACAGTGTCGGCCTTGTTGAAGACGTGGTGCGGGCAGGGGTCTGTCGGAGATCCGGAGTGGATGGAGTTCATCGTGCGGATGGTGTCTTCGGTGCTGATCGGGGTCCAGGCGCGGAGGGTGGTGGTGGGGGGCGGTGGGTCGGTCGTGGCGTGCGCCGGTTGAGTGCTGAAGCTGTTGTGTATGTCCGCGATCTTGTTGTGGAAGTAGGAGGCGAGGGAGTTGCAGAGGTCTTGCGAAGGGGTGATGTCGTTGTTTCCGGCGTTGGGGTTGGAGAGCTCTTTCACGATGTTGAAGAGTTCCTTGCTGTTGTGTGCGTTGTTGTCCAGTCGTTCCTTGAATGCAGTTTTCTTGGTGGCGCGGATCAGCTGGTGGTGTTTTCGGGTGGCGAGCTTGAGGGCAGTCATGTTGTCCGGTGTTGGGTCTGTGCGCCAGGTTTTCTCGAGTGCTCTGCAGTACTTCTTGGAGCTCTTGAGTTCGTCGTTAAACCATGGGGCTTTCTTGCTGCCGAGTCGGCTCGGCGGGGTCTTCAGCGGGGCGAGTTCGTCTGCGCAGTCGCTGATCCATTTCGTGAGGTTGGTGGCTGCTTGACTGGGGTTCGTTGTGCTGGTGGGAGGGTTCTTGCTCAAGGACGTGGTGAGCTGGTCTGCAGTGATCTTGTTCCAGCTTCTGCGGGGAGCTTGTTGCTGGTGATGGTGGAGCGTGGTCCTTCTGAAGCTGAAGTGGACGCAGTTGTGGTCCGTCCATGGGAGTCCCGTGGCGTGGCTGAAGGCGATGTCCTTGCTGGAAGAGAAGATCGGGTCGAGTGTGTGTCCGGCGTAGTGGGTGGGGGTGGTCACCAGCTGCTTGAGTCCCAGGTTTGCGAGGTTGTCCAGCAGGGTGGTGGTGTTGCGGTCGTTGTTGTTCTCCAGGTGGAAGTTGAGGTCCCCGAGGAGGATGTAGTCGGCTGAGGGGAGGGCGAGCGGGCTGATGAAGTCGGCGATGTCCTCGCTGAATTGTGTGCGTGTTCCCGGGGGTCTGTAGATGAGGGTGCCTCTGAGGGTGGTCTTGGGGTTGACGTGGATCTGGAAGTGCAGGTGTTCGGCGGGTGCGATGGTGTCATCGGTGTTGGTCGTGATGCGGATGGTGTTCCTGTGGATGATGGCGATGCCTCCTCCTGTCTGGTTGCCGCGGTCCCTCCGGATGATTTTGTAGCCGTCCGGGATGGCGATGGCGATGTCGGGCGCTGAGGAGGCGTTCATCCAGGTTTCCGTGAGGAAGGCGACGTCTGGGGCTGTGGTGTCGAGCAGGTTCCAGAGCTCGACGGCGTGTCTGTGGACGGAGCGGGTGTTGAGCAGGATGCACTTCAGGTGGTTGCTGCTGGTGCTCTGCTTGGTGGACGTTGGTGCAGTGCAGGTCCGGATGCAGGAGAACTTGCAGGACTGGCAGATGAAGGGTCCGTGGGTGCGTCTCGGGGTGGCTCGGTAGCATCCAGGGGTTCGGCCGGCGTTGAGTGCGTTGAGGGTGGCGGCGTCGTACGTCCGGCGGGTGGGCTGGGGTCTGCGAGGGCCAGGGGTCCTGGCGCTGGGCGCGGTCCAGGCGCGGACGGGCGCAGACGGGCTTACCTTTGGCGCACCTTCGGCGCTCAATCGGTGCTCCCGCTGCGCGCGTCCGCTGCGCGGTCGCTCAGGGGGCATCATAAGAAGGGGGACGGGTGGGCGGGTCGGCTGGGCGAGCGTCCGGGCCAATGGGCCGGTGGTGGGCGGGGCCTCAGGGGCCAGCGGCGGGAAAAGTGGCGAGCGGCCGGCTCCGCTGTGGCTGGGCCGCTCGGGGGTGCATGGGGGGCGGCGGTGGCGGCAGGCAGGCGGTAGGCAGGCAGGCAGGGCAAGGAGGCTGGCTAGCAGGGCAGCAGGCGAGTGAAGGGGGTGACCCGGCCTCGAGAGGCACAGTGGTCACTTTTATGCTTCGTCGGTGCCGATAGTTCGGAGGACTTCGAGCCGACCACAGCAATACGCACTTTTGGTTTCGATTTTGCCTCTAGTGCTTTTGGTTGTGTAGACACCGATGCTTTCTCTTTCGGTTTCGATCGGTCAACCAGTGGCTCGCTAGAAATGTCCGTAGCCGGGCCCTGAGGCGAGGCTGTAGAACTAAGTGTACGATCTCGGGTAAGGCCATGTGGCGATCCCTCGACCTGAGCCTTATTGAATGTCTTAGTTTCGGGCCCCGTACCAACGATCGGGTCTTGCTCTTCGCCCGAGCTATCTTCTACGGCCCCAAAGGCCACATCGTCGTCTCTTACCTCGTCGACGACGTCTTCAATATCTACCATCTCGACATCTGCGTCGTAGTTGGAGTCGATCTCCGATGCAGGATCAGACTCTCGAATTTCCTGCTCGACTCCCACATCCTCTTCGGTATCGAAAATGTTCACCGGGTCAGGTGCCATCTGCCGGGCCTCCTTGCGCGCTGCGCGTCGAAGTCGAATCGTCTTCTTGGAGCGGAAACAAGAACAAGCCATACAGCTGGCTTCATCGTGATCCGGAGACAGGCACTTGTTGCACACCGGGTGGACGTCGATATGAGGATATTTTGAGTTGCAAACGGGACATCTCTTGAACGGGCTCCGTTACATGATGGTTCGTCGAGAAGGCCTCTGGCGTCAGTTTCGAAAAGCCACGCGGCTCCTCTGGAGGTTCGGCTCGGAAACCGAGCTGGAACAAGAACTGGGCACCGATCACAAGACAATACCGAGGATAACTAAAGGCCTTTTGGCCAAAAAGAAAGTTTTCTATCGATTCCGAACTTGAGTTAACAAATATGCATCCGAACCCGATGGCGGAAAAAAACAATCTGAGGATGGAGTCGATGCCCATGCGCACTGTAGTCCAGGGGAGGAGCCACCTATCTCGTGATACTTCGAAGACTCTTCCAGGACAACAAAGTGCAATCATCCGGACCCAACACTAGGCGGCGATCTATGCACAAGATATGAATTCAGCAGCCCACATGCCTCGAACATATTTCTTCCAAGACAACAACAAGGTGCAAGCATCCGAATCCAACACCAGATGGTGATATATGCAAAAGTATGAATTCTGCAGCTCCTATGCCTTGAATATATATATACATGTGATCAAGGCCTCTGTGAAGGCCGAAACGTCATGCTGAGGTGTGCCGTCTCCCCGACGAAATAAAATACACTGCTCACCTGCACTTGGGTCTCCTCTCTTCTTCTGCGCTATCCAGGATTGGGCTCCAGGCGAGAGTAAGCAGGGACTGTTTTATATATATATATATATATATATATATATATATATATATATATATATATATATATATATATATATATATATATATATATATATATATATATATATATATATATATATATATATATATATATATATATATATATATATATATATATATATATATATATATATATATATATATATATATATATATATATATATATATGCAAAAAAGAAGGAGAGAACTCTGGGTAGGTCTCAGTTTAGGTGGAAAGCAGCTCCTGTTAGAGCACTCTCAACACCAGCGACACTCTAGATCTGCTCACCTCAAATGTCTGTTTTTCTATCAAAGTTTTTAAGCATAGGATTAGACAGTGCTATCCATGCCGAGATAGAAAATGACAAAGTCTTTCGCCATTTAAACAGCAAAGTCTTTAAGCATAAGACTAGTACAGTGCAGTCCTTGCCGAGCTGTCAAATAACAAAAGCCATTTATCACTCCAGGCACAATATTACAGCTTTGAATTGGTAAAATACCAACTCAAGCCAACCTGAAATGATTAAAAGCAACCCCTGACACAGTGTTTCGCTCTAATTAGAGCTCTTCAGAGAGGTATAGCTTTGTCCAGACACAAGGGAGCACCCAGTATTAAGTCAAAACAAAACCCTATATATATATATATATATATCGCCCAAGAAACAAACAGGTGATATCTGCCTGTTTTATTCGGTCCCCAGTGACACAGAATTAAAGCTCTTTCTACACATGAATTACATGCCTTGGGGCACATCACACATCTCTACTCCTTTCTGATGAGCAAGGTTTGCTTTTGAAAGGTATACACTGCTCACTGGTTTTAGCCCATTTTCATTATCCAACCCTCCTCTAGCCAATAAAATTAGTTGTGGCCTACAACCCGCTGTAATTGCTTTGAGGTCAAGGAACGCATGTGTAGGACAGAACATCAGTGGTTAACACCTGCCATTTCTGTGGATGTAAATCAGGATCCCAGAAATGGCAGATACATCTAGGAACCTGCCATTGCCTCTTCGATCTATAGATGCAGAAAACACACACAAACGTCACTCACCTTAAGTGATGTATGAAACAGAGCTGCTATGAAAGGCCACCCAAACACGCCATGTTTAATCCGATGTCATTATGCTTAGAAAATAAGGCCAGAGTTAGAAATAACTTGGTCCAGAAGCTGGCAAGATAAAAATGATTGGTGAAAAAAGCAGAAAGGTAAAAGGTAAAGATGCCACATGCCCAGGTCAAGATAAGACTATAGTGATGCTATGGCGTAGAGGGTAAAGCAGTATTCTGCAGGAAGAAATTAAAACGGTTGTATGAAAGATGAAGGCAAGGCTGAACCACGCATGCCTCTACAATGCAGCCCCAACCACAAATGAGCCTTACCCATGCATGGCTTTACCAAGCAATTTTGTTGTAAAGGCATGATTGGTAAAGGGATATGCATGGTAAAGATAACCACTACCCTGACCCCATGCCTAAAGGCCTAAAATCCTATCCCCCCTACCTCACTTTCCACCCCAAGTCCTACCCTGCCCTGCAAACTACCACCTCCACTGCCCAGAGGCCTAATAAGCAGCCACCTACCAAAAACGACTCCAGGCCAAGCCTACTGCCCTGTGCCCTAACATTTATCCCCATGCTTGCATTAAAACTACCCTGACCCCCATCCCCTTGCCCTGACCTCTAAATCCATGCCTCCTTTTATAAAGACTGCCCAGCCCCTCTGCCCTGAACCCTAAAACCGGCCCCAACCCAGCCTTTAAACACTACCCTGCCCCTCCCCCGCCCTAAGCCCCAAACTCCGTCCCTTCCAAAAACTACTTCAACCCCCCTCCACCATGATCCCTAAAAGTGACCCCCACCCTTAAACTACCCCCTGCAAACCCGGCCCTAACCCCACTTACCCGTCCACATCAGGAACTTCCTGTTCCGATGCTTCCTCTTCCTCACTGTGCATCCGGAAACTAGAGCGTTATCTGCCTTAACCACACATATGCGTGGTTAAGGCTAATGCGCGATTCAGACAAGCATGGTAGCACTCGCGGAGAAACCGCATGCGTGGCTCAGCCCGTGTCATAAAGGTAATTTCCAGATCAAAACATTTAGGACTCAGCTAAGCTAAACAGGGTCAGCAAGTGGATGAGTCAAAATAAACATGCTCTGATGTTTCAAAATGGAAAGATGCTGCATTCTGCTCTTCTTGAAGAGAATGTGGTGGCATTCTGGAACACTAATGCGTTTGTGTCACTTGGCAGGAAGTCTCCCTACTAGTTAGTTGGAATAAATTTACCTCTACACAAACCCTTGAATGCCCGACCTCAATCATTTCCCTGGCGACGAAGATGGTTTTCGGACTAGGAGGTGAGCCACTTCAAGTCCTACAGCGTTTCCAAGCCCCACATGGCGCGGGAACATCGGCAGAGATTGAAATATCAGAAGCGGCATTGATGTGGCAGGGGGTGAATCCTCTCAAAAGCCACGTCAGAGGAGCACAGATTGCCCGAGACTCAGATAAAGGAGAAGGGGAGGAAGTAAATTCCAATCCAAAATACTTCCTTTTTCCCTGTGCATGAGCCTGTCGGGCAGTGGCAATTCACGTGGAGAGGCGGGGCTCACATCACGGATGCGTGAGGTTCTGCATTTCATAATGAAGAACTCTCTCATCACTGCAAGTGTCAGTGACATCCCGTTTCCCACTAACTACACGTTTGCCCAACCACTTCAATTATAGTGGATGTGTCAGCGCCATGGTTACGCTGGGAGTCTGTTCACATTAGAAATCAGTGACAGGAACACTGAATGGCAACAAAAGGGTGTCAGAAGTTTAAATCCTTACATATGAAGTCAGTGACACACTTTTACAGCGCCATGATGGTACAGGGAAGCGGATGTACAGTGACAAATATTTGACAAATATTCTTCCATGAAACTTTGGTTGACTGAAAAAACTGAGAAATATGAATGAAGAAAACTAGTTCAGTAAAAGACATTACGGAAAATAATAGTTTATACCTTAGGTCCATAACATATGCATACACATAGCACATTAACTGATAGTATGAGCTAAACTGAATAAAAATATTTTGATACTGTTAACTTTTAACTGGTCAGAAGTTGGACCAGCAAAGACACATTCACAAGGAAAAGAGGTCTAATTGCTGAGCATATTTAAGCCAGTCCTGGACAAGTCTAAGTTTGGCTCTCAGTAGGGAACAATTTGTTTGCGCTGTTTTTTTTTTGTTTTTGCAAAGTTCAGGAGAGCCAACCGCACCATGGGGGGACTGGAAGGGTGGTTTTGAAGTCTACGTCCAAGCAACATGGGGTGACATTTTCATGGTAGCCAGGAAGTTGGCTATGTTAAAGCACTGCTTGGTGATGGAAAGTGACATAAGAGGAATGAAATTATCGACAAAGGATTGCAGGTATTTAAGTCCAAAGACAAGATAGATGGAGTTCAAGAAGACACACGTAACCCAAAAGTAAAGAGGAAAGTGGTGCCAAGAGAAAGATGGATAAGAGTTTTGCTATGTTGTATATGTGGTTTAAAGGGTTACTAAGCAACGGACTAGTCATGTCTTTCTATTGGACAAATATACAGGAAGTGTAAAATCAAGTGGCATTTTGTGAGGGTTTGCAAAGGAAAAATGGTGGGGGTGAAGAAAACTCAAACCTCTGAGAACGGTTGAAGGGGGAGAAAATGAATGCTAAAATGCTAAAATGTCATTTTGGAAATTCAACAAAGGGGAAAGGTTTGTTGAGGACAATCCTTTCTACACCATTAAGATTGATGGAGTGGATGTGATGACAGACTCTGGAGCTAGAATATCTAGAATATCTAAGGAAATTTCCTAAAAATGAACTTAAAATTCCTGATGTAAAGTTAGTGGAATACAGCAATAAACTTATTGAACAATTGGATTTCATTGAAGCTCATTTAGAGTTCCAGCAGATGGTGGTGGCATCTAAAGTTTATTTCGCCAAGAAGGGTTTGTGTTTATTTGGTTGGCCCCAACAAAGGCATGTGTGTATTAGGTTAGACCCAAGCCATCAAGATAAAGTGTTGGGAGTGCAGCTCAGTGCATGTGTGGCAGATGCAAGTGTGCCATGTGTCGTAGAGTATCCTGACATCTTTGATGACCACTTAGGAGCTCTCAAAGGGTTCATGCAAAACAATGTTTGGAGTGACTCCAAAAGCCCACAAGCCTTGTAGTGAGGGATGTCATGAGTAAGCCACTACGCCAAGAACTGCAGAAGTTGTGTAGCGAGGGCATAATTAAAGAAATAGAATCGCCAGAGTGTTTGGCTCTTGTGGTGATTGCTAAGAAAGGAAATGGTGACCTACGGCTTTGTGTAGAAGTAAGGGATGTAAATGTGGCAATCTGGGTGGATAGCCCTCCCCTGCCTAACATATGAGAAATGTTGACTACCATCAAAGGAGCAAAAGTGTTTTCCACTTTGAAACGACCCTCAGCCTACAACAAGACTGTACTGCACTCCGATTCTCGACAACTTACTTTTTTGACATGTCTGAAGAAGCACACAGGTATAAAAGGATGCCATTCGGTGTAACCCTGGCAGCCGAGGTGTCAACAATATGCTGATATTTGGGAGAAATTTAACTAAACATGATGTGACTTTGAAAATTGTGTTGAGAACCCTGCAGGAGAAATGTTTAAGAATCAAAAAGAATTAGTGCAAGTTTAGAGTAGAAGTGGAGTATTTGGATCAGTGGAAAAAGGATAGGTGCAAAGTGGAAATTAGTTTCTGCAATAAAATATGTTGCTTACCCAGCATGTAAAGACCAATTGAGATCGTTTTTGGGGCTGGCCGAGTCCTATTCTCGTAAACTTATGCGCAAACTCATGCTCAAGAATGAGAAATTTGTTTGGTGTGAGAAATACGAGAATGAATATAAGTAATTAAAAGCAAACATTGCATCCGCACCATGACTTAACATTTTGACATAAATGATCCCACAATAATAACAACTGATGCTATTTTGGTGGGGTTGGGTGCGGTGCTACTATAGGGAAGGAATGGCATAGATGTGACCATTGCCTATACAGCCAGACCATTAAAGGATGCAGAGAAATATTATTCTACTATTGAAAGGGAAGCATTGGATGTCTGGTGGGGAGTAAACCATTATGGGACATGTATGGGGAACCAGATTCCCTGCAAGGACTAACCTCAGTCCTTTGGTGGATGTTTTTTTCAGCAAGGGGATGGGGAAGGGGGGATGATGAGCCTCTCCCAATGTTTCTGTAGGGTGAGTCAAGAGTGGTCAGTGGTGTAGGGAGTTTTGATTTGAGGTAGTTAACTGGTAGTGCCAGCAGCACTCGGAGCGCGGGTAGCTAGACTAGCACCTGAAGGACACACAGCACCAAGTGCCACCAAGAGGCGAGTCAGAGAGCAGCACTGGTGGCTGGGCTAGACCGTGATGTGGAGCGGAACATTAGAGAATGTGTACCTTGTGCATGGATCGGCAAGTCACAGAAAACGGTATCCCCGGTTGCGACGGACAAATTGGGTGTTTTTTTTTATTTATGTCATAGGTCCATTGGATGTTAAGGGTAGCTCCCCCAAATATGCGAATGTGGCAATAGAGTATTTCTCTAGATGGTCAGCAGTAAAGTTAGTAAACGGACTCCTGAAGGAACTCTAAGAGAGAAGGGGTTCCAGAGATCATTGCATCAAACAATGGTATCCAATTTGTTTTGGAGTGCATGAGTGGTTTTCTTAAGAGCAAGGTGTGGAGCATATTCAATCAACGGTATACAACAATTAAAGCTATGGTCTAGTAGAAAGGTGGGACAGGACATTGAAAGATGGTTTACAGTTCGCTTTGAATGGAGTAGGAGATTGGAGAGTAGCAATGAGAAAGTTGGTGTGGTTGTAACAAACCATACCTCATTTTGTGACGGGGAGATCACAAGGCCAGAGTACAGATGTCCAAGATATGAAGGGAGGCAAGTTTGTTCTGGAGAGATAGAGGCAGTGAGGGAAGGTGACTACACGATTGGAAATTGGATCCGCATGCAGAAAAGACAGAGTTAATAGTTGTTAACACGTGGAATCGTAAGAATGTTGTGAAAGCCCCATTCAGGATGCAATGGAAAGACAGGGAAAAACTATATGATGATCCCAGGAGGGAGTTGTATGATGAGAACAGATCCGTAACACCAAGAAATCGCTGAGGAATCAGGAATCCGAGGAGGTTTGAGAAGATCCTGTTGTAAATTAACAACAGATGTGTTGTACAACCTAATGCCATTTAATGTAAGGGAATTTCATTATAGTTTACTATTATTATCATTTCTGTGGCATTAATTGCATTTCCTTTTGACTAAAAAAATATATGTTCTTGTTTTAACAATTTTGTATATAATGAGTTTTAGTGTAATTTCTTTTTTGATTTTACATTTTATTCTATATTGTTGTTACATAGTTATGTAATTTTTTTTGCCTTTATAGTAAATGATAAAGGGGGGTGATGTGTTGCATTCTTCTCTTCTTAATGAAGAGAATGTGGTGGCATTCTGGAATATGATCTTGGTCGTGCCAGTTGGCAGGAAATCTCCCTCCTGGTCAGTAAGAATAAACTTACCTCCACACAAACCATCAAAATCCAGAAAACTCATGTGTCTAGAGATAAACAGCACTACCTGCACCAACTCTGGTGGAAAAACTACAGCTAATAGTCAAGTAAGCGCAAACATTGTACAGCATTTACCATAATGCTAAGGGGTGAACTCTGCTGGGAATTGAGGTAGTGTGCTCCTATTGTCCTTCTGTATAAATGGACATAAAACTCAGGAAAATTCCTGCTGCCCTTACAATGGAGGCAAATGTTCTTGGCATTTGTACATACCAACATAATTGATCAGTATGTGGCACAGGCCATCAATTCATTGAGGAGCAGGTGAGCACCTTTCACAAAGCAACTATAATACACACACTGACCAAATGTCATCCTCATCAAGACTAACACACTTGTTAGTACCCTGAATGCATACGCCTAGACTGAACAGGAATTTCTTTAGAGAGAAATTATGGAAGGTTTAACCCACCAATGGCCCCCAAATAAGCAAATATCTCTACAACTTTGCTATGCTGGGAGCTGCCTGGGCTGATTGCAGAAAAGTGCTACATAAAGAAAGGCTCTCTATCAGCACAGTAATTCTTGTAGGTGTTGCAGTAGATCTTGAGGTACTCTTTAAAACCTATTGCCATTTTACCTAATATAGTTGTAATAATGTTATTTAACATTTTCCTTCAAGCCCATTTCAGTAAAAAATGAAAGATGTTGTCTCCTGATCACCTTTATTAAAGATTACATGCTTGCTTACATAAATAGTCCCATTACTTCTCAGATGCGTACACAGCTCTAAAAAGTGTGCGCACAGACCCTGTATCACTGCACACCCAAAAATAATTAGAGGGAACATTGCCCAGCATCTCGACATAAACTCTTTCAAGCAGACCCAGACTGCCTCTCGTCA
Organism: Lissotriton helveticus; assembly: GCF_964261635.1. Taxonomy (NCBI): domain Eukaryota; kingdom Metazoa; phylum Chordata; class Amphibia; order Caudata; family Salamandridae; genus Lissotriton; species Lissotriton helveticus. The sequence goes on from NC_136061.1 coordinate 1,160,573,530, forward strand.
CTAATGGTCTTCCTCCCTTTAATTCAGTATCTTACCAAGAATTGGTGGTGGTGCTTTCCAGCAGTTTGGCAAGGCGTGCAGTCAGGGGGGTGAGAAAGGTGTCAATGCTGTGGTGGGGCTGGATGAACTCAGTCAGGCACTTCATCATGGAGGCGTCACAGCACAGTACTTTTCCCTGCGCAGTCACCACATAAGGAATAAAAGTGTAGTTGCCACAGCAGTCCTAAAGAAAGTAGAAGAACAAGAGGTTAATTTTATTCTCAACTTAATCCCACTTCTCCGATGCCCATCACTGCCTCTTTTTTCTGAGTTCCTTAAAAAGTGGAAGAAAGTGTCTGAATACAGAAAGTGATGGGTTAATTGGACCTTCAACTCACCCTCTTATGAGAAAGTAGGGTTGAGGCTGAAACCAAAAGTGTGAGGCTCATGCCAACATAATTGTAGGAAGTCATGATCTAACTGCAGATCTAGGAGGAGGCAAGTCTTGAGAGAAGAGTTTAGTGTGTGGTAGGCTCAGATGGAAAGACAGTTTGGACTCACTTTCGCTCATGACGTTGCCTTAGCTGGCATCTTGGTCAGGCTAAAATTTGGAGTCGGTTACTCACCCTATTCTACTGAGCAGGGATGTCCAAGAAGGTGAAGGAGTTCTGCAACTCCTGTGCTACCTACCAGGCCAGCGACAAAGGAGGTAGCCACCCAAAGGCCCCCTTAATTCCACTTCCAATGGTTGGGATTTTTTTGGAAGGGTAGGGGATTGACATTATTGGCCCCCTGGATCTTTCAACCTCATCAGGGACAGATTTATACTGGTAGTAGTGGATCATGTTGCCAGGTAGCCTAAAACAACACCCTTTACGACTACTACTGCTCCTCATTGGTATTTTTACCAGAGTGGGTTTCCCTAAGAAGGTGGTGTCAGACAGAGGAAAACTTCATATCTGACTACCTGAAACATGTGGGCAGAACGTGGAGTGACTTTCAAGTTCACCACCCCATAGCACCCCAAAACAAATGGTTTAGTTGAGAGATTCAACAAAACTATGAATCATGGGACTCCCAGAAAACTCAGGAGATGAAACATCATATTGCGATGCCTGCTTTTTGCCTATAAAGAAGTGGCTCAGAAGAGAGATGGGTTTTCCCCTTTGACCTTCTGTTTGTGCATCCTGTAAAAGGGGCCATAGTGTTTTTTAAAGGAAGGCAGGGAGAGACCGCTCAAAGACAAAAACAACAGGTGATAGACAGAATGCAGAACAATGTCATACATTCACCCCAGTACATAGATCTGGGCCTAAATCCATCGTTTTTTTGCACTCCACACCACCCCAGTTCAGACATGGCCATATGCAAATCAGCCTTGACCCTGTGCCTCATGGGAACAGTCCAGCCCGAACTGCCAAGCCATGTCTTTCCTGGACCAGAATCAAGCATCCTAGGACCGGTTTCTGGCTATCAGCCGTCTTGAGCCAGGATAGCTTGACTCCAGCGGTGTGGAGAGCATGGGACTCATTTCTGAGCATACCCATCCCACTCGGGGTGACAATTGCAAAAACTCAGAAGGAGATGAAATATCATATTGCGATGCCTGCTTTTTCCCTATAATGAAGTGGCTCAGAAGAGAGATGGGTTTTCCCCCTATGACCTTCTGTTTGTGCATCCTGTAAAAGGGGCCATGGTGTTTATTAAAGGAAGGCAGGGAGAGACCGCTCAAAGAGCCTAAGCAAGATAAGTGGACTATGTGCTCGGCCTACCTTCATGGATGGCTGAGTACATGGAAAAAGCATCTAAAAACCTCAGGGCCAGCCAAGAGCTTCAGAAGCTCTGGTATGACCAAAAGGCTGCACTGGTGAATGACCAACCGGGGCAGAAGATGTGGGCTTTGGAGCCTGTGGCTCCTAGGGCTCTCTAGGACAAATGAAGTGGGCACTACCCTATCCTAGAAACAAAAAGGGGGGTGGTCACCTATCTGGTGGACCTTGGCACTTGCTGGAACCTCAAAAGAGGCATCCATGTGAACCACCTTAAACCCCATCATGACAGGGCTGAGGGGGCCATGCTGATGGTCACTGATGAGGATCAGGAAGAAGAGAGTGAATCTCTCCTTGACCTCCTCTGTCACAACTCTAAAGATAGGTCAGTAGAAGGCTTTTCCTTTTCAGACACCCACTCTGTACAAAAGCTGTCTGACTGCAGGCAGGCACATCCTGCGCCAGTAAGATCAGCTCTTCTCTTTGACACCTGGTCAGAACAACTGGTTTACACATGAAGTGGACACTGGGGACAGCGTACCTGTCAAAAATAAAATCTACAGACATTCTGTCTGACCATGTCAAAGAAAGCATCAAAGCTGAAGTAATCAAAATGCTGGAATTGGGAGTCACTGAACCCACTGAGAGGCCCAGGGACAGTTCAGTTGTCTTAGTCCCCAAACCTCATACCAAGGGTGGTAAAACAGAGTTGAAGTTTGTGTGGACTATAGGGGCCTCAATGCAGAAACTAAGATAGACGAACCATAAATTCCTGCAGCTGATGAACTGACATGTTCTGGGTAGGCACATTTCTCAGTACTTTTGATTTTGTATCTAGAATATAAATTTACCATGAAAAAACAAAGACAAGAGGCGAGTGGTATGTGGGTCTTGCCATGAAGCCATAAATTACTCCCACCTGATGACAAATTAAGGTGGGCCTCGACCTTTCATGGACACAATAAGGGCCAGTGGGTAACGTGTTCAGATGTCCGGCATAGGGAAGGCATTTTTACTGCATTTGTAGTGCATGCTGTGTCCCGATTGGTTGAGTGTTCCTAACTTCATGTGGCATCTACCTTTATGGGTTTTTGGGGACATGTGCCCCTCTGGCAGTGTGCATTTTATTGGTGCCAATCTGCCAGGATCATTGTGGCATCGCTGCCCAACTGTGGAACTAATCTGGGTTTTTCCTGTTCGTGTGTTTGTCCTGTGGGTTACACCCCACCTGTGATCTGTCAATCAGTAGCATAGAACGCATGGCCTCCCAGACCATGTATTTCTGACTGTGGGGGAAGAATGGAGAGGTCATATCAGGGGATTGACCAGTGTTTTGATTTTGTCTTTGTACATACACATCATTGCATAGATCAACATCAATATTAAGAATATGACATCAGGGTACAGGCAGATTGGTCGGACCCGAGGAGCAAAAAAGAACTCTGCATTTTCAAACCAAGATAGGCATTACAACTTCACTGTTATGCCCTCTAGACTAAAAAATGCCCCTGCCACCTTCCAAATGTTGGTGGATAAAGTTCTTGCTGGGCTGGGATCTTTTAGTGCAGCATATATTGACGATATTGCGGTCTATAGTTTTATTTTGCAGGATCACCTGATCCACCTTGGTAAGTGAAATGCAGCTCTCACTATCAAGGCAAGCAAGTGCAAGATAGGGCAGGGCTCGGTTGCATACTTGGGCCACTTTGTAGATGGGGGCCAAGTTCAACCCTTACAACCCAAGATCCAGAAAACTGTGGGCTGGATAGCTACAACCGCCGAGACTCAAGTTAGGGTGTTTCTTGGCTTGACTGGGTACTACCGGAGGTTTGTGAAGGGATATGGGTCCATTGTGGACCTCCCTCACGGAACTGAATAAGAAAATGCTGAAGCAAGTAAACTGGACAGATCTGTCAAAAGGCTTTTGACACTCTGAAGGAAGCGATGTGCTCAGAACCCATTCTAAAAGCTCCAGATTATTCAAAGCAGTTCATCATGCAGACAGATGCCTTGGAACATGGGATAGGAGCGGTCCCGTCTCTAACCAATGATTATGGCCATAACCAACCTGTTGCTTTTATTAGCAGAGGGTTACTCCCCAGACAGCAGCGATGGATTGCCATTTAGATGGAAGCCTTTGCAGTGGTGTGGTTCCTAAAGACACTGAGGCCATACATTTTAGCTCGCACTTTCTTGTTCAAACTGACAACAGGCCTCTCAGGTTTTTTATGCAAATGAAAAGTGAAAACTTGAACTGTTGAGGTGGTACATTTCCCTACAGGGGATGGACTTTACAGTGGAACACCGACGTGGAACTGACCATTCCAATGCAGATGCCTTTCCAGATTTTTCCACTTAGCGAATGAGGCTAACCATTACCAAGGGAGTCTTCATTTTCTTCCATTTGGGAGGTGGTTATGTAAAAAAGTGTCCTTTTTGACATGGTTACCACCCACCTTTTGCCTGGAATTTGATCGGATGTCCACTGGAAGTGCACAGGGTTCCTGCTAACCAGGTCCCCAGTGCCAGATCTGTTTCCCAAAACTATGAGATTGTTTCCCCAATTGGGAATACCTTGAGTATCCTCTAGAAGTCCCTAGTAAATGGTACCACTGTCCCTAAAGCCTGAGACACTAAAGCGGGTCCCAAAGGGTTGCAGCACAAATTGTGCCACCCTAAGGGACGCCTCACTGAGCTCATGCTAACTGCCACTGCAGGCTGTGTGTCTTGGTGCAGACAAAAAGTGAAAACACAACACAGCATACAGCCTGTGTGACCATCCTGCCAACACTGTATGCAGTACAAATACGTCTCCCTACAACAGCCCTACCGCCCTAAGGCAGGGTGCACTACACTACATATGAGGACGTAACTGCATGAGCGGACATGCCCCTGTTCTGGCAGTAAAAGTGATCAGGGAAACCATTTTAAAAGCATGTACTAGACACAGGAAAAAACGATTCCCCAGCTACATGATGGCTTCGCTGCACGGATGTTTGGTATCAAACATCTTGTATTAATAAAACCACACTGATGGCAGCATTAAATTTAGTAATGGACGCACCCAGAGGTCACCTTAGAAGTGCTCCCTGAAAACCTACCATTAACTGATGTGCTGACTGACTGGGTTTCACCAGCCTGCCACCAGAGATTGGTTTCTGATCCCTTTGCTCCCAGGGAGGGGGATGTGGGGGGGGGGGGGGGTTGGTCCTTAAACCATGTCTGCTTGGGCAGGTGGAGATGCTTTACACCCCTCGCCCACAGCATGACCTGTGGATTAGCATTCTAAGCCTGGGGAGCTTCAAAGAGGCCCACCACCTTTGAAATGCAAATCTGGCTTCTCTCACAGGAGAGGAAACCAACCCCCTTTGTCAAGACCTCTATGGCACCTTCATGGGTCAGGGTTATGCCCACTTCCCCCAGGAAGTGGTTATTTAGGGGGCGTAGTAACCCCAGGGGTAAGTAGTCCATTGGCTACTACCCTATACTCCACGAACACCCCTAAATTCAGTATTTCGGGTAGCTGTGGTACCAAGTAGTCAGATCCAGCCAAACAAAAGAAGAAGAAAGGACAAAGAGCCACGAAAGCAACAAATGCAGAAGCATCAGATTTGGAACTAGCTCTGCTGGCCTGTTCGCCTATTCGACAATTGCGCCAAAGTCGTCTCGCCCTACAAGCTCCTGATCCTCCAAAACCTGGGAGGACTGCCAGCACTTCTCTAAAGACTCAGGAACTCCAGTGGTACAGCAGAGGTGTTCACCTGTGTCTTGCAGGTACCAAAGACTGAGCTGGGATGCAAAACCCTTACACCGTTAAGCACCACTGCACCCAAGCCACCTAGTCCATGCTGAAGAAGCAACAGTGCAATCGTGGTCCCCAGATCCTGAGACACTGGGAAGCTGTGAAACCATAAGACTGAATAGGAGCAACTGACTTGGCACCAGCCCTGTTGACCTGTCTGCTGTTCCACAATGAAACTGTGCCAAAGATGTTGTGTCGAGAAACTGTTGTACCTCCGAAGACTGGGAGGACTGTTTCCCTTTAATAAAGATTCAAGGACTCCGTAGAGCAGTGGAGATGCTTCCCTGCATCCAGCAGGCACCCCAAAGTAGCCTGAGTCTCCGGAACCACAAAAACCAGATGCCACAAAGCACCACTGAACCCATGCTTCTTAGCCAGACCTGAAGAGGGCCAACGGTGCCAGTGTGGTCCCCGGTTCTCCAGAGACAAAGCCCACCTTGGACCTGCCCATTGTGGACTTCCCTGACACCATCCGCAGCCTCTGTTTGCAGGACCCTCTACCAAGAGTGGTCCCCATGATAAAAAAGTCTGATGCCTAAAGAAACCTCTGCACCCGTCGCCCCAGGAGAAGAGGACCAAAGGCGTTCCCATATCCCAGAGCACCGCAAGATTGCAGTCCCCTGTTGGTTCAGCCGGATTGGTCCCCAAGTCCAAGCCAGCAGCCTCTTTCCCGACTGACCGATCCCCATAGACTTGAATGGCGTAACAGACGCTGTGAGGCGCTCTGCATCCGGCTGACCCTAGTTCTGCCCGAAGTGAACTGTTGGTGCTGTCTTGGACCTTGTCCCATAGCCACCGTAAGTCCAGAAGATTGGTCTTTTAATTCGTCGAGTGCCCGAATGCAATACATGTTTTTCCTCCAGAGGTTAACATTGCCCTGAAGGTCTTCAATGACTATTTAAAGTATCAAAACCGGTTTTCTTCAAATCTGCTAATTTAAAATGTACTAACCGGATTTTGATGATCTTCGTGCCTAAAGTTATATGAAGATAAATGTTCTTTTTATAAATTGGTGTGTATCCTTATTGAGTCATGTGTGTCATGTATTGACTGAGTGCGTGCATTGGATGTCTAACACTCCTCTCCAAAGGTCCTCAGGCTGCTTCGCCTCACTACCCCTAGAAGAGCACCTTGGGATTGCTAGAGCAAGCCCCTGTCCACTACTAAGGGAATACTTAGACTCTCTGTATGGCATAACTCTTTTTGGGATACCATTTAAAGGGCCAGCTTCCTACACTTAGATTGTCTATTTTCCCTTCACTACATAATCTTCAAGCCCCATCAATCCTAGTCGCTTCACACTTGTGACACAGGCTACTTTTATTCTTAAAACATGTTGACATTACGTAATTTTTATGTTTTTAGTTTCCACTCGTAGGAAATGAACACGGATCAGAGTATGGCAACAGCATCATCTCACAGGCAAACTACCCCTACACCTTACTGCATCTCACCAACGTAAATACTGCCAAAACCATAATTTGATTTCTGTTTCACTGCAACACTTCCAAACCCTCACCACTGGAAATTCTTTTACACCACAATATGCCTTATCTGAAATTCCTCCAATCCTTGGGTGTCACACAAATTGGGTTATTACTGTACTCAATTTCTCGAAAAGCTACTGCAAAACCAGACGAGCACCTCGAACCCAGATAACCTGAGATTATGAAACCAACAAAAATTTGATTTCTTGCCAAAAGGACTTTTCTAACAGAACAGTATACTGAGCAAACTAATGTCAAAGCAACCATAAAACCTTTATCATTTTTCAACAAGTAATTTTCATGCTGGTGGTTAGTAAGCAGTACACTTTATTAAAAATACACAGTTTTATTTTCCATCTGGTATTGATAGATACGTGATTTAGTTGTTCAGGTCTCATATTGGAATGCCCACAATCCAAGAAGGTTGTCCTGTTCTGGTGCAACATTAGGGGTGGACTTGTAGCAAGAGTCATTAAAATCCTGTATCAAGTATTTGCCTCCCCATGGGTTAACTTCCTTACCCCTTATTCTTCTGGTTCTCTTTATCCATCTTACTAGTCCCTTAGTCATTTGTGCTCTATTTCTTTGAGCACTTTTTTCCTTTCCTTTCCCATCTTCAGACTCAATTTGTCAGGGACTATCCCCTTAACCAGGTTATTCGCTAGTCTTTCACTACTTTTTGTTTCCCCGGTCCTATTATTTCCTTTTACGATTACCCTCAACAGCTATAATGGGGGATAGTCAAGAGTTGACATTTCACAGCACTCACCACATTTTTCGGGCAAACATCCTCCTGCAACAAATAAGAAAGAATGTAGTCAGGTATGGATAAACACTTCAAGGCCATAATCAGAACCTGAGTGATGGATGCTTCAAGTAATGACATAGAGAGCATTGTACTGGCACATCCCACTATACAGATCACTCTGCCTTTGCACATAAGGAGGACCACATATGTCAGGCATTGACACACCCTAAAAGAACAACCCAGTCCAAATCATCACAACAAGCCCTCACAATGGAAACACAAGCAGCTGCAGACCAGTTTAGGTCTTGGAAGGTCTCGTCGCACAAGTTACTACTTGTGTAACGATATATCTGTAAGAGACATTAGTTAGTGATAGATTCCTTACCTTAGAATATCCCCAGGCGTCACACTGGATTAGTTAGTGATAGATTCCTTACCTTAGAATATCCCCAGGCGTCACACTGAATCCGGAAAGTTTTGCTTAGTAGTACCAATGTGCGTCAGTAGGTGTCCTGCGGCTCCGCGCCAGTCACTGGCGTCGTAAGGGCCGAGATGACTTCATGGAGACTACTTAGGCACCATCCACGCAAGCGGATGTCAGTTCTGTACACATGCAAGATACTGACCATTGGTGTATAAAACTAGGGTCCTAAAAGGGGATGACCTTAACCTTAGTAAACAGTTCGCAGAAATGGGAGGATGGGTGGGGCGGTAAGGAATCTATCACTAACTAATGTCTCTTACAGATATATTGTTACACAAGTAGTAATTTGTGCGTCTGAAAGAGACGCGTTAGTGTTAGATTCCTTATCTTAGAATAGATACCCCAGCAATATCAATCCCGGTGGTGGGTCTGGGCAGCAGCCGCGCTATACAAAACTCCTTTTCATTTCATTTTACTTCATTCGTCTGTGAACAAAATTACACCAGGAAGTCACGGAGAACTCTCCGGACTTGACTGTTGAGGCAGTAGTGCTTAGTAAACGTGTGCAGCGAGGCCCACGTAGCTGCCTGACAAGTGTCCTGCAAGGGAACGCACCGTCCCAAGGCAGTAGTGGATGCAGTTGCCCTGGTCGAATGGGCCCGCAGCCCCACAGGAGGCTCCTTCTTGGCCAAGGAGTGGCATGCTTTGATGCACAGAATGACCCACCGGGAAATGGTCCGTTTGTGCACAGCCCGACCTTATTTGGCACCCGCGTAGCCAACAAAGAGCTGATCATCCACCTGGAACTGTTGTGTACGCTGCAGATAGAATGTGAGCGCACATTTTGGGTCCAGACGGTGGAGTCTCTACTCTTCCCTGGAAGGATGCAGAGGCGGAAAGAAGGTGGACAAAGTGATGGTCTGCCCAATGTGGAAGGGCATGACAACCTTTAGCAAGAAAGAAGAACGGGTCCTTAGAACTACCTTGTCCGGATGAACTGAAAGGAAAGGAGGTTTGGAAGAAAGAGCCTGGAGTTCACTCACTCTTCTGGCAGAGGTGATAGCTACCAGGAAAGCCATCTTTAAGGTGAGAAGACGTAAGGACAGTTATGAAGAGGCTCAAATGGAGCGCACATTAAGTAAGTCAAGACAAGATTCAAATCCTACTGAGGCATTATGAAAGGCACGGGAGGAAACGTGTGTGCAATGCCTTTGAGGAAACAGTTAACAACCGGGGACTTAAAAAAAGAAGGCTGATCAGGAAGCCTTTGAAAGGTGGAGATGGCAGAGAGATAACCTTTGATAGTGCCCAGAGATGAGCCCTGCTGGGCTAAAGACAGAAGAACCTCCAAGAGAGGCAGAAAGGGAATCCACAGCTTTTGCTGTACACCATGCCACAAATTTGTTCCATTGGCAGGCGTATACCGTCTTCGTGGAGGGACGCCTGGCTGCCAGAATGACATTACAGACCTCGGGAGGAAGGTCGAAAGCTGTCAACTGTCGCCGCTCAATCTCCACGCATGGAGGTGGAAGCTGGACAGGTTCCGGGGGAGGACCGTCCCCTGCTTCTGCGACAGAAGATCCTTCCGAAGAGGCAGATGGATCAGGGCATCGATGCTCATACTGAGTAGCTCGGGATACCATACTCTTCGAGCCCAGAACAGAGCCACAAGAATAACTTGGGCCCGGTCGCGCCTGATCTTCTTCAGCACTCTAGGCAGAAGTGGTATAGGTGGAAAAGCGTACAACAGACTGCAGCTCCACTCAAGACGAAAAGAGTTTCCGACCGAGTGCCGCCTAGGAAATTCCTATGCGCAGAATTGATGACATTGCGCGTTCTCTTCGGAGGCAAATAGATCTAACTAGGGCTCTCCCCACTGCAGAAAGAGACGTTGCACCACATCAGAGTTCAGACGCCGTTCGTGATCCATCATGCACCACCGGCTGAGTTTGTCCGCCTTGGCGTTTAGAGAACCTGCCAGGTGTTGAACCACCAAGGTAATGCCTTGATGGTCCAGCCATGTCCAGAGGCGCAGAGCCTCCTGACATAGGGTCCAGGACCCCACTCCGCCTTGCTTGTTGCAATACCACATGGCGGTGGTGTTGTCCGTGAACACCTGCACTACACTTCCCCAGACAGAGGGAAGGAATGACTTCAGTGCAAGTCAGATCGCCCACAGCTCCAAAAGATTGATATGGAGCTGGGACTCCGCCGGAGACCAGAGACCTTTGATCTCCGCCTCTCCCAAGTGGCCTCTCCATCTCAGGAGGGACGCATCCGTCACCACTGTGTGCCCCGGTGGGGGAAGGGAGAGCAATCTGCCATTGACCTAATCGCGATTCGTGAGCCACCACTGCAACTGTTGTGCAGTGCCCTCCGAGATCTGGACATGATCGGACAGGTTGCCCTGATGCTGCGCCCACTGGAACTTCAGGTCCCACTGCAGAGCCCGCATATGCCACCTGGCATGTTGCACTAGCAGGATGCAGGAGGCCATCAGGCCCAGGAGCCGGAGGGTCATCCTGAATGAAACCCGGGACAGAGGCCGAAAGATCGGAATCATAGCCTGTATATCCTGAACTCGCTGCTCGGGAGGATAAACCACAAACCGCGTTGAATCCAGAACCGCTCCAATAAAGGAGCTTCTGAGAGGGACTCGGGTGCGACTTCGGAATGTTGGAGAACCCCAGCCAATGCAGGCGGTCGGCCGTAGTCTGAAGGTGGGCGACGACTTCCTGGGGCGAGCACGCCTTCAACAAGCAGTCGTCGAGGTAGTGGAAGACTGACACCCCTAATCTGCGCAGGTGAGCTGCGACCACTGCCATCACTTTCGTGAACACCCGAGGGGCACTGGTAAGGCCAAAGGGGAGCACGGTGAACTGAAAATGCTCCTGCAAGTCCAACGCTACCCTCCAGTCTCCAGGGTCGGGGCAGCCAGGACCAGAGTCAGAATTTCTCCTTTTGGAGGAAGCGATTGACGTCCGGAGGTCCAAGATGGGGCACAGGCCCCCTTGTCCTTCTTGGGGACTAGAAAGTAGTGGGAATAACTACGACTCCCTACTTCCTGCCTGCGAACGTACTCGATGGCCCCCTTGGCCAAGAGGGCTGTGACTTCCTGTTGGAGAAGAACCAAATGATCCCACAACATACAGTGGTACCGAGGTGGGGAGGACTGAAAGGGAAGGTAGTAGCCCCTGTGGATGATCTGCAGCACCCACTTGTCTAACGTAATGACGCGCCAGTGGGGGAGGTGGTGGCGGATCCTGCCATCCACCGGCGTGGGGTGTTCCACAAAGCACGGATTAGGAAGGTTTGGAGGTAGAAACAGCAGGGGTGGAGGTGGACTGACCCGCACGCTGATTCACAGACCCGCATTGAGGCTGGTTCGGCACAGCCTTGTTTAAGGAACGTACCTTAGTGCCTCTGCCCTGGCCACAAAAGGAACGAAAACCAGGAGTGGCCGGGTTCTTTACAGAAAGACCCAAGGACTTGGCCATGGCCCGCGAGTCCTTAAAGTGCTCCAGTGCACTGTCGGTCTTATCGCCAAACAGGCGGGTGCCATCGAAGGGCATGTCCATGAGCGAGCTCTGGACATTGGGCAGGAACCCAGTTGAACACAATCAGGCGTGGCGACGCAACGCCACCGTTGTAGAAATCGCCCTGCCCAACGAGTCGGCTGTGACCAAACTACACCGAATGGCGAACTTAGCCTCATCCTTACCCTCAGCAATCGCCTGAGAAAGGACAGCCTGGACCTCCTCAGGACACTGAGGCAACACCTGTGCAACAGTATCCCATACTGCATGGGAGTAGCGGCCCAATAAGCAGGCGGTGTTCACGGACCGCAGCCCCAAACTGGCCGAAGAGAACAACCACTTACCAAACTGTTCCAGTTTCTTAGAGTCCCTATCCGGTGGGGCCGTGGGAAAGGCACTCTGCAACATCGAGGCCTGGATGACCAGGTTCTCAGGCGTGGGATGAGTAGTCAGAAAAGCGGGGTCGCCAGGCGCCAGCAGGTGGCATCTGGCGACATTCTTATCCACAGGGGCCCCCGTGGCCAGCCGCGACCAAGTGAACTTCGGTAAGGGCGTCGTTGAAGGGAAGCAACGGCTCCGACTAGTAGACGCCGTCTGGAGCACCTCAGTGAGGAGGTTAGTTTTGAGGGTCACTGTGGGGAGGTTGGGGTTAAGGGCCTCCGCAGTCCGACGGAGCACCATTGTGTAGGAAGCCCCTTTCTCCATCGTAGGCGGGTGAGAGGCTAACCCAGGGTCAGAAGAGACATCGAGGTCACCTGCATCCTCCAGTTCGTCCACCAAATCCTGCTCGGAGTCACTCTGCTAGGCAAGAGGGTCCTCGGACCCCTCTCAGTCCTCCTCCGCCTCTGGTGCAGGAGGGGCCCGTCGCAGCTGCAGTACCGGAGCCGGAGAAGGGATAAATGGCGCTGAGAACGGCGCCGGCCGGGGCGAGACCGGCGCCGCCTCCCAATTCAGGTCCCAAGTAGGAACAAAATGGTCCTGGAACCGGGGCAAGGGTGGAATGAACGGCACCCACCGAAGCTCAAAGGGAGGCGCTGGGGCCGGAGCCTGCAGCACTGGACCTCGTGGCACTGGGGCCGGAACCAGTGGCATAGGATATTGTGGTGCTGAAGCTGGATCCGCAGTAGAGGGCCAACAGGATCCGGACACAGGACCGCAGGGCCCGGAGGCGCGCAGGCGGGAGCCCTAGGACTAAAAAGGCGGTCCATGGCAGCAAGAAACTCTTGCACGTGTTCGGGAGTCGCCGACGGACCCAGTAAGGGGGTAGGCCACAGGACTCACCGTCTCCAGAGGAGCCGCTGGGGCAGAACCCCTGTCTGCATCAGAGGAGCGGTGGGAGGTAGTCGGAGAGCAAACACGCTTCTTCGCCTTCTTTTTATGGCGTTGTTTACCAGAATCTGATGGCGAACACTTGGAGCCCGAAGAGCAACAACTGCAGTCCCCCGCGAGTGGTCTCGGGAACGGCCCGAGACCGGGAGCGGCGGTGTGAAGAATGCCGGAGCTCCAGCAACTTCCAGCGCTGCTCCCTCAAGGCTTTCGGGGCCATGGCACGACAGTCCTGACAGGCCCGGGAGTCATGGTCAGTCTCCAGACAGTAGAGGCAAACATCGTGGGGGTCCGCCACCGACATATTACGGCGGCAGGCCCCTCAGGACTTCAATTCAGACATCCCTACGTGCACCAGGAGAAACAAGGGGAAAAACTAAAGTCTCAAAAAAGCAGTAAAAAAAGTGACTGAGGTACATGCTCTATCCGGATCTGAGCTTGATGGCACGGAAAAAGAAAGAACTGACGTCAGCGCGCAAGGGTGACGCCTAGTAGTCTCCGTGACGTCATCTTGGCGCTTACGACGCCAGTGACGGGCGCGGAGCCTCAGGACGCCACCTACTGACGAGCAGGGGTACTGATAAGCAAAACTTTCCAGATCCAGTCTGACGCCTGGGGATATTCAAAGGTAAGGAATCTATCACTAACGTGTCTCTTTCAGATATTAAGTTTCATCTTTGGTTTACATGGCATAGCGGTGGTATCGAAGTCAGGCCATATGCTAAGAATGACATTTGTCAGGCTCCCCATAAATGGGGTCCTACATTTTGCCTCCCCTACCCCATTAATGCAGCAAATTGAGACAAGTGGCATGTGTGTGGAGCAAAATATGTTTGTGTGTTCCACAACTGACTATATATGTGCACTGGGGATGGTGTCCTCCCCAGGAACAGGACAATTACAGCAATGCACCTCACTACTTTGACTCCTAATCATTGAAAGTCCCTACTTCACAAGCATCACAGGTAAGCTTCTCTACAATTACATCACAAACCACTATTTCACATTGACAAAAGCCTTTTACTACTCTAAACCTTGACCTCTTGAGCCTATGACCTGGGAATTGCTAAGGGCTCTTATCCACTCATTGCTGGAGATTTTACACTCGGCTCTACAGTTCGACATGACACTCTACTCTGATACGCCACTCCACTGGACGCTAATTCACTCCACTGTATTCAACTACAATACTCCAGTATATGACACTAGACTTTACACAACTCTTCTTCACTGTACTACTCTCCACTTTACAGCACTTCAAACACAACTCCACACTGCGACTCGAAACACATTTTCATTAAATAATAAAAACCATTAGCATACAATGAAAAAAACAACGGTTAAGAAAAATCTTTAGCTCAAAATACATTTGTTCTTTCCATACAAACAACTTAAAATACATCATTAAAAATTGTAAAGTTATAATTATAAGTTCAATTTATAATTTACTCATCACCTTCAAAAGTCACGTACCCCTGAATCAAAGTCTTGCCACCTCACGCGCCACACTACTAGAGTTACTACCTTTTCCATGCACTGTTTATACATATCCTTGTATACTACATCACATGTAGCATGCAAAATCAAAACATTCATAGCAACACTTTTAACTTCTCAAATGACATGATTTGTCACAACACAGTGCATGGTAGAGTGGCGAGTTATAATTAGTGTTCTCTGGTTAGCAAGCTGAAAAGGGTGAGCATCAAGATCCGCTACTAATAATAATTTAAAAGTGGCGAATAATTTGTAGATGAAGGTTATAACTATAACTTCAGAATTTTTCACGTTTGTGTAGTTTAAACTTGGATTGTATAATGAAAATAAGTTTTAATTACTAAAACAGAGCTTTAACCGTTATATATATATATATATATATATATATATATATATATATATATATATATATATATATATATATATATATATATATATATATATATATATACACATACATACACACACACATATATATACACATATATACATACACACACACACACACACACCCCTACTCCAAATGGAGAGCACACACACCAGGGCTGCTGGAATTAGGCTTTTTTATTTCATAGGGCCTCCTCCGACCCAGCAAACAGTAGAGAAGCGTTTCGGCTGGCGCAGCAGCCTTTTTCAATCTGGTGAGCGCCATTTTCATTTGACATTTACACCCTGTCCCCCTCAGACATAGAAAAAATGTTGGTCACAACTTATAATACATCAAATTGCATACAAATATGTAAAAAAAATACATTGCCGTGAAAACATATGAATATAGTTAGTGGATATTAATATAACTAATAATAGATATGAAAAAGCACAGTGTCATGAAATGTACCCATTTGGGTGCATAGTGTATAAACAATCCACTGAACAATATATACAATATATAAAATTGACTTTTACACAAGAAAAGTATCTTTCCTTATGTTGGAACACGTGCTGTTGCAGTGGCATATCCTGAAAAAATAGTGCAGACCCCGTTCATGTAGCCCTTTAAATTTAGAGCAAGTTGCGGAAATACTTGGCAAATGGGAGACATGATTTGGTTCATCGGTTTCCTTTAAAATACATATACATATATACAAACACATATATATATATATATATATATATATATATATATATATATATATATATATATATATATACACACACACACATATACACACACACACACACATATATATATATACACACACACACACACACACATATATATACACACACACACACATATATCAATCCGTTTTCTGCAGAGGCAGAATGTCTCTCGCACTCCCAGCAATTACAAGGACGACTCAGTTCTTGGTTACAACGCTTTGGTTTCTTTTAAACAGCTCGTCTTCAGCATACTCCTAGACGCGTTTCGCGGCAACACGCCGCTTTCTCACGAGGCTGACATTTTAGCAGTGTTCGTGTGTGTGTGTTGAAAAAGTATTAAAAAAATATTTGAAATTCCGTGGGGAGACACCAAATCATGGTAACTTCCTGTGTGGATGTCGCTAAGCATTGTAGTAAATGTAGTGCAGTTGGTTATTTATTTATCTGTGTGGGAATATATGACTCTGGATATATCCCGAGTATCCTGTTCCCATGGTTACCATTAGTCATCCACTTTTCCCTCCAGTGGGTCTATGTGTGAGGGTTTGTTCCTACCGTGATGCTGGAATATTTATCGTTTAACTCTGGGTATATCTCATGTGTCCTATTCTCATTGGTGCCACTTGTCATCCGCTTTTCCCTCCAGTGGGTCTATGGAAATGGATTTATTACTACCGTTGGTAGTTGTGCCTTCATTTGTTTCAGGCGCTTAGGACCATTGCACCCTCTGATGGGTGTTCAAAAGTGTGTCCCCGTTTCGATCATTATCTATGGTATTGGTAATTCAGGAATATACTGTTCCTACTCGTAGTGTGTGCACTAATACTAAATTCCATATTTGCAACATCTACTATGTGAATTATAAGGATGTGGGTGAAAAAATGAAACTTATAAAACTCAATATACGGTTAAAACAAGGAAAGAGAAGTCTTTTATCATGTTCAGAAAATGTCTGGGATCCTGAGGACAAGTCTGGGTTAGATAAGATAATGAAGCTCCTCATCCTGGTTCAGACCATAAGGTGTTAATGTTCGAAAGTTTAGGATGTGCTTTGATTCTTTTTGTCTCAAAGTTTTGATGCGATCTCCCCCGCGTGGGTTACTTGCAACTGTTTCGATAGCATAGAATTTAAATTCTTTCCAATCGCTGTTGTGTTTCTTTTCCATGTCTTGAGATGGCATTGCTTCGATCGCAATTCAGTCGCCCTCACATGTTCAAGAATTCGTTTTTTCAATTCACACTTTGTGGTCCCTACATATTTTAAAGCACACGGGCATTCTACTATATAAATAGCATACTGGCTCTTGCAATTAATAAGTTGTTGTATCTTGCAAGTTGTGTTAGCCATTAAAATCTCCTTTTTGTTTGTGGCAATTGCGCACACCTTGCATCCTGAGCATTTAAAGAAACCTTTTGGTTTGAACCATGAATCTGGTTTCTTTGGCATTTGGAAGCGACTATGAACTAATTTGTCCCGTAGATTTTTTGCTCTTTTATAGGTCACTTGTAGATGATCCCCCACAATCTTGGCTGTTGTAGTGTCCATATGTAGGATGTGGTACAAAAGTGGGTGGTGATGGACGGAACATCTGAATCAATCAAACACTCACACCCAGTCAAAAGATCTGGGTTTAATCTATCACCGTTCTTTAGCCCACTCTGCCACCCCAGTTCAGCCATGGCTATATGCAAATCAGTCTGACCCTGTGCCTCATGGGAACAGTCCATCCCGAACTGCCAAGCCATGTCTTCCCTGGACCGGAAACAAGCTTCCGAGGACCGGTTTCTGGCATTCCAGCCTTCTTCAGCCCGGGTTGCTTGAATCCAGTGGCAAAGTGAGCAAGGGGACTCACGTCTGAGCATACCCTGCCACACTTATGGCGGCCAAAAGCGGTACAAAAGTGGGTGGTGATGGACGGAACATCTGAATCAATCAAACACTCACACCCAGTCAAAAGATCTGGGTTTAATCCATCACCGTTCTTTAGCCCACTCTGCCACCCCAGTTCAGACATGGCTATATGCAAATCAGTCTGACCCTGTGCCTCATGGGAACAGTCCAGCCCGAACAGCCAAGCCATGTCTTCCCTGGACCGGAAACAAGCTTCCGAGGACCGGTTTCTGGCATTCCAGCCTTCTTCAGCCCGGCTTGCTGGAATCCAGTGGCAAAGTGAGCAAGGGAAGGCATGGCTTGGCAGTTCGGGCTGGCCTGTTCCCATGAGGCACAGGGTCAGACTGATTTGCATATAGCCATGTCTGAACTGGGATGGCAGAGTGGTCTAAAGAACGGTGATGGGTCAAACCCAGATCTTTTGACTGGGTGTGAGTGTTTGATTGGTTCAGATGCTCCGTCCATCACCACCCCCTTTTGTACCCCATATGTACGATGTGCCAGTTTTTTCTCAAAATATGCATTACTTGGTTATTGCTCGTTGAGAAAGTTATTAGTCTTATTTTGTTTTCTTCTTCTGATGTGGGGTTCTTTTTTTTTTATTAGATCCGTTCTGTTTCTTGTTTCCGTTCTTTTCAAAGCAGAGTCAATTATGCCTTGATTATACATCATCTTTTTGAATCTTGTTGCAGCTTTTTGTCTGTGTTTGGCCCATTCCTCTTTGTTTGAGCATATCCGTTTAATACTGAGAAATTCCCCGTATGGAATGTTTTTGATTAGGCTGGTTTGGTGGAAGCTATGTGCATGTAGCACAGTTTATTGCGGTTGCCGGTGTAGTGTAGTATGTACCGCGCTGTTTTCAATACATATTTCTGTATCAAGAAATACCACTTTGGATTCACTGATTTCGTATGTGAAGTTGAGATTATAGTTTGAACTGTTCAGAATATTGAAATATTCGGTGAATTCTTCTTTCGAGCCATCCCAGACCAACAGGAGGTATGTATCGTAGCCAGGTTATGGTTTTATTTTGGAGTCTTTCGTTTTCGTTGCTCCAAGCCCATTCCTGTTCCCAGAAGCCCTTAGTGAGACAGGCATATGATGGACTAAAGGAAAAACCCATCCCTGTGCCTTTTTTTTTGTGTGTAGATCTGATCACCAAACATAAATGCATTTTGTTCTAAGCACAGCTTTATCATTTCCATTAACATGATGTTGTGATTTGTATACTGTATGTTCCGTTCCGCCAAGAAATGTTCACATGCTCTTAGACCGATGTAATTTTGTATGTTTGAATACAGTGAAACCACGTCCATAGTGATCAGCTTATATGTGGATTGCCACGGTGTTTCCTGCAAGTGTCTTAACAGGTCGCCCGTGTCTTGAAGGTATGAGGTTAATCCTTTCACATAGGGCAATAAGAAAATATCTAGGTAGTTCGCAATGGGCTCTAACAATTACTCCTTCGCTGAAATTATTGGCCTCCCTGGTGGTTTCGTGGGATGTTTATGCATCTTGGGTAAGAAGTATATAGTTGCCATTTTAGGGTACGCTGTCTTTAGATATTTAGTTTCATCTTCGTTTAGAAGGTGTTTGGCTAGCCAACCGTTCCTCTTTCAATTTAGCCGTAGGGTTGCTCTGGAGTTTGGCATAATATTCTTTATTTTTAAGCTGCGAATAAGCCTCTTTGATGTATCTGTCGGCCATTTTTATCTCTATAGTGGTGTCTTTTTGTAAGTTGTTTAGGGCTTGTCGTTCCTTATTTGAGAGATTATCCCTTGCGTTGGGTTTGGATAGTTTGTATCGGTCCTTTATCACACATTCATGGAAAAAGTCAATTTTATTTCCTTGGGGTAGTTGAGGATAGAATTTTGAAGGTGGTCACATTTTGCTACAACCTGCCCCATTTGTGTAATGTGTTCTTCTATATTTTTTCCTTACAAATTTGTAGAGATCAATTTGAGTCTCTGCCAAGTCGATCTCATTAGTAGGCCAAAAGCTCAAGCCTCTTTTCAAAATACTTATTTTCACATCGGTAAGATTTTTTTTAGACAAGTTGATTATTTCCAATTCCTGATCCGTGTCTATATCTTCGGATTCAGGATATGGTGCTGTGATTGATTGTAGTTCCATTTTTGCCGCATGCTCCGGGTCATTGTTCCCACACGACCTTCTCCAGAACTCTTGTATTTCCGCTTGTCTCTCCTGATTGGTTTTTTCGGGCATATCCTCTGCCTCTTCCTCTGCCCCTGGATGATGGTGGAGGTCCCATCTTTTCCCAGTTTTTTTGTTGTAATGAGAGTTTCATCTCGTCTAAAAAAGATATCTTTGCTCTTTGTTCTGTTGAGCCTCCTTCTTCTCCACTTAGGCTTGCATCTGTTGATGTTAATGAGGAAAGGCTCCCTTTATCAGCACTGAGGTTGAAGCTTTCGTGGTTTTAAATCTACCAAATTTACGTGCATACGTAAAAATACGGCCCTCTTGATAGTCCTCCTTGTCTCTCTGGAACTTATTTTGTTTCCGCATTTTGACCGATTCTTCATGTTTGGTAATATAATATTCAAGTTCATCTTTGAATTTCTTGAGGTCTGTGTCCATATCTATTGCTGCTAGTTCTTTCTCCAGGTCTTTTAGTTGTTTTGTAATTCTTTCCAATGATATTTCAATATGTTTTATTAAAATCTCCATTAATCCCAAAGAAGATTTGAGGATGTATTCCCCCCATTCATTTAGCAGATCATTGCTGGTGTCCTGGTGGTTGGGCATCAGGTTGATTCTCAATCCTCGAGGTACCCTTCTGGCATCCAGATATTTTCTTAGGGCTGCCACCTCCCACCATTTATGGATTTCTTTTTTTGATAATTTCTCCCAGGTTTTTAACATCCGATTTCCTATTTCCAGACGTTCCATCCAAGTTAGTTTGTATCCCATCATCAAAAAATTTCCCAATGACAGTACTTCTGTCTGCTTCTCTTTTATCCATGAGTATCCTGATATATTTGACGGCTTTTTATTGTTGATTCACTCGTAGTGTATTCCTGTATTGACTCGTCATCCCCTTTGCTGGTTCAAATTGTGCATTTATAACAATTATTATAGTTCAAGGATATTGTTCCCCAGGTACTCTGACCCGTGCTTTCCTACTGCTTTCCACAATATTTTAGAAACAAACCGGCAATAATGTCCAGTAACTAGGACCTTGGTAACAGAAGAATAATAATGATGAGCTCGCTTACCCCACTGGATATTTCGAGAATCTCGTGCCCTCCGGTCCGTTTTTTCTCGTTTCCCCGTAGTGTAGCTTCAGCTCATTTCCGTTCTCCTTTCTTCAATTGCTTGCCGGCGTTCACTCGAGTCCCCAATGAGAGTAATCCAAGTGTAATGGCCCAGGGTGGGGGCTTCCGAGCGCTCTGTCGCGGTGCGTTTATAAGTGCAGCAGGGCCCTGCTGCTAATAAATCAATCCGTTTTCTGCCGAGGCAGAATGTCTCTCGCACTCCCAGCAATTACAAGGACGACTCAGTTCTTGGTTACAACGCTTTGGTTTATTTTAAAAAGCTTGTCTTCAGCATACTCCGATGCGTTTCGCGGCAACACGCTGCTTTCTCACGAGGCTGAAATTTTGGCAGTGTTCGTGTGTATAAACAATCCACTGAACAATATATACAATATATAAAATTGACTTTTACACAAGAAATGTATCTATTTCCTTAAGTTGGAACACGTGCTGTTGTAGTGGCATATCCTGAAAAAATAGTGCAGACCCCGTTCAGGCAGCACTTTAAATTTAGAGCAAGCTGCGGAAATACATGGCAAATGGGAGACATGATTTGGTTAATCAGTTTCCTTTAAAATACATATACACACACACATATATATATATATATATATATACACACATATATATATATATATATATACACACATATATATATATATATATATACACACACACACACACATATATATATATATATATATTCACTGAAAAAACCATAGGTTAGAGACCATATATAGTTAGCTGGACATTTTATTGACATAAAACCAATGAAATTCCATATATAGTTAGTTGCACTAACTATATATCGCGCACCCGCAATCCACTGCTGATGATGTCACATATTACATCATTCATGACATGGTCAGTGACATCACTGATGACATCACTGATGACATCTCAAATGACATCACTGATGACATCACTGATGACATCACTGATGACATCACTGATGACATCTCAAATGACATCACTGATGACATCACTGATGACATCACTGATGACATCATCTAGTGTCTGTGTTTTTGTAAAGTTTAAATATGTTTTACATATTGAAGAATGAGTGGATGTATGGAAGACTGAGTGTGTGTGTGGCTGGCTGGGAGGTGTGTGACTCTGTGCATATCAATGTGTACTTGTATCAGTGATTGTATAAGAGAGTAAGTATGTGTTAGTATATGTGTGAAAAGTATGGTGTTCTGTGTTTAACTGTA